>NC_080758.1:15784431-16109015 GCF_020826845.1 Diceros bicornis minor
TGTTTTTTTTTGTGTGTGTGTGTGAGGAAGATCATCCCTGAGCTAACATCCGTGCTAATCCTCCTCTTTTTGCTGAGGAAGACCGGCTCTGAGCTAACATCTATCGCCAATCCTCCTCCTTTTTTTTTTCCCCAAAGCCCCAGTAGATAGTTGTATGTCATAGTTGCACATCTTTCTAGTTGCTGTATGTGGGACGCGGCCTCAGCATGGCCAGAGAAGCGGTGCGTTGGTGTGCGCCCGGGATCTGAGCCCAGGCCGCCAGTAGTGGAGCACACGCACTTACCCGCTAAGCCATGGGGCCGGACCCACCACTGTCTTCTTTTTCCAGGCTGGAGAGAAAAATTCATGTCAGCATACTGAGCGCTTCCACAAAGGAGAGATTGCCTCTTCCCTAGCCCCTAGGCTCCATCCTATCCAATCCCACACTCACCCCTCCCTTCTCAATATCTCACTATGGGTAACATTCTCCATGGCAAACACCAATCATATATTCTGTCCCACCAAAATGTCCTAAAACTCCTGAATTGTGCAACATCTAGATCACTGGCTCCACGCTCTATCTCCCACCCATTAAAACACCAGAATTATCTGGCCTTGGGATCATTATCTTTATAATCCAACTGTGTCTTTATTAACCACTTCATCTCAGATGTCTAAAATTGTATCAGTGTATCAATATTCAACATCACTCAACAGCTCCAGCCAAGACGCACCTTCAGAGTGGGTGGAAGTAGACAAGGTATTCCACACACCCGTGCATCACTTATCCATTATTCATCTGCCCTTTAGTGATCCACACATCATACATTTTTTTTAACTGAGATAGCCTCCTAGCTGGTCTCAGAGTTTCTGCCCATGCCCCCTCAGTCTATTCTCAACAGAGCAACCAGAGGATCCTCTTCTGTCATGATACTCCTCTATTCATAATCCCTCAATGACTTTCCTTCTAATTCAGCCAAACTGAGTTTGGTAAAAGCCAAAGTCTATAGGAGTACCTCAGTTTTACCAACTGAGTTGGTAAAAGCCAAAGTCTATATGAGTACCGGCCTCATGTTCTTGTCTGAGGGCCTTATGTACATGCTGTGGGACAGCACCCATATTCCCTTTCAGGAATGAAGCATCCATTCCCCCAGCTGCTGGGAGTTTGGTGGCTGATGGTTCTCAGTGAGTCCCTCTACTCCTCTATGGAAGCCAAAGAGTCCCACTATTACCTCTCTTCCCCATTGGCTTCTTGAGTGTGAGCATATGACATGGACTCAGCCAACTAGATGCTTCTGCCTTGGACTTTGAATCTGGAGGGAATGATACAAAGACCCAGGAAGTTGAGAAAGTTTTTACCATTGTGGTGGGAAAGTCTGGGTATGACAGAGCATCGAGGGGCCAACCGTGGCAGTGCCATTGGTAGCAAGGACAAAACTACTACAAACTCAGAGATGCTCAAAATGTAAGCCTTTTTTTAAAAATTATAGTTGGCCTGAATTTCTATTTTGAGCTCCCATTTGACCACGTAATAGAAATTAATCTCTGTCATTTCATTGGTTTTGGCCACCATTGACCCCCAAAGTTGCTTCTACATTCCAATACACTTGCTTAACTCCTAGGCATCAGATGAGACATGTGCTTGCTCTTTGGTCATCATCATATAGACGTTTTTATTCCTGCTGGATGTTCAGATATTTTTCCAGCATCTTTCTCATCTGAGAAGAGCTCACTTGGTGACTTGTATTCTCTGCTTGCCACTCTCTAGAGCTCAAGAAATACCTGGCTGCTCTGCGCCAGCTAGGGCTATAGGAAGCTCAATGGGACTCTCTAAAAACCCTATAATTAGGCACCCCGTGTACCAATTTCTGATCTACCCTTCAGAGGTTCTCAGTTCCAACTTTATCCTAGTTGTTGGAAGCATACCCTGTCTATAGTCACCTCTTCTCTTGATTTCCAAATACACCAGGTACTTCATTGCCCGAAAGGACTTGGCCCAGGGCCCCTTCTCAGGTTCCCAAACCACCATCTATTTCTCTTTGTTCCCTTCTCTCTTCACTAAACCTCCAATGGGGAGAATTTTATACACCTGCTGGCAGAGACAGGCAGGGAGCAGACATTGGTAAACTCTGGTTCTTATTAATCATATATTCTTCCAAACCTTTGTCTGAGGGCTGCACTTCCTCTTTTGAACTCTATCAGCCAAGAACTTAAATATTTTGTGAACTATGTTCTGTTGTGCCATCCCTTCTCCAGGTATGAAGTAGAATACCAGGCTGCCTGGGGTGGGGGATAGACCAAAGAAAAGTGATCTACAGGGATAAATATTCAACTGAATTTTATCAACAGGGATGAAATTCAATTAACATCTCAAAATAATATTCCTCTGCATATACCTTTACTTACTTTTTCTTTCTATATAAAAAACATACATAGTGTTATTTTCTATCAGGGTTTGTATGTAGCATTATATTATAAACATTTTCCCAGGTCAATGAATATTCTTCAGCGTCGTTGTTAATGGCTGTATAATTTTCTAACCTACAGACCATTGTAATTTACTTAGCCAATCATCTATGGTTGAATGTTTGTGTGTTTCCAATTTTTTATCTTTGTAAAATAACAAAGATTAAACATAAACATGATTTTTAAACACCTTTTAAAAATAACATCATGACTGACATCAGCAAGATGACTGAATAAGACATCTCACTCTCATATCCCCTCTGAACAACAATAATTTGGCATCCGACCGCAGAAAGATGTCTTTGTGGGAGATTTGGGATCCAGGTATGAGATTGTGAAACCTCAGAGCAGTCCAAGACTGAGGAGAGCCATTTTAAGAACGCAGGCCCACACCCAGGCAGCTTACTCGCCTACCATAGTCTTGTCTGCAGACCCAGAAGCAGTTCCATACCCCTGAGGACTTGGCTACAGCCCCATTTGCCTTGGTCCTGTCACCCAGGGCTGTATGCCAAAGGACCCAGGAGGGGTCATGCCCATCCATGTGTAATGGATGTGTAATGCTCAGTCCCGGCCATAATGCCAGGACACTGAAATGCACATGAACAGGCCCCAGCCCATCTCAGCCTCCATCAGGAGCCCCTGGAGGTAAGCCCACTAAACTTGCTCAGACTGTAGATTCTGAAAGGGCCCTATATCTGGGCTCTAGCCTGTCCCAGCCACAGTCCTTAAACAGTCCTGCTGGCACAGGAACCCAGCAGGAGATACTCCCATCTGTGTCCCTGGAGATTCTAAAAGGGCCCTACACTTGACTCCAGCCCCCTCACAGCCACAGTCTGTAAACAGTCCTATAGGCACAGGGACCAGGAAGGGGACACTCCTGTCTGCACCCTGGGAGATCCTGAAGGGCCCTATACTCAATTCCCCCACAGACCATGAGCAGTTCTGCCGGCACAGGGGCGTGGTGGGAGACACGTCTGCATCTCAGAAGATCCAGAAAGGACCCTATGCTTGGCTCCAGCCCCTCCAGCCATGATCAGGGAGCAGTCCAGCCCACTCAGGGATCTGGTGGGAGACACACCCGTCCATGACTCCAGAACGAGGTCTATGGACCTCAGTCTTGGCTGTGAAACCTGAAACAGCCCTGGGGGCTCAGTTCCAGTCCCTCTCAGCCATGGTCCAGGGCCATCGCTGCCCACCCAGGGACCCATTCAGTGACCAGGCAGCAGCCCTCCCAAGTACCTGGTGGGAGCCACACCCATCTCACATCTGGTAATAGGCTTGCTAATTGAGAACCCAACTGTTGGCCCTGAAGTGGATCCTTGTCCCAGCACCACCCAACTGAACAAGGTACTAGAGGCAGTCCCATCCACCCAGGGTCCAGAGAGGATCCACGCCCACCTGAGACCCTGGTAACAAGCTTGCCAACAATGGACCTTACTACAGACCCAGGGACAGCCTCAAAACTGGCTCCAGCATCACTGGGATTCTGGAGGTAATTCTGTCAGCCTGGGAAACTGACAGAAAAAGATTTTACCTGCCAAAACCAGTCTGTAAAGACTGGAAGAGGTGTTTGCTCCTTTGAATGCACAGACACTAACACAAGGCTACATGAATCACGAAGAATCAGACAAACACTATACCATCAAGGGAACTAATAAAGCTCCAGTAACTGGCCCCAAAGAAACAGAGATCTATGATCTGCCTGTCAAAGAATTCAAAATAATTATCTTAAAGAAACTCAATGAGGGCCGGCCCTGTGGCTTAGCGGTTAAGTGCGCACGCTTCGCTGCTAGCGGCCTGGGTTCAGATCCCGGGCACGCACCGCTTCTCCGGCCATGCTGAGGCTGCGTCCCACATACAGCAACTAGAAGGATGTGCAGCTATGACATACAACTATCTACTGGGGCTTTGGGGGGAAAAAAATAAATAAATAAAATCTTTAAAAAAAAAAAAGAAACAATGAAATTCAAAAGAATATACATAGGCAACTAAATGAAATCAGGGTCTTTTGCAAGGATGCAATCTAGGTGTCAACTGGCTGGGGCTGCATTCTCATCTCAAGGTTCAACTGGGGACGGGTCTACTTCAAGCTCACTCGTGATTGTTGGCAGGATTCAGTTCCTTGCAGGCTGTTGGCCAGAGGCCACTTTCAGTTCCTTGATAAGTGGCCTCTCCAGAGGGCAGCTCAGAACATGGCAGCTGTCTTCATCAGAGCAAGCAGTGAGAAGAACCAGAATGCTAGCAAGATAGAAGTCACCACCTACTGTAACTTAGTCTTGGAAGTGACATCCCATCACTTTTTATTACATCATTGCTCGTTAGAAGCAAGTCACTAGATCCAGGCCACACTCAAGGAGGGGACTACACAAGGGCATGAATCCTAGGAGGTAGGGATCATTGGGGGCCACCTTAGAAGTCTGACTGCCACAGGGAGTAACTTGGCTAGAGTCACAGCAGTGACTTCTTAAAGCCTTGGTTCTTGCATCTCTTCCCTTCCCCCCCCCCTTCTTCCCTGATACTTGTTCACAGCTGAAAGCTCAAGGCTCATAGCTTGGTCCCTATAAGTACAAATACCCAAGTAGTCTTACATCACTAAGTCTGGATTCTGAGAACTGTTGTGTTATAAAAATTGCTGAGATGGAAAGAAAAACAGAAACTACGAGGAGGAAGAAACTACCAGAAGGCCAGTGGATGCCAGATAAGTTACATGGGCACTGGGAATAACACTCTTGACACAGTATTGAGGTCTCATTAAATTTCTCAAACCACATATGCTGGAGGAAAATCTTGCAATGCCCTTGAGACAGTGGCAAGCTCCTCAAGGGCTTTAAAAAACTTTCTGGGAAGTATGAAAGAGAACAATTTAGGAGCATACATTAATGCAGATATATATAACCTGCTTTTACCAGTTAACACTGTTGGGTGAAGATTTTCCTATATCATTAAATATTCTTCAACATAACTGCTAAAAAGCATAGAGCTTTCCTTGTATGGATGGATCACAAATTTATTTAAGCAAGCTTCTGTGATTAAATGTTAAAATTGTTTATGGTTTCTCTGTATAATAAGTAATGCTGCAAGAATAATAAATCACTGTGGACATTTCTGATTGTTTACTTAGGATAGATTCTACGAAGTGGAATTTCTAGGTCAAAGAGGGCATGCATTTTAAAAGCTTTCGATACATAATACCTTCCATTAAAATTTTAATAACTGCCACTTATGAAACACTTATGATGTATCAGGAAACAAGCCAAGTGCTTTTACATACATTACCTCATTTAATATTCTCAACAGCCCGGAGAAGAAGATTCCATTAATATCTGTATCTTACAAATGAGGAAATTGAAAGTCAGGAAGATAAATTACTTGCCCAAAATAGCATAATGGCAGGGAATGAAGCTGGTGTTTGAATCACCAGCTTCATTGACTCTAAGGCCCGTATTCTTAATCAGTTTGATATTACTAAAGTTCAGCTCTGCCATGACAGCACAGCAGAGGTAAGTCCTTGCTTACCTCTCCATCCCATAAAAGCCCCTGGATCTCCCCATATGGACTGCACAGAGATATTCTGGGCTGCCTGCTTCTACCTTTTCATGTTTACATTTTGTCGGTTCTTGAAAGCAGGGATCTTGCCTTACGCATTTTTCCCCTACACTGAGCCAAGAAAACTGATATACACAGAGTAAGTACTCAACAAGTACTTGTGGATTAGTTTCATAGAAATTATACCATGGGAAAAAGGAGAGACCTGGGATTTATTTTTTGGAGTTAAGGTTTTAAGCTGTGATTCTTATCATCTCTGAATTATGGAAGGGAGGAGAAAGAGGGAAGGAGGGAGGGAGGGAGGGAGGAAAAAACAATGCTGATAAAAGAGGAGGCAACTCACATCCAGGAATTCTCACTAACAGTTCCCAAATTGGAGACAATAAAACCAAGAGCTGTGAGTAGGAAGCCCAGGAAAAAGTCACGAAAGAATCCTCAAGAGTAAAAACCCCCACTCGCTACTGAGGGACCTCAATAGAAATGAGAGAAACCACCAGGGATGACCACTTTATCCTTCTGAACTGGGAGAAAAGTGGAGAGCGGACGCAGAATGCGATAACTGGGAGCATGCTCTTGCAAGCAATAAACTAAAACTAGAAATAAAACATAAAATACGTAAGGTAAGATTGAGAAATCAAGTTAGAGGAAAGAGGTTAGTTGAGGCCTTCAAGAAATTTCCTCCTCCCTACTTGAACTATTAATAAAAGGACGAACATAGAAAGGCACCATGATTTTCCTCTTTCAACAGGAAAGTGAGGACGCGGCTGCTGTGGAGAGATGGTGAGTGAGACGGGATGACTCGAGTGGGAGCAGAGTCCCAAACTCTGCTCGAAAGGGTGGGTTAACGTGAAGACTAAGAGTAACCACCTCTTGGCAGCAGGATATTCAGCTAACGAGATGGAGTAAACTCTGGCGTAGGACATTTAACTCAGAGAGATTCTCAAAACCTCCTACAAGTCTTACCTCCACCTTGCCCCAAGCCTCAGAGAAGTAGATGGAACACAATACCCACCCCTCACACTGTAGCCAGAGATGAGAAGCCCAAAAAGGCTCAGTAAAGGCAGAAAAGGGGTCAAGGATAGAATTTGAAAATCATCATTTAGCAACCATTAAGTAATCATTGATTCAGGCAAGAATCATTACCAGATGCTAAAACTAGTGAGTAAAATTTTGAGAAGTAATAGAATACTTACAGAATCTCAAAGCATCTTCCTACAGACATTTATTCATCACAAAAGGGAAAACTGGAACATTATAGTGGAGAATCCTGTCAGATACCACCTTACTCCAGTAATCAAAGTTAACATCACTACTGTAGTAACAAAACAAATCAACATCATGTGTCTCCTGATATGATATGCTACAAAGAATGCAATATCTTTTCTGTAGTATTACTGCCAAAAATGCATAGCATGAACCTAATTGTGAGGAAATATCAGATAAGCTCCACTGAGAGACATTCTGTAAAATAACTGGCCTGTGATCTTCCAAAAGGCCAATATCATGAAAGATAAAAAAAGATCGAGAAAATTTCCAGATTACAGAAGATTAAAGAGACATGACAATTGAATGCAATGCAGGATCCAGAATTTTCTTTTGTTATAAAGAACGTTATTGAAATAATTGGTGAAATCTGAATAAGGTCTACAGGCAGGCTTCATGGACGTGCAACCAAGTCCACAGGGCCTTGCACTCAGGAGGACCCTGCACCTGGGGTTAATGATCCGGAGTCACTGTCTTGACGTTCTCAATAATTTTACCTTTGAATCTGTGTTTTGTAAGTGAAGACCAATAAGAGAATGGAACATGCTCTGGGGACTTGAGGACTTGGTTCAAGAGCTGTCCTACCTCTTGCTGCCTCCCCAGGAAGGATTCTCAGCAGCTGGCTCTCCACCGCCTGGCATTCTGGTCCTGCCCAGCCTCCCCCTTTCTGCCTTCAATCCCCTGACCTTGCCACCCTATGGCGGGGGTGGCAACTGAGTCACATTAGTGGGAGGCCATGATCTGCTATTGCCTTCCACTCTCAGTGGGGGCATGGCAATGGGTACAAGGGGGTCGCAGGTAGGCATGAACACCCCATACATTGCAGGGAGGGCCACGGCAGCCACTGTCCCTGTCCTGGGACAGCAGCACCACAATGCATTTGCAGGCCACTCGACAGGAGCTAACCTCTCACCCTCCCTTGATCCATGTACTGAGCATGTCCTAGCACAGATATTGCAATCCTTTGGAGATCACTCAATCCATGGGACTGTGGAAAGGGGAAGACTGATTAGCCCATCTCTAGCTGGGGCACAGAGCTTCAGTCTGGCAGCTGGTGGGAGGAGGAATCCAGCAGCAGGTGGAACGCTCCAGGACACACCACCAAGTATTGGGGCAGGGACCTCAGGCATCTCTGAAGGTTTGCATTGCCCCCACGAATATCCCCGTGCTTGAGGGAGAGTAACATTGAATAATAATTAAAAAGCACCATAACAGATCTAGAGAGAGACTCCACAAGAAAGGAAAAAGCATTATGTGTGAGTATCTTGAATGGCACATTTTCCCCAGCTTTCTGAAAGGGCCCCACATTTTCATTTAGCACTGGGCCCCATAAATTCTGTAGCTAACTCCATCTGTAGATTAGATGATGGTGCTGTATCAATGTCAATTTCCTGAATTTGACTATTGTACTGTGGTTATTTAAGAGAATGCCTTTATTTTAGGAAGTTTAAGAGAATGTCCTTATTTTAGGAAATTCACTGAAGTATTTAAGATGTCTGCAACTTACTCTCACATGCTACAGAAAAGCATAATTTGTGGTGTGTGTGAAGAGAGAGAGAAAAGATTAAAGGAAATATGGTAAACTGTAAGCATTTGATGAGTGTTGGTAAAGGCTATACAGGAAATCTTGGCACTTTTCTTGCAACTTTTCTTTGAAAATTTGAAGTTATGTCAAAATTAAAAGCTGAAAGAAAAGAATAAAATAAAGTATTAAAAAAAAAAGAGTCAAGGAGAAATCACTCCAACCACATCAGAGCTACTAGGAGGGTGGGATGTAGTGTCCCACGAAACCATGGGCAAAAGTAGAAGATGCAACAGGACGATTCTGCAAATGTGCCACAGCTGAACGGGCATTTCCCAAGACGGAGGGCGAACTGTCCTGTGATAGACATGTCCACACCTAACTCGTACATTAACATGTTGAGAGATTTATGCTATTTCAGACCAGAGTCTCTGGCCCTACAACAAAGATCATGAATGAGCCAATCTAGAGATTTCCAAATCATTCAGCCAACCCAGACACATACTCATGAGTCTGTGTAGATTGCCACCTGGAGGTTGGTTAAAGTGGGTGTTGCGGGCACCATCCATGCCACATGGAGCTCTGCCTACTGAATGGACAACCTCCCGCTAGTGCGTGGTTGTTGTTTTCAGACTGAGGACAGAGGGCAGCTGCCTTCCATCATCTATCCTCCTTTTGGTGCCAAGATCCTATCCATAATCCTAACCCTAACTCTAACCCATAAGAAACCACAGGCTTTGGATTGTTCATCTGGTGAAAAATCTCCGGAGGAGTGTTCAAGGCATGAGGGCCGCAAACACTGGGAGCAGAGCAGCTCTAGGGAATCCCATCTTTTTATGTAATGAACTCACCCCAATAGTCCTGGTTTGGCTGAGCCCTGGGCTTCTTTGGGGTTGATGTGCTATGGGGGATATACACGGACTTCTGTTCTGTGTCTAGGACTTGTATGCTTTGCAGGCAGTTTCTACTAACGCAATGCTGTTCTGTGGCTGAGGGGGATGCTGCAGCCTCCCTCCCACCCACTCAAGTACCATCTTCAATAGCAATCCAGACCCTCACCGACCGGTTGCATCCTGAATGGAGGGTTAGCATTTTGTCTGCATCACTGTTACATTTTTCTCACTCTCTCTTTCGCCATGACCTTGTGGTAGAATTATCAACTGGGTAAACATGGTCGTGGGGCAGGAAGTGGGGTATTTGTTATGTTTGCAATATGATTATTTCATGAATTAGAGTTTCCCGAAGCTGCATCAACGGACCAGACAAGTAGAACCAGACAGCAGCCACAGGAGCCATCAGAGCGGGTACAGCCCGAGCTGCAGGAGCACTGGGGCTGGCAGCTTGGGGGGGCCTCATACCACTAGATGAAGAGACAAAAAAAAATAGTCATTTCTTCCTTGCCGTGTTGCAGTAGCTTGACTGTTCTCCCTGTTTCCATATCACCCCTTAGAGTCCATTCTCAACATAGCAGCCAGAATGATCTTTTTCAAACATAAGTCAAATCATGTCATCGCTCTGCTCACCCCCTCCCATGGCTCCTAAATTCACTCAGAATAAAAGGCAAAGTCCCTGCAGTGACCACAGGGCCCTCTGTGATGCATGCCCACACTACCTCCCTGACCTCATCGCCCTCAGAATCCCCTACCTACAGCAGCCACTTGGCTGCAGAAGTTGATCAAAGAAAGGTCCTACACCAACGAGTCCTCCTAATCCACCCCAGTTTTCTCGCCTGGTCCACGCCACCCCTCAACCCTCTTTCCCCAGCAGATTCTTCCCATTCATCACTGGGATCCTTGGGAACTTCCACCCCCAGTTCTCCCCACCTCCTTTCCCCAGGAGTTCCTTGGGCCAGAGCCCCCTTGAAAAAGCCCCATCAGATCTAAGGTTCTGGTGGAGGGCCTGAGGTTCCATCTCCCTCAGACTCCTACTCAGGGGGACCCATGCAGTCTCTTGATTCAGTAAAACCTCAACCACCACGTCTGATATTCACTGTTGGCACTTTATTTCTTGAGCTAAATCAGGAGTAGCAAATTTGCCTGCTAACCCCAGTCGATGGGCTGCTCACAGCAGCTGCCTGGAGCCTGTGTTGAGGGTTCTGTGGCCACACATAGGTTCCTGGAAAGGAGCAGCGTGAGTGATAAAGTTTTGCACTGTGAATTCTGGTGGAAGGAATGATGGCACACATGCAAAAGGCGTACCTCTGCCATCCCTAAGTTAGACATGGCCTTGCCCAGGGCGCTTTCAGAATGCAAACCTGGAGAAAGCGACAAGAAGGTGGAGGGGGTAGGTAGCTACCACCTACCATTAGGTGGTAGCCTAGCAACTCGACCCAGTGCATCACTGGATGCCTTTGCTTCTGCCTAGAAGGTCTGGGGAGACCTGAGCACAGTCTGGGGTAGAAATCAGAAAAGAGAAAGCTAGGAGAAAAGCTACAGCCATCTACCACCAAGGGGCAGCCTTATGCACTGAGCACCCAGGAGACTCGCTCACCTTGCATCCCCGGGGGGCTGGGTGGAGAAGCCCTTGGTTCTTGCCTGGTTCATAACCTGAGGCAGGGACCCACAGAGGATGAGAAAGACGAGGCCAGCCGAACACCAAACCACCAAGCTTTTCTGTCTCCAATCGCACTCAAGCTGCCCTGATCTTACATTCCAAGGTGGATGGAGGAGCAGGGAAGGACATAGAGGCTGTCCTGGGGGGCCAGAGTCACGGCCATTACTTACTTCCTCTCCCCCCACCTCACCCCCAAGGCCAGGCCCACACCCCAGGGATTAAAGTGAGAAATCACTAAGTGGAACAAGCATGGACTCTGTAGTCAGATGACCCAGGTTTAAATCCAGGCCTGCAAAAGGTTGGAAGCAACCTCAACAGTCATCAGTGGAAGTGTGGTTAAATAAATTTTGTACATCTAAGCAACGGAATACCACACAACCGTAGGAAAGAATGAAGACATTCTTTACACTGAGTGATCTTCAAGCTAGATTAAGTGAAAAAAGGCAAGATACAATACAATGTGTATAGTGTGCTACAATTCATGTAAAAGGTGGGGTAGATGAGAAGTTTGTATCTAAACATCCCTAGACAGATGGAGATAGATGAGAGGGATGGAGAGGGAGACGGGTAAGAAGAAGGAGACAGAGAGAAAAATATGTGTAGAAAGAAGGGACAGAGAGGGGGGGAGATGCATATAGAGGAACAGAGCTGGGTATTGAGACAAAGGATAGAGATGGGGAGCGGAGAGGAAGCTGGAGATATAGCTCTGAAAGAACACACAAGAAACCAACCGCATCGGTTGCCTCCATAGAGAACACCTGGGTGGCTGGTGGTGGAGGGAGGGAGTCAAGGGTGAAAGACACTTTTCATTGTATACCCTTTTGTTATCTTTTGAATTTTTTTTTTTTTTTTTTTTTTTGGTGAGGAAGATTATCCCTGAGCTAACATCTGTTGCCAATCCTCCTCTTTTTGCGGAGGAAGATTGGACCTGGGCTAACACCCATGCCCACCTTCCTCCACTTTATATGTGGGATGCCTGCCCCAGCATGGCTTGATGAGCAGTGTGTATGTCCGCACCCGGGATCCAAACCTGCGAACCCCGGGCCACTGAAGCGGAGCGCATGAACTTAACCACTACGCCACCAAGCCGGCCACCATTATCTTTTGAACTTTGATCCAAGTGAATATACTATTTATACAAAATAATGGTTTGACTGAAAACAACAACAAGGCAAGTGACTGGCGGAGTCCCAGTCTATAACACGGACTGCCATCAACCACTCTGAGGGTTGTTCTGCAGATCCAGGAGATCTCTCAAACGAATCTCCCAGCCCTGCGTCTCGCACACAGGACGTGCTGCTGCTGTTATCAGAACCCCCAGCAGTGAATCAGAGTGACTGGGAGCATTCCATCATCTCTCTGAGCCTCGGTTTTCTCTTCCATCACCCTGGCAAAGTAACCACCAACCTCACAGGGTTGGTGGGAGGATTTACCTGGCAAAGCGCGACCTCAGACGAGACGAGCCCTGAATCTATATTCATTGTTTCAGAGCTGGTCCCTCCCTGGACTTTGTGCCTGGATGATCTGGTCACCCCCCATCCCATGTCACCCCAGAGTCAGGGGAGGCAGGGACAGAATGATAAGAACAGAGGCCACGGCCACACCAGTGCTGGAAGCGGTCACTTTATTGGTTGGAAAAGGAAGCAGCTGTGGTCAGCTCAGGAGGGCGGGCAGAGGCCAGAAAGAGGGGAGGGCAGCTGGGCTGGAGCCAGACAGGGCCAGGCAGAAACTTCCACTCCCTCACTCCTCAGGCTGTGGTGGCTGGAGCTGGAGGAAGAAAATCATAATAATACCATCAACCACAATATCCAAAATACCAGACCAGAGTAACCGCAGTGTAAATTCTGGACCAAAGCCGCCCCACTCCACCATACACCTCCACACACAGCAAAGCCTCACCTTCTTGAGGCCCTGGGGCTCTGCCTGCACTTCTCTGCAGGTCCTAGACTCACCTCGTCTGTGCCAGACCATCCCCAGGACACACCTGGGTATACCATGGTCCCATCTGACCACTGTGGCCTTCCTGAGGGGCCACTTCCTTTATCTCCCTAAGAATCCCTCCGCCACCAGGAAGTTCCACCACGCTCCATTCCTTAGGTTAAGTTGAGATTAGCGGATCAAAGAAATCTTATTTATCCCATTTTATAAGCAAAATAATTGCAGCTCAGGGAGGTGAAAAGGCTAGTTACGTGTCAGAGCTGAAATGTAAACCTGGGGCTTCCTGACTGCAAAGCCCAGCCATGTTGTTGGCACTCAAGGAGGCAAGAGATGGCTGGCACCATTGGAGAGCCCTGGGCCCTAGGAAGACCGTGGTTACCTCTCAGGCACTGAAGAGCACACCTTGAAATAGCAACCATGGTGTCTTGGGCACAGTCTCTGCTCTCTCTGGCCTCAGTCTTCTCATCTGTGCAATACTGGCTTCCAGGAGTGACCCGCCAGGCCCTTGGCTTAGAGCTTGTCAAGGGTGTGCACGATCAACAATGAGATTCAACCACAGGCCACTTCCAGGTTCTTGCTCCTTCTGTTCCCTCTGCCTGAAACAGTCTCCCCATTGTGTTCCACCAGACCACCGACCCTTCACACATCCTTTAGCACTGGCTGAGGGTCACCCCTCTGAGAAGCCTTCCCTGAGCACACCTGCTCCCTCCACCCCCCACCCCTGCCTGGGCAAAGTTTTCCTCCTCTCTGTTCCCACAACACCTAGCCCTTCCCTCCACTGCAGCACTGACTACAGCCATTGGGAGTGTCCGTCCGTCCATCTGCCTCAGGCTGCAAGCTCTGTGAGGGAGGGCAGTGGTCACCTTCTGTCCCAGCACCTGGCACAGAGCTGACGGCACAGTACTGGACCCCCCAACGGGCGGACTGAGCATGTGCTTTGGGTGTTGTATTCCTTTACTTCCTTACATTTACTTTAGGACTCAGTATTGTTTTATTGTTAGTTATAGATGGAGGAGGAGAGGCTCTACAATCCTTTCCTCTCAGTGTCAGAGCCACTAGAGGTGGCCGAGGGTAGCCCTGGCCTGCCACAGGGTAAGTGCTCATCACACTTCAAACATGGGTTTGAGGATTCAAACTTGACTGATCTCTACCATGTTTGCCCTGAAAAGCTAAGCTTTTCGGCGAAAGTAAAGATCAACTCTTCTGCCTCCCACTGGCCATGCAAAGAGCCCTCTCCCTCCCCAGCCCTTCCAGCCACTGTCCCGGCTCCCAGGACACAGCTGCTCTTCTCCAGCTGCTGACTTTTTAAGCGTGTGTTAAGGAAACAAAGGAGTAAATCTTCTCTTTCCGTCACAGCCCAATTCATCAGCAAATATTGTCCCATCTACCTTCATATATGTCCCGAACCCAGCCACTTATCTCCCCTGGTCTGTCATCTCCCACCTGGTCTCTTGCAGGAGCCTTGTAGCTGGTCTCCCTGCTTCTGCTGGCTGGCCTCTACAGTCTATTCTCCACCTAGCGGCCAGAGCAATACTTTTCAATGCGAAGTCAGAGTATGTCTGTTTCCAAGGACACAGCATCTCCAGGTGAAGACCAAAGTCCTTCCAGTGGTCTATCAGGACCCTCACGAGCTGCTCCACTCACCCCTTACTCTCTGACCCTCTCCAACCCTCTCCTCTCACACACTCTCCTTGCTCACCCAGCTCCGGCCTTCTAGCCTCTTCTGAAATGCACCAGGGAATCTCCTGCTTTTGCACCTGCTGCTCCCTCTACCTGTAACACTGTCCCCAGACATCCTCACGGCTGCCTCCGTCATTGCCATCAAGGCTTTTTTCAAATGCTGCCTTCTTGGTGGGGCGTTCACTGACTGCCCCATTGAAAATTACAACACTGCTCCCTGCCCCTCCCACCCCTACCCCAGTACTCCTCATCCCGCTTCTGTTCTCTTTGTCTCCGTGGCACCTGTCTCCCTCTAACATTCCACAGAATATACTTGCTTATTTATTTTGTTTATTGTCCGCTAGCACATAAACCCCATCAGGGAGAAATTTTGTCTGATCTGTTCACTCACAGAGTATCCCCAGCACCTAGAGCAGTGCACGGTACATGCTAGATGCTCAATAAATATTTGTTGAGTGGATGAAAGTAAATAAGTGGGCAGATAAGTCACCAGCGGTATGTTCGCCCAAGTCCTCCTTTTCAGCCTCCTGCAGGTGTCATCACATCCGGGCATCCATGCACTTCCTTCCCCACCCCCACTTACCTCAGAAGATGGGTGTGACGCAGGACACCTTCCCGCAACCATTGCGGCAGCATTTCATCTTGTCAGGACACTGGCTGTCCACCTGGCACTGGTCTAGGCAGAGGCCGAGCTGGGGGAAGTCAGAGTCCACCTGTGGGCAGGAGCCTTGCTTTTCTGGGTAGAAAAAGGAGTAAGGAGAAATGAGCAGAGGGGACACAGGGAGATGCACACTTAGCCACAGCACATAGAGCTGCCTGCCTGAGTTGATCTCTGGGGGCCCAGGAAGATCACCTGCAAACCCTCCTCCTTGTGTTCTCTCCATCATTGGTTTTGGAATCCTAGGACCTCAGTTTGAGTCCCAGCTCTGCCTTTTCCTAACTTCAGGGCCGAGGGCCAGAAATGTCCCAGAGCCCCAGTGTCTTTACGTGTCACATGGGATCAGTGCTACCCACATCATGGGGTTGTTGTGAAAGCAATGGAGACAATATACATATATTACTTCTTCCTGAAGACCCAAACCACGTTGCAATAATAATAATGAGTAATTATAACAGTTAACATTTCCTTAGCTCCTTCTATGTGCCAGGCATTAGTCTAAGCATTTGACATATATTAACTCATCTAATCCTCACAATAATCCTAAAAGGAGGAGAGAGAGGTACTGTTAATATTTCCTCATGTTATAGATGAGGAAACTGAGGCACCAAGAGGTCAATAATTTGCCTAAGGTCACACAGGGTAGAGGCAGGATTTAAAACCCAGGAAGAACTTCAGAGTCTGTGTACCACACACTATGCTGCTTTGTAAACCGTAAAGTGCAGTGTGCATGTGAGGGGTTACACACCCTCAATCTCTTCACTCACTCCCATACACTCACTCCCAGTTACATACATGCAGCACTATGGACCCCCATACACACTCACTCATCCACGCACAGACAAGCATTCTTCCACTAACACCCACGCACATATACACACACGCCATGCTCTACTTCCTGGGTCAAGGAGAAGGGAGCTGGGCTCACTTCCCAGAAGCGCCAGGAGAAGCCCAGAGAGATATCAAACACAGGCACAGACCGGGAGATTTGCTGGCGAGGACAGGAGTGGCTGACTTGCTAGCACAAAGAAACCCATTCCCTTGAAAAGGGCAGGAGCTCTCGAGACCAGGCTGCCCCAGGACAAAGGGAATCAGGGGCAGTTTACTGACAAAACAAGCCACTGTGGAATCTGTAGGAACAGAAAGCAGATCGGTGGTTGCCTGGGGCCGGGTGGAGGGAGGACTGACCCCAGAAGGGAATGAGGGAACTTTTGGGGGTGACAGAAATGTTCTACATCTGGATTATGGTGATATTTACAAGGATGTAGACATCTATCAAAACCACCAAACTGTATACTTAAAATAGGTGCGTTTTCTTGTATGTAAATTACACCTCAGTAAAGTGTGATAAAAAATTTAAGTTAAAAAAAAAACAAGCCACTGTGTATAGCATTATCTACTCACTACTATGACATTTTCCATATTATTTCATTTAGCCCTCACGTCAATCCTATAAAGTTTGGGATTATCATTCCCATTTTGCTGACGAGAAAGCAGAGGCTCAGAGAGGTAAAGCGACTCGCTCAGGATCACGCAGCTAGCAGGTGTCAGAACTAAGATTTTAGTTCAGGGGGCCATCTGGCCCTGTCTCTTTTCCTGCCTCAGTCTGCCCGTCTGAGACAAGGGAACAGCAAAGCCTCTGCCTAACAGCAGAGACTCCTTTTGTCCCTCCACCTCTCTCATCTGTCTGTCTGTCTCTTGCTTTCTCTCCCAATCTTCATCCCTCCTTCTGCTCCTCCTCTCTCTGGTCCGGATTAGAGGCCTCCAGACCCAGAAGCTGCCCTGAGGGGCCGGTCCTCCCTCCACATGCCACCTCCCTGCTCATAAGTGTCTGAGGTCTCTACAAGCCTTCCAGCCGCTGCTAGCACCAACAAAGAGGGAACATCACAGGGGCTGTGTTCTGGATAAAGACCAGTAGTCACATCTTAGTACCCCCAGGTACCCTTGGTGCCTGCCTCTAGTCCTCAGTTTGTCCCTCTGAAAAATGAGAAGCTTGGGTTCCATGCTGCTTAAGATCACCTCCTGCTCTGACAGCAGTCCCCATAACCTGCCGGAGAGACTTGAGCTCTAACAAGCAGGTTTTATGGAGCACCCAAGCTTTCTCACACATTCTCTCTCTCACTCACTCCTGAGTGGAAGAGATTGTTTTAAAGATGAGGACGGGGAAGGGGTGCTTAGGGAGGAGTCCTGAGTTTCTCCAAACCATTCAGGCAAAAGTTAAACCCCCTCCTTATGACTCCCCCCTGAGCCACCACCAGCGAGCGGTGTGACCTTGGACCTTTCTCTCTCCCTCGCTCGCTTCCACATCTTTAAGATGGGCAGGGCGCTCTCTTAAATGTATAAAACCTCTTTCCGCCTAGACAGAGGAATCTGGGGAGTCTTGCCAAGTCAGGCACCCAAGTCCTTTCCCCAGGGCTGGGGGAGGCCCCAGGGGAGGGACTCCAAGAGGGATGAGCCCCCCGGCCCACTCGCCAGCCAGAGGAAACTGTGAACCAAGTCCCCTGAACCTCCCAGAACAACGTTCCAGCTGTTCTGTGACCGGAAGCCGGTCACGCACCAGAGAATCGAATCCAGCTGGGGGGAGGGGGGGCCTCCCTCTCCCCGCTGCGCGTCAGCTACGCCTTTGTCTCCACCCGGCCTTGCGAGGGAGAGCCGGGGCGGATCTGGTTCCATCCGCCTCGACTTGGCCGGGGGTCGGTGGGTGGAGGAGCGCCCCGCTTCCCGGAACCCGGGCGCTCCCGCCTCCTCCCGGCCCACTGCCGCCCCGCCCACCCCCGCACGGCTCGCCCGGGGGTTACCATTGGGCAGGTGGCAGACGCTGGAGCAGCCGGCCCGGCAGCACTTGAGGTTGTCAGCGCATTCTCCATCCGAGAGGCACTCCTGCTTACAGTTGGGGTCCGCCTCTAGCTCGGGGCACACGCCCCTTTTCTCTGCGCCTGTGCCTGCGAAGGGCAGCAGGGGGACGGTCAGTCAGGGACCGGAGCCCCAGTCCCAGAGGATGCCCTCCTCCCGCTCCGAGGGTCCCAAATCTCAAGCTCCCGAGGAATTCTCAGTCTCTGGACCTAGGCGCCCAGCTTAAAGCCTTCAAAGGGCCCCACCTCCAGGCCAGGGGTCCCCGGCACTTGGAAGTACAGGAGTTACCTAGCCCTTGGCCTCAGAGCCCTCAATCCTTAGGGAACCCTCGCCTGGCTGAGCATCCTGGAGTTTCGGGTGTCTAGGCAGAGTTCCCCCTCCGGCCACGGAGTCTCCACCTCCAGCACAGAGCCTGTCACCCAAATTTCATTCTTCAGTGGTCTCCCCACCTCCAGAACGTTGGACCCCACACCTTAAGCTCCACGTCACCACCCTCAGGCACCAGGGATCCCCAAATTTTAGTCTTCATGGGTCTCCCCACTTCTGCCCCAGGAATCCCCACTTCTCCAGCCCCCAGAGAGGCTAGGTACGCCTCTGCCCGGCCCTGTCCTGGCGCTCCTGGCTCGGCCCCTCTGGGCTACGGGCCTCTCCCCGCCCCACTCACCTGTGACCGCGGGGAGGCCGAGCAGCAGCAGGCCAAGGAGGAGGGCGGCGAGAGGACGGAGGTGGCAGACAGGCATGGTGCTGAGTTGGGGCGGGGTGCAGGTGTGAGCAGCCACCCGGATGGGGGGATTTAACCGCGCTCGGGGGGCGTGGGGTAGGGGCGGGGCCGAGCCCGCGGGGGGAGAGGGCTCAGAGGGCACCGCGGGGGGGCTGCCACCTCAGGCCATTTCACAATCCCCCGGGATCAGGTGTCACTCTTGGCCCCAGTGGGAACCAGGAACATATGCAGCTTCCAGGCCCAGCACAACTCAATCAGCTGCTCAACCAGCTGCAGCCGGCAGACCCTTTTCCCCTCCTCCTTCTCCTCCTCCCTCCTGGGGCCTGAGGGCCGGGCAGCAGGAGGCAAGGGCTAGGCCCAGAACTCCTGGGTTCCCATTCTAAGACTCTGGGGTCTCCTGGTAATGCCCAGGGTCGGGGGAGGGAGAGGGAAAGGGCAGGGCCCACAGGGAGGCAATCTAGCCTGGGAATTAAGTGGCTGGATTTGGGGTCAGCCAGATCAGAGTACAGATCTCTCCTTAGGGATTAGTGATGGAGGTCTAGTGTAATGATACAGAGCACACAGTAGGGGCTGCAGAAAAAGCAGTTGTGGGGGCTGGCCCCATGGCGTAGTGGTTAAGTGTGCGCGTTCTGCTGCTGACCGGGGTTCAGATTCTGGGATCCTGGGTGCCCACAGATGCACCACTTGTCAAGCCATGCTGTGGTGGCATCCCGTATAAAGTGGAGGAAGATGGGCACGGATGTTAGCCCAGGGCCAGTCTTCCTCAGCAAAAAAGAGGAAGATTGGCGTGGATGTTAGCTCAGGGCTGATCTTTCTCACAAAAAAAAAAAAAAAAAAAAAAGCAGTTGTTATCAATAAATGGAACCCATTTGACACAAGAAATGAGGCCCATGAAGGTGAAAGACCTATTAACAGTCTTGAGCCATTTTGGGTGTGTGTTTCTCTCTCCCTCTCTTTTCCATCCCAAAACTATATCAGGGCTAACTGTATGCCAGACTTTGTGTATATCCTCTTATGAGTCTCATGAATCATCCTAGCAAACCTGTGAATGGAGAGGTATTATTATCATCAGCTATACATGACAGATGAACTGGATGCTCAAAGGGTTAGATCCTTCTCCCCAAGGTCCCAAGCAAAGCTGTAGAGACAAGGTTTTGAACCCAGGTCTCCTTCCCTCCAAGACCCTGTTTCTTCCATTCCATCATAGACAATCACTAGGTGACTACCACGTGACGTACATAAGACAAGACAATTGCTGTAGAAAAAGTCATTAAAGGAGCCCTCCTGCACTGGCCTTGGGGTGACAGGGTCTGGGTGTGACTCCCACCTCCACCACTTCCCAGCTGAGGGACTGTAACCACAGGCCCTCCAGGACCAGTTCAACTGAGCGTATCTTATCAACAGAGTAATTAAGAGTGGTTTTTCAGGAAATGTTGAGACTTGTTCAGTTCAGACCAGTTGAGACTACCCAACCCATCAACTGGGCCTGCACAAATGCCCTATAAGTGATCTTTTTGAAGTCAAAGGGCTGGAAACTCCCCTCTCAGATCATATTAACACCACCATTTTGTGAACATGTGTCCCATGAAGAGCCATGAAACCTGACTACACTTGTGCAGATCATCAATTACCTCACTTCTCCTAGTCGCAATCATCTACCTCCTGCCCTTCATCCCATAAATTTTGCCCCAAGTCCTGGATCAGGGAGGCAGATCTGAGAGCATATGCCCCGTCTCCTTGCAGATCAATCCATCAATAAAGCTTTTTTCTTTTCCCAAAAGCTGATGCTGTAATAATTGGCTTTTTTTATGTGCGTCAGGCAAAAGAGCCCCAATTTTATGTGGTAACAATTTTGGCGACCACAAAGGGACTAGCCGCCAGCGGGGTAAGGGGCTTTTCACTGACCCTAAGTGGCAGCCTAGACAATTTTGTCTGGAGGCTCAGCTGATTGGATTCCCATTTCTTGCCATGGTGCCTCAGGCCCCCTTTTTCCCTTTGAGAGATGAAATAGCTCCAGGATCAGACGTCTTTTGGGTGAATGACCTCGTTAAAACACGCCTGTGCCTAAATTGTCTAATAATCTCTTCAGGATTGTGGGTTAGCGTCCTCCACAGGGGAGATTTTTGCTGGGTTAAAGTCCCAAGGCTAGAGTGTGGGTTCAAGTCCCACTCCAAGGGAGACAATATAAAAGGGTTACAGCTGCTGGGGTACTCAAAGGATCGGGTTAGAGTCTCAAACTCTGGGGTAGGATCCCAGAGTACCCTGACTTAGAGTCCCAGAGTATTGGATTTCTGTGTCTGTTCATGTTTGTCTACGTCTGACTATTTTGTTAAAATTGGCTGTTTGGGGGGCTGGCTCAGTGGCATAGTGGTTAAGTTCGTGCACTCCACTTCGGCAGCCCGGGGTTCACAGGTTTGGATCCTGGCTGCAGACCTATGCACTGCTTACCAAGCCATGCTGTGGCAGGCATCCCACATAAAATAGAGGAGGATGGGCATGGATGTTAGCCCAGGTCCAATCTTCCTCAGCAAAAAGAGGAGGATTAGCAATGGATGTTAGCTCAGGGCTGGTCTTCCGCACCAAAAAACAAAACACAAAACAAACAAACAAACAAAAATTGGCTGTTTGGGGACTGAGTTTCTCAGTGAATGTAACAAACTCTTTTTAGAAATTACCTTGTTTGTTGCAGCCAGCTTGGGAAAAGCCCCCTAAAATGGGGATAACTGTAAATAACTGGCAAGATAACCCAGGATAATTTAAAATTACAGTGGCCACTTTGAGCTCTTTTCCAGCATCCAAACCAAGGAAAAAAGAAAATCTTTAATCTTTAAAGAGTCAAATGCTCCCCCTTCTGGCACAATTGTTCAAAACCTAAAGGTTCCAGAAGCTGTAAATATTTACAAAGAACTGCAAAATCTTACCAAGCTCGTTTCATGTTCTGAGGGCTTGGCTTGATAATCGTCAGGTTGGGGGGTCCCGAAAATTCAGTTGGACAAAAATACATTTGCACCCAATTTTGCGGTAGTAAGTGGTTGGACAGAAATGCGAGTTGCACTCCCTTTTGTGGCTAAGGGTCCTACCAAACTGCCATCAGCCTCAGGGGAATTACATTGGCTATTAGAAGGAACATTGCAATTACATAAGATCATTTAAAAGTGTACTTAAAAGCAAAGATTTCAAAATTCCAAAGTAACCTTATTGAAAGTTTTATTGCAAAGAGAAAAAATTAAGTTATAAAAGATACCTAAAAGAAAAGCCTAGTAGGCCACGGCTTTACGGACATCTCATAACCTACCTTCGAAGGAGGGCCCAAAATGAGCCCGTCCCAGGGTTAATGAGACTCAGAGATTTTCTGGAAAACTGCTATAGTAAAGATTACTGGAATTGTTCAATACTGCCAGGTATAATTGCTGCTCCTCCTGGCTGCAACCTGACAAGATATTTGAAAGGATTTAGCAACTTACTATCAGAAATTCATCCAAACTGGAAGCTGATATTCAGATCTTGATAGGAATTTTCTTTCCAGCATTTCTTCCCTAAGGTAAAATAAAACTAAGCACCCAGAGGGACAGAAGCAAATTAGAGATGATGTAGTTGGACAGGTAGATCAATCTATAATGTCATTTAAGTTACAACCCAATTTCTGAGGAATTAAGAGCAGCTGTCCTTAAAAAATACTTGCAAAACTGGAAATGCAGCTCTAGAGGCTAGTTCAGATTTCACCATTTCCTTTATCTCAAAAAGCTTGTAACCTCTCCAGGAACTGTTATCTAGCCCATCACCAATTTCTAAGACTGAAGGAAAAAAGGAAAGAAAAACGACCATAAGAGCACCCTCACCCAAAATCTAGCATCTTGAGTGTCTTCTCCATGAATATTAGTAGAAAAAGCTTAAAACAAAATTTGGATTCAATTATTCTTTTATAACTAATGAGCCTTATATTACTGTACCTGATTCATGGCAGTAATTTTAAAACAATAGCTGTGGAGTCTGTATGTGTGTGTCTCTATATTTACATTACATATATATGAGTGTGATATTTTTTTTTAACCTCCAGATGGTATAATTTCAAAAAGAGCTCTATTTAATTGGCTTAAAGTAAGGGCTTATATAAACGTAATAGAAACTAACCCAAATGTTTTTCAACCTAACATGATATAAAATAATCTTTGGTAAATGAAAGCTTATTTAAGTTTGTTGGTTGGATTGAAATAGGCCTTCCTCAGAGTTATCAACATTGGATATGATGCAGACATGCAGCCTTTATTCTATGTTTATTGGTCAAATAAGTTCATATTATCTCTGTTACAAAACTGGTTAGTTAAAACAATAACTTAAAATGATAGCTAATTTTGCCTAATGTCTCATGAAGTTTTGTAGGCAATCTAAATAATTATTGGGAACAAGTAAACTAATTAGATGTGAAAAAGATAAAAATGTTGGGTGAACTTTTTAACAAAAATTATGTGTCATGGTATATGTACATAAAATAACTTCAAAATCTCTTTGGTAACATAAAACTTTAAAGTTTTGCTAGATTAAATTAAATGATGGAAAATTCATTGAATATCTAGGTCATTTTCAAATAATAAGATACTGAGGGGCTGGCCTGGTGGTGTAGTAGTTAAGTTCTCATGCTCCGCTTCAGCAGCTCAGGGTTCGGATCCTGGGTGCAGACCTACACACTGCTTATCAAGCCAAGCTGTGGCAGGCATCCCACATATAAAGAAGAGGGCACAGATGTTAGCCCAGGACCAATCTTCCTCAGCAAAAAGAGGAGGATTGGCAACAGATGTTAGCTCAGGGCTAATCTTCCTCACACAAAAAAAGATACTGAAACATTATTGCTAAACATGTCAAAGTTTATCTACTTTTGGCTTCTTATTACAGAAAAAAAAAAGATATTTGAGTCTATTAGTAAACATGTATTTTATTTAAAATTGTACTATGAAGTAGCATGTTTCCAGAAATTATGAAAAGTATTTATAAACTTGCCAAGCCACAGAATGCTAATGTAAAAGACAGTTTATAATTGCTTACTTCTTAGTTTTCACTAAATATTAAGGTCTGTAAGAGGTAAGAATTCTAATTAATATACGTGATTAAGCTACTAAAAATTAATAAGGAAAACATCTTTGTATTCAAGGAAAGTAGGTGTATGTTTTCAGTAAAGAAGGTATAAAGAATGTAAATATTTTTGTTTGTTTTGTTAAGAAAGGTAAATTTGTCCTAAAACACTAGGAGGGAAGAAAGAAGGCAAGGGATAAATTCTGAATGTAAAAAGAAAGTTACAGAAGGTTCGTGGAAGAAGAACCTTGAGGAAAGAGTTTCATGCATGGTCAAGTTGGCTAAGATTAAAATGAATTTAAGTAAATGAATAAGTTTTAGTATCAAAAGTAAGTTGGTACAAAAATTAAAATGTGAGTTTCTCTCTCTCTTAAAGGGATAATTTTCCTGGACTTTTAGTCTGCTTTCGATAAAAAGATTATAAAAAGGTTTTTCTTTACCTTCAAGAAAGTCTACCTAAAAGACAGAAAATCTATGTTTTGTCAAAATAATTTCCTATGTTCAAAAAGGTGAGGTCTCTCTATTAAGAAAACTAAGGGCTTTTTGTTGTTGTTATTTAACTCTGTTTTCCTTTAACATCTTCTGTTGTCACCTTGGTTAAATAGGTAACTAAGCATTGTTTCCTAACTGACCAAGTGTTTCAAAACCTTTTGATATTTTTGACAAACTTACCCAAAATTCAAACTTTGAGAGTTTCCAGTGGACCCTGGGGCTTCTCAAAGAATTTGTTCTCTCTTTCTATAAAGAAGGAGATATTAAACTAATTAGGTTTACTTGATATGTTAAATTACATGGGAAACATTGGCAAATAAATGATGATAAACCTTCTTAGGCTATATTGCATAGGTAAATGTTACTAATATAAGTGTTTTAAAAATTATATAACATTCATAAAATTCTGATCTGTCCTGGTTGTCAGCCATAATTCTAGTTACTATCTTAAAGTGTTGTATGTCACAACAATAACCAAGTTTCTTTGTCAATTGACCTTTTTGGGTCTTTTGTCATTTGGAGGCAGTTGTCTTACTCTGATGTTTTTGCAGACGTATTTCATCTTCAGAGAGATTCATGGAAAGGATTCTGACACTTGCTCTAGAATGCAGGTTTCTGGTGAACTTTCAGATTATAAAACTGATCTAGGTAAGCAACTACAGAACTCTAATGGAGAAACTGATGGCCTCATAAAACTGCTAACCATAGATCAATATCAAGAATTGATTACATGGAACAGGATGAACTGATGAGGATGATTATAATTTTTATGCCTTTTTGTTTGAGATATTGCTGATTTTTAATGTTTTGTTTTTCCAGATTTAAGGAAACATTTTCTCTTTTCTCTTAAGCTAACTATGACTTATAGCAATTTGGTAAATTATACCTTTGTAAGCTAAATTGAAAAATTTATCTTTTTTTCCTACCTGATCCCTCCAGAACTTGGAAGCTCTTAGTGAGTCAGTATTCTTATATTCATGGCAATATAGTTACTTACATACGTTCAGTAAGAATCTGTTCTCCTTGTAGCAGGACACAATTGGAAACGTTAGTTATATTGCCAAAGCTTTGATTGGAATGTCATATTTGAGAGGAACATGCATAGACTTGGATATGGCCAAAACAGCTTTAAAGGACAAAGATTGACTTTATGAAACAAATAAAACCACTTGGAAATATTGGCCTGGTACCTTGCTTACAGGGTTCCCAGCAACCTTACCAGGTGAGTAAAGAAGGTCACTTACCTGGCAGGTGCAAAGAATCTCAGGATATTTTGGGGAACCTCAAAAGAAGAGAGGAATTCACCCAAATCTATAGGTATTGCAGGCGGAGTCTGATGACAAGTCCTTGGCTTGGTTTTCCTGACCTTGAGAGACCTTTGAAGTTCAATCTGAGATTCCTTATGAAAAGTTCCAGCAAAGCAGATTTAAAAGAGCCTATATGATCAATTGCTATTTTATGTAAATAATTGGGCCAAGTTTATTGAAACTAGACTTATTTTGCCAACAAAATAGTCCTAATTTGGCTATCTTTGGTCAAAATGAGCGTGATTTTAGAGAGAAAAATTATGTTTCAATAGAAACCATAGTACACAGTTATGGCAATTAGATTCTAGTTCTGTTAATTGTCTTTGAGGTTTTTGTTTTCTATCTGTAAACTGGCCTGGATCCTGAATTATTCTAGTCTCCTGAAATATCTGGCTATAAATCTCCAAAACTAATGTTTTCAGTTTTTCCATCACTTTCTTTTGGAATCATTGAGAACTGAAACCACAGAAGCTGGACAACTTGATATAAACTTAAGAGAGATTCATACCTATTGCTGTGTAAGCTACTCAGAAAGATAGCTGTACACCCAATGACATCATCAGAGACATTTCAAACTACAAAAGATGCTTCCACTCTGACATCTAGAAATCTTGACTGGCTGCCCCCTGGGCTCAGAAACTGGTTTATAATTTGCTCCAACCATTAACCTTGTTTTTCTTTTTGTTTCCCTAGAAATGCTTCTTATTAAATACCGGGTTACTTGCTTACATGATATAGGCCTAACTTTGGGAGGCTACATGCATCACCATCTTTCTAAGAGACTGGCTCGATGAGATGGAACAACCTACATCCCTTATCAGCAGGAAGAAGCTAGAGCAGTCATTGCCCTATATGCCTCAATATTGAGGAATGAACAACAAAAAGGGGGGATTTGTAACCATGGGCCCTCCAGGACAGTTCAACTGACCCTATCTTATCAACAGAGTAAACAGAGTAAAACCAAGAGTGGTTTTTCAGGAACTGAGCCCCCTTGTCCAGTTATGGCCAGTTGAGACCACCAACTCATCAACTGGGCCTATGAAAATGTCCAATAGGTGACCTCTTTAACACCAAAGGGCTGAAAACTCCACCCTCACATCATACTAACACCACCATTTTGTGAACATGCATCCTATGAAGAGGCATGAAGCTTGACTACACTTGCGCAGATCGTCAATTACCTCACTTCTCCTTACCTCCAGTCTCCTTACCTCTCCACACTTCAGACTGCCCTGCCCTTCATCCCATAGATTTTGCCCCAAGCCTGGATTGGGGAGGCAGATCTGAGAGCATATGCCCCTGTCTCCTTGCAGATCAATCTAGTAATAAAGCTATTTTCTTTTTCCAAAAGCTGATGCTGTAATAATTGGCTTTTTTTTATGTGCATTGGGCAAGAAAATCCCAATTTTGCGCAGTAACAGGACCTTGAATGAATCACTTCCCTTTTTTTGAGCCACCATTTTATCATCTACAAAGATGATAATATAAGAATTGAATGAGAACATGAATGTAATATTCCTGCCATGGAGTAGCTGTGTACTTATTGAAGGATAGGTCCACACTGATTGACACAGGAACCCCAGCCCTGACACATAATGGATACTAGATAAATGGCTGTGAGTGCTCAATAAATGATGTCTACTTTTACTAAGGAGACTGATATGTGTATCCCAGACTTTAGAATCCAGGCTGGTTAATGCCAAAACAGAGTTACCCCAGGAGTTAGACAAGAAGTGCCTCAAACATCCTTCCTGCTCCAACAGTCTAAGATTCTGTGAACCCCAGGAGGATTTTGCTGCTGGAGGCTAGAGGGGGTCTGGGACAGTGACGATTGGGATGACAGGTGAGTAGGACTTGGTGACATGAGGACATCCAGCTACTTTCCCCACAGATGGATCCTGGTAAAAGAGGCTGAGAATGCCTCCCCCAGCTTCCCATGCCCAGTTTGGGGACGAGGGGACTAGTGACATGCCGTCATTGGGAAGGGCGAGTGCTGTTTACTCTGGGCTCAGAGAACAGTCAATAGCAATGAGGCAGGAGGCAGACGAGGGCACAGCACTGGGCGGGCTCCTGAAACTCAGTCTGGGGCACGCAGAGGACGCTTTGACAAGCAGCTGGGTTTAGCTGGTGGACCCAGCTGGCTACCGGACATTCAGCCTCGGGCACTGCTGCCCACAGCTTTTTCCGGGACCTACCCGGCTCTCCAGGCCAGAAAACTGCCCGGCCTCACCCCACCCCGGCTATCTCAGGCTCCCCAGCTAATTGGTTCTGTCTTACAGGAATGTGGGTTAAGAATGAGGCCAAGGGGATGGGGTGGGGCAGAAGGATGGAGAAGAAAATTTCATGGGTCAATGGCCCATGGTGTGCAAAAGGTGTTTCACTTTTGTGATGCTAGGCTCTGTGATAAGTACATTCACATATTTTCTCTTCTACATAAAAATAAAAAGGGCAGAGGCTTTAGAACCAAATACATTCAGGTCCAAATCAGGGGTTGGCCACTTCCTGGCTGTGGGACTCAGAGCAGCACTTCACTTTTTGGACCTACATCTTCTTCCATAACAGGAGTATCAACACAACTGTTTTGTAGGATTATTTTAAGGATTAAAGGATTTAAGGGGAGAAGTATAAACCAGAGGTTGCAAATATGTTAGCCCACACAGTACATTAAAAAAATTTGAATGTGTTGCCAAGATGTGAACGTGGGAGATTTCACATAAAAATAAATTTCTTGCTTCTCTTGGAAAGAAAAAGATCTGGCAACACATTCCTGCAATCTTACAAGGCAACCATCAACTAGAGCAGGGAGTCTCAAACTTGAGCAAGCATCAGAATCATTCAGAGGGCTTGTTAAAACACAAGTTTTGAGATTACCACCCTCAGAGTTTTGATTCAGTAGGTCTGGGGTGGGCTCTGGGAATGTGAATTCTAAAATAGGTTTCCAGGTGCTACTGATACTGCTGGGCAAGGGACCACACTTTGAAAACCATGAACTAGAGTTAAGTAGAACTGCTCTCTTTTTATGAGGGGAGCATTCTCTCCAGTTCCCCATAATCCCCACCATTCCTTATTGTCTCACATGCCCCCACCCCCACTCCAACTACTTCCATTCACATTACTTGCTTGCCCTAGAGGGTGTTTAAAATTGTGACCTCCTGAGCAGGTGCATAGTAAGTGTTCAGGAAAAGGTAGCTTGTATTTGTTTAACAATCTTATGAATTAAGTGTAATCATTCTCATTTTACAGATGAAAAAACTGAAATTCAGCTAGGCAAAGTGACTTGCTGGAGGAAACACAGCCAGTAAATCAGGAGGAAGACACTTGCCAAAACCTCTTAGTCACATAGACCTAGTTATTTCAATATTACACACACACACATCTATCTGAGGTTAGCAGAGATGATGCATCAAAAATTTTGATGATGACTTCATGAGTGTAAACTAATATTTCTCAAGGAAGAAAGGAAATACGAAAGAAGGAAAGATTTATAATGGGAGGTGATATTAGTCAGCTGCAGACATGCCCACTCTAAGATGACTGTCAACAAGTTAACATTATGATTTGAGAAATTCCCAGGAACAAACAAGGTAGCTTTAACCATACAATGGGGCCTTGTCTTCTTGGACTATTGGACCCACCTAAACTTCCTTCACTCCACAGAAGCCTCTCCCTCTGAGTGTATCGGCTATCTTTTGTCTTGTCACATTACGTAGCATCCATTTGTCCTTGTTCTGATAACAGTGCCCTTATTTTGCTTTGGGGGAATGCCCCTGCCTCCACCTGGGACAGGTTGGGGGGGGACTGTCAATCAAAGTGTCTGTCCTACCTCCAGACAAAGAGTGGCCAGTCAGATACTCTCCCTGGAATTTTAATCTTGAGCAATAAATGACCAAAGACCTGAAAATGTATGGAGCTCACTCAGAGGTGCCTGGGAAGACGTTAGTTCTGCCTTGTTTACCATCCTTTCTGAGCTTGGTTCTTTCAGCATTCCCTGAAGTTCTAAACTAATTCAGTTAGTGCTATTGGTTGCAAGCAGAAGAATCCAATGGAGACTAACTTAAGGGTTCTATTAGGAAGACAGAATGGATGCCTACTACATCCCCACACCATTCTCACAAATTCCTTCTCTGCTTACAATAGCCAGAGTTAGTTTCTGTGGCTAGCAACCAAAAAGATCTGACTGTCTATACCGGGGTCACCACCATGTTCCTCATTTCCAAATCCAATGGCCTTTTCTCAGCCCTCTTCCTGCTCTAACTCACAGTTAAGGCCCTCATGGCATAAACACAAGTGTTCAAACTAAATTCTGTATACAAAAAATTTTTTCCATATGGTCTCAGTGCAAAAAACCATGAAAAGCAGAGCTTACCTATTAGAAGTTCTTTGAGTCCCCTCTTGTGAAACTCCAGAGCCTTCGAGGGCACAGCTTTCAAACGTTTTTAGAGGACAGTCTTTAGAGTCACAGTCTTGAGTTGAATCCCAACTCCTGACATTATTGGTTATGTGACCTTGGAGAAGAGATTAAACCTCTGAGTTTCAGCTTGTTTGACTTAAAAACGAGAATAAAACCTCCCAGGGTTGCTGTGAGGTTTAGCAGTGGAGATGGATGTGCAGTGTTTGGCACACAGTATGTGCTCAATAAGTGGTAATGGATATTATTACATTATTATATTATCCCCCTCTCAGGGTTACCCAAAGATTCCATAAGTCACTCAGTGACTTATACCACCACATCAGAATAGGGAACTCACTCTGCTACTCTTGCCCTCTGGGGTACGCAGCAATCCTCTTACCTTCTCTGAGCCTCAGTTTCCTCATATGTGAAATGGGATGATGACACCCTCCTTGAGGGCACCTTTGGAGAGTTATCTGTGATCATGAATATAAAGCACTAGCAATGTGCCTGGCACACAGTAGATGCTCAGTACACGTCAATTTCCAGCCTCTCACCCCTTCTCTGAGTCCATGACATTCCATCTCTTCTTCCATTCTTCATCTCAGTCTTTTTCATCCTCAGTTGCTGGCTTTGCTCATTGCCTGGGGTAGGGCATTTCCACCTGGATGGCCCACCTTCTCAAACTCAACACCTTCATCGATAAGACCAGCTAAGTCTCCTGCCTCATCATTTAGGGCAAGAGGTTCACAATCGCAGCATCATTGTTGACTATTCCTCTTCTTCCCTGTCCAATGTCACTAAGTCCAATCTTCCTCCTGAACATCGTTCACATCCATCCATTGCCTCCTCTGCAGTGCAGCCTCTTGTTACCTCAAACCTGGATGATCATGTGCACCTCTATATCCCTCTCAACTCCACACTATGTGTATCCTCACTTGGGTGTCTAACCTGCGTCCCAAACATAACGTCTCTAAAGGCAAATTCTTGGTTCCCACTGCCTCCTTAACCTGCTTCTCCCTTCTCAGTAAATGGTAACTCAGTTTTCCCAGGTGTTCAGGCCAAAAGCCTTATAGTCATCCACAACTCCTCTCTTTGTTTCATAATCCCCAGCAATCTGTCAGCAAACCCTGGCTTCAAATATATAAATATGTCCAGAATCCACTTCTCACCATTTCCACCCTTCTTGCCTGGTCCAAGTATCCTTGTGTTGGCTCCCCTTCAGTCTATTTCACCCATTTTCCACATGCAGACACGTACGGGTGCTCCAGTGCACAAACTCAATGAAGCTCCCAGCCAACAGCCAGCACGAAATGTTAGTCTTGCGAGGGAACCTTCGTGGACGTCAAGCCCAATCGAGCCTCAGCCACCATCTGACTTCAACCTTATAAAGAATCCAAGCAAGAACCACCCAGCTGATCCAAGTCAACCCACAGGACCACAGGAGACAATAATGAGTTGTTTTAGCCACTAAGTTTTGGGGTGATTTATTACACAGCGAGAGATTACCAGAACAGTGGTAAAGCAGATGAATAAGATATCTGCGCTCATGGAGCATACTCTCAGTGAAGAAAATAAACAAATAAATTAGTAAATGGAAAATATCATTGCAGATATGGATAAATGGTGTAAAGAAAATAGGGGCCAGCCTGATGGCCTAGCAGTTAAGTTCGCACACTCCACTTCAGCAGCCCGGGATTTACAGGTTCGGATCCTGGGCGCGCACCAACGCACCGCTTGGCAAGCCATACTGCAGCAGCGTCCCATATAAAGTGGAGGAAGATGGGCACGGATGTTAGTCCAGGACAAGTCTTCCTCAGCAAAAAGAGGAGGATTGGCATCAGATGTTAGCTCAGGGCTGATCTTCTTCACCAAAAAAAAAAAGAAAAGAAAGCAAAGTCATGTCACTGTAAGTTGGGGGTGGTGGGAAGTGCTCTCTGAGGAGGTGACATTTGAACTGAGACCTGAATGATATGTAAGATCTATCCATACAATCATCCGGGGGCTGAGTGTTGCAAAAATTAAAAAAATAAAAGGTTAAAGTTCCTGACATAGTCACCTTTGTGTGGAGGACAGTCCTTTTTCACACATCTAGATCCTTTCAGATGGAGGAACCGGCAGCTGGGGTACTTTCAGTCTAGATTGGTATTCGTCAGACCCCAGATAAAATGCAGAATATAACATGTTGTACTTTATAAATAGTGGTTAAATGGAACTGTTCAAGCCCTTTTTATAGTTGTGATGCATATATAATATAACTTTAATAAGGGCTTGTATCAAAGTATTCCTTCAGCAAAATGTATATAATAGTTTGCTGCCCGTGATGAGCAAAAACTGAGTATTTATCATTGGGCTTCTTTGAATGATTAGGATGAGGTTCAATGCCCACATCTTATCAGTCCAGTGTTTTCACCCTTTTAGACTGAATCACATGCAGGGGGTGTGAACATCAGAGGTGGTTTATTATCCAGTGGCCTTACCCTTAATCTGTTCACAGATATTTATTTACTAATGATTTTTTTTCTTTAGAGTTATAGGATAAGAAAATGAAGTGTTTGCTCTTCATTTACTAAATGATTGCGAACTCGAGTTTTTCCTCAAAATAAAATTCCATTGCTTGGGGGAAAAAAGGCAAAAGCAAATCCAAATGCCCTCAGGCAGGAACAAGCCTGATGAACACCAAGAACAGTAAGAACACCAGCATAGCTGGAGCAGAGTGAAAGCCGTAGGAAAGGAAATCAAAGAGCGAGGCAGGAAACAGATCAGTAGGGCCCTGAAGGCTGTAACAAGCAACAGGAGATGTCTTCTATGTGCAATGGGAAGTCAGGGCTAGTTTCAGCTGGGAGGTTGGGGGGCAAAATCGTTTGATTTATCATTTTTAAAAATCCCTCTGGCCGCTCTAGAAGAATGGATTGTAAGAGGGCAGCCGTGGACACTGCAGTAGTAGTGAGGAGTTTTTTGCAGCTGTCTGAGCAAAGGATTAATGGTAATCGTTCCTCATATTAGGCAAAGGATCATGAATCACTTGGTACTGGTGAGTCCATCACATCTGGAAGACAGCTCTGATTTATTAGACTTGCCCCCCTAAGTCAGATCAAGTCACAGAGAGGGACTATGCAGTGACCAATTCATCTGTTAGGATGCCTAAGCCTGTTTGTCTTAGTCCATTCGAGCTGCTATAACAAACTACCGCAGACTGGGTGGCTTATAAACAACAGAAATTTATTTCTCACAGTTCTGGAGGCTGGAAGTCCAAGATTGGGGTGCCAGCAGGGTCAGGTTCTGGTGCGAGCTCTCTTCCAGGTTGCAGACTGCTGACTTCTCATTCTACGCTCACTTGGCAGAAAGAGAGCTAGCTAGCTCCCTGGCCTATTCTTAGAAGGGAACTAAGCCCATTCATGAGGGCTCCACTCTCATGACCTAGTTACCTTCCAAAGGTCCCACCTCCAAATACCATCACCTTGGGATTAGAGTTTCAATATATGAATTATGGGAAGACACAAATATTCAATTCTTGGACTATTTTTCTGGGCCTTCCTGGGATGGAAAGGATGGGGATCCACATAACTCTCATGAAAGCCATGTGCATCCCAAAGGGAAGGATGTTGGAGACCCACGAGATTTTCCTACCCGGAGGCCAAGAGTGATGTGGCAGTTTTTAAACATTACTGCAAATGTTTTGATGCTCCTCTTATTGAGAAGTGGGGTCTATGTCCCCTTCCCTTGAATCTGGGCAGGTTTATGGTTGCTTCAACCAACAGAGTATAGTAGAAGTGATGCTATGGACTTTTGAGGCTAGGTCATAAAAAGTCATGTAGTTTCTATATTTTTCACTAGAGTACTAGCTCTCGGAGGTCTGAGCTGCCATGGAAGATGTTTGGCTATCCTGAGGCTGCCATGTTGTAAGGAAACCCAAGGCACGTGGAGAGGCCATGTCTACACACTCTGGACCACAATCCTAGCAGAGCCCAGCCTTCCAGGAATCCCAGCCCAGGCATGTGAGTGAAGAAGCCACTAGATGATTCCAGCCCCCAGCCATTGAGTCACCTCCAGCTATTTGAGTTTTCCGGCTGAAGCCCCAGGCATCATGGAACAGAGATAAACCCTTCCCATTGTGCCCTGTCCAAAATCCTGACCTGTGGAATCCATGAACATAACGAAATGATTGCCATTTGACACCAGCTTTAAGGTGGTTTACTATACAGCAACAGGTACTGGAGCAGGTGGAAAATGTTGGCAGGGTTCTTTATAACCCTACTGGGCCTGTGAGGGGACTACATAGAATTAGAATAGTCTGTCTGTAAATACTGAGGTTAATCCACAGAAATCATTCTTCAGCAGAAGTGAAGAAGCAACAACTCTCAGCACATTGTTTCATGATTTGCCAAATTGCCCCTACTTCCCATCACACAAGACTAGTTAAAAGCCTGAGATTTGAAATCAAGAAGACCTGGTTTGAATCCTAACTATATAACTCCCTAGCTCTGTGACCTGGGGCAAGTTATTTAACCTCTCTGAGCCTCAGTGTCTCCATTTATAACATGAAGATAATACTTCTAGCCTCATAAGGTCAATATGGATTAACAGATCATTTTGTTGAAAACCAATCAAGACAGTGCCAACATTTGTCAAAATGGCCTGAAGATGCCCTAGGCTCTATCTACTTGGGCCTGCTTCATCCCAGTGGGCTCCAATGATGTCATCTGCCTTCATGCTCAGACAGCCTCACGTTCTGGACCAAAGACACTTTGTACATGCACTCCCCACCAGTTCACGATGCCTAAAATATTTTGTCTTTGCCATGTAAAGTTGGGTGTTGTGGTTTTTTTGCCTAGTCTCCACAGGGAGACAGACAGTAAAGACACTCCCAGACATCTACTCAGTAGCTATTCCCCTTTCTTCCTTACTAAAAAAGAAAGCTCAATTTTGTGTGTGGCAACAAATACTCTCCTAAAAAGATCAATCAAATATAGATGTGAGAAATATTTTTGCATGAGGCTATCTATGTGATCTCAGGATGGGGATAGTAACAAATATTTTGTATTTTAATAGTATATTAAGTAAGAATCAAATATGGAATTCTAGGAAACTGAAAAATGATTCCAGAGGAAATCTGATGCTGAGATAAATAAAGAGCAAACACCAAAAAACAGTTATACAGATAGAAAAGGAAATCCATGATGTAAAGTAGTTGGAAGAAAGAAAGAAAGAGAATAAGAAAGAGAGAAGGAAAGAGAGAGAGAGAAAGAAATAAAGAGAGTAGGCAAGTAAGAAAAAGAGAGAGGAAGGAAGGAAGGAAGGAAGGGAAAGAAAGAAAGAGAGAGAGAAAGAGAGAGAGAAAGAGAGAGAGAAAGAGAGAGAGAAAGAAAGAGAGAAAGAAAGAAAGAAAAGAAAAGAAAGAAAAGAAAAGAAAGAAAGAAAGAGAGAGAGCAGAAAAAAAAGAAAGAAAGAAAGAGAGAGAAGGAAAGAAAGGGAAAGAAAGAAAGAAATCCACTCTCTCCTCCTCTCCCCTCTACATCCCTTCCCCAGGTTTTATCTAATCTCATCCTCTGTGCATCCCTGAGAGGTGGGCAGGGCAGATTTTATCATGCCCACTTTAGAGAGAACAAAATTGAGGTTGAATGGGCATCCTACGTTCAGGCAGCACAACACAGGTCCTGCAGGGACAGCTGGTGCTCCAAGAATTAGTATGGAATGCTTCACAGAACAGCCCTGCCTAAACTAGTCCCTCTTTGCCCTGTCCTCTGCCTGATTTTCTTCACAGCAGTTATCACTATCTGAAACTGATCTTGCTCATTAGTGTTCACTTGTGTATTTCCTCCAGCTAGAATGTCAGTTCCAGGAGAGCAGGGAGCTTGTGTGCTGTTCACTGCTATGACTCAGAGCCTAGGACAGTGCCTGGCACACACACAACAGGCGTCAGTGATGACATGGTTATTGAGTCTTTTAGGATTCTAAAGTCTTCACTTGGATGAGCCCCCTCGGTCCTCACTCACTACCGAAGAAGTTATCATCACTCTCATCTTGTGGAAGAGTCAGATGAGGACAGAGAAGTGAAGTCACTTGCCCACACAGCAAGTAAATTGGCAGAGCCAGAGTTTGAAGCCATGGAGTCTGGTCTGAGCTTTCAATCACCACATTCACTCTCCCTAATAAATGTTTGCTGAACGAGTGAATGGAGGAATCAGTGTCTAGTCAACATCTCTGCCTAGATGTTCTACAGGCACCACAGACTCAACATTTACAAGACTGACTCATCGTTCTTCCCCCAAAGACTTGCTTCTCCTCCATTCTCCCAGAAAGCTGACTGCTACCCTTGGTTCCTCCTCTTCCTCACCCACCTGAGCAATCTCTTAGGAAAGCCTGTTGATTGTACCTCCTCCCTATCTCCTCCCCACACTACTGCTCTCTGCTGATCCAGGACATTCTTTTCTCCCAAATAGACAATTGCCATGGCCCCTGCTATCGCAGGCCCTGCCTCTCCTCTCCGTCCCTCCCCTAGATTCTCCTAAAATGTCCACATCCTTCCTCTGGCCTTCAGATAAAGCCCAAAACTCTTAGCTTGTCTCCCAAGGCTCCTCAGGTCTGGTCCCAACTTCTACATCCAGAACCATCTAGTCCGCTCTTCCCACTCCTTCTCACAGGCCTTCTTCTCTTCCTTAAACCACCTTTTGCTTTTCCGCCTACTTAGAACACTTTTCCCCCAGAACTGTTCTGCCTACTTACAATACTTGGTCCTCTCCCAGGTCTCAGCTGACTGTTCACTTTCTCAGGGCATCCTTCCCATCCGCCACAGCCACCGCCTCCACACTTACCCAGGTCCCCTGCTAACTCTCCCATCACAGCCCGCACTCCCCCTTCACCAACAGTCACCACATTCGTTATTAATCACTTGTTCAGTATCTCATGAATTTCCTGCTAGAAAGTGAACTCTATGAGAGCAGAGATTGTCTGTCCTGTGTACTACAGATGCTCAGTAAATATTTTATATTAATTATTCATATTCATTTGATTTATAAACTCACTTTCTACACACACACACACACACACACACACGTGCGCGCGCGCGTTTTTTACAAAGCAGTTACCAAAAGAGTTTAATCTTCACATGCCACAGGTAGGGGGTGTGTGCGGGTTCAGGCGGAGGGCCCACTTCCTCCTGCTGCCACCAGGGGGCAGGCAGCGCCTTCCTTAAAGACTCATTCCTAATGGCTGAAGACGAGGTGTCTGGTTCCAACGAGAACCAGCAGTAGCCCCCACCTCCTGCCCATACTTTTGAGAGACCAGAGGGTCAAATAAAGGGCAGGGCTGGCTGGGCACGGGACTGGACCTGGTGAGGCCTCTCACTGAAGCAAGAGGGCTTTAGGTTCCCCTGAGGAAGACTGGGACCCATTTCGAAGAGAGACTCCTTGGACACAAGGACTTTCCAGGGGCGGACTTCTGGGAGGTGACAGTACCAAAAAAAAAAAAAAGGGCAATTTGTGCCTTTCTTTAATGCAGTAGACAGCACATTTAAAAAGCAGGCAGGAGCCAAGGAAATGAAAAATCTATGTGCTTTAGACAAGTTGTCTTGGTCTATGGTGTTCAAAGCACTTCAGCACGATAATCAATGTAGTCCTCCAAAATACCCAAACTTCAGAATTTCTTAAGGCAGATACCATCACTCTATTTTACAAAGAAGGAAACTGTGGCTCAGAGAGGTGAAGCAACTTGCCCAAGATCACACAACACCACCCAGAGCTACTGAAGCCAGACTCTTCTCATTAGTACCAACTCCTTTTTCCATTACACTGCTATTAATTAATAATTATTAATAATAACTGAATAACTTTATTATTATTTATTAGTAGTATTACTATTACTGTTATCAGAGCTGCCATTCATTGTGGGGTTACTCTGCTAGGCACTTGTACAAAACATTTTACAAATATCATATCATTTTAATGCTCACCATAATTCTACGAGATTGATAGGAGAAACAGAAAAGCAGTCCTTGACTTCCGGGAGCTGACCGGGCATTCACAGTTGGCCTGTGATGTTCTCCTGCTGAACATAAACAATTCCACAGAACATCAACATCAGACACAGCCGTTCTGTGCCCAGGATGGATCAAAACAAAAACACAACCCTCTGTAATCATGGCTGAACACAGACAAAACATGAGCATCATAGAGCCACAGAAATGACCAAGGCCTCCCCTCCCTGGCTACAATGAGTGACTGCTTCTTCTTGACCAACTACCGCCCTAACCTCTATCTAGTCTTCCTTTCTTAGAGCTAAGATTAGACACCCAGTCACAGAACTGCCCCACTTCCTGACAGCATCCAATCCAGAGTAAAGCCAGCTTCCCTAAACCCTCCCCAGAATCACACAAAACAAACCCAAATCCTATAAGTCCTGCCTAACGTTCTCTTAATGAGATGCCAAATGGTCCCCTATGGTGTGTATTCTCCCTTGCTGCAGTGAGTAATAAACCCAACTCGTCCAACTAGGAACAGGAGTCTTTCTAGAGGTCTGTGGCTGGAGACATGGACAGGCATTATCATTCTCCTTATTTGATAAATAAGGAAAGTGAAACTCAGAGAGGTTGAGAAACTTGCCCAAGACTACAAGGTAGTGAGTGACAGAACCCGCTCTCTCTATGTTCTCATTTGTTTCATGATCCCTGCTATTTGAGCACCCTGTGCCTCGATTTCCTCATCTGTAGTGAGGCTGTAGGACTCTGCTCTCTAAGGTTCCTCCAGCTCACATCTTCCCCGAGGCAAGGGTGTGAAAATATCATCACAGGGGCTCCACTTGGGAGAGCTGAGACCTCCCTTTAGCTAGGGGACCGCCCTTTGCTGAGAACCCATTAGATTCTGAACAAGTCATTCCCACAGTGCCTTAGAGCTCAGAAGGTCTAATAATGAACTTGAAGAGTGATGTATCTTGGGAAATACCTCCACAAGCTTTTGACCCCTGCCCACCACCTACCTCCTACCCCCTTCTCTCAGCCATCCTCTTTCAGTTCATGTTTCCACATTGTCTAATTGCCATTCTCTTACCCACCTGGGGGAGGCAGTTCAGGATGGTGACTGGGAGCTCTTACACTATTGACCATCCTTCTTCTGTTCTTACACTTACCTCTCTCCTCCAAAGCAGAGAAGGGGCATCCTAGCAGTCACTGCATAAATTGTAGGGAGCTGAAAAAGAGGGATTCCTCCAACTTTGAATCCTGAGAATCTGAAAGCTGATGGAGGGGACTTAGCAAAATGTTGCACAGCAACCTAAAAGACACTTTGTGGAAGGGGGCAACTCATTGATTGCCATCTCCCAATCTCTCTAGAACTGTCTTAGGACAAAGACAGCAGACTTGATCAGTGGGTTTCCTGGGAGTAGAGTCAAGACCCATGTGGAAAGGCAGGGCAGGGGTGAGGGAGATGCTTATCGGTTCAATGGGAAAAAGAGTGTTCTCATGGTGAGTGCTGCCAGCTGGCACCTGCTGCCCAAGAGACAGTGAGCTCCCCGTAGGAGGAGGTATAAAAGCTGAGGCTGGTTGACTTCTATGAAATTCTAGGATTTAATGATTCAGAAGCCTTCTCCAATTTTTCTTCCAACACCAAATCCCTCCCCCATCCCAACATCCACACACCTCCGTCACTCACCTCTGGTAGGTCTGTTTCTTAGAGATGATAAGGCAGCTGGCTCACTGCCCTGTGAGCTGGGACTAGCAGAAGGGAGCAAGAAACTCAAGCTCTGGAAGGAGAAGGGCCAGGGCTCTCAAGCAAATGAGGTGGTTTGCTATCTCTCCTACGTAACTTCTCTTTCTCTTCTCTCCACCCAGAGGACTCTCAGGTTCATCTGGATTCAGGGTCGAGTGGAGTTTGTGGAACAAGTTGGGGTCCCCTCATGATGCTCAACAGCTACCTGGAAACCCATACAGACTCCAATGTGGGAAATGGAAGGAAGGAGAACCTTTTTTCTCATCTCCATCTCTCTGTCATGCCCCAAAGCTCATGTTTCCCCCTTCCTTTCCACCTGACAGAATCCAACTCACCCGTCAACACTCAGCTCAAACATGGCCTCTTCTGGGAAGCTGGCCTTGACCTCTTCAGGTGAGACCCAGGGCCTCCACCTCGGCTCCCACAGCGTGTGTGCTGTTGGAACTCTGTGCCTCTGACTCCCACAGTGGGCGGAGAACTCTTTGAGGGTAAAGACTGTCCTGGTCCACAGGTATCCTAAGTGGGGTGCACTGAGGTACAGGAGGAAAATATCTAGAAACTTCTGCTTATTTGTTTCTTTAGTCAGTGTAGTCCAGACAATTCCAACTCCTGGCGACCTGTATACAGCAGACTGGAACACCGCCCCGTCTGTTTGCACCATCCTCTCCCTTTCCGGCGCTGTATCACACAATGCTCCACTGCTATTCACAGGGCTTTCGTGGCCAATTTTTTCGCAAGTGGGTGGTCAGGTCCTTCTTCCTAGTCTGTCTTAGTCTGGAAGCTCCAATGAAACCTGTCCACCTTGGGTGACCTTGCTGGTGTTTGAAGTCCTGGTGGCATAGCTTTCAGCATCACAGCAACACGCAGCCCCCACAGGATGACAACCAACAGACAGGTGGTGTAGTTCCCTGACTGGGAACTGACCCTGGGCCATGGCTGTGAGAGCACCAACTCTTAACCACTAGACCACCAGGGCTGGCTTACATGTTTCTAGCCCAGCCTTTATTAAAATGTATATTATTGAATACTTATAATGTACATAATAGTACAAGAGTGTGCATATAATTATAATGATAGATATGGGAGTTGACCATTCAACTTTGTACCGATATGGTTGTGAGTGATCAGACAGATGTGGAGGCTCCTGTTTTGGTCATTACTGTCTCCCTGGTGCCTATCACAAAACAGGTACTTAATACACAAGAGAGTGAATGAATGAATGAATGAATGTGATGTTGCCTGGGTTTGGTCTATTCCAATGGTCATGTTTGTAAGCTGGGTGACATTTGGCAAGATACTTCCCTTTCTTAGGCCCCAAATTCCTCACCTGTGAAATAAGGAGGTTGGATCAGATTCTCTCCCAATTGCCTTCCAGCATAAACGTTTCTACATGATGTCTGAGTCACTCGTTCTCCAGGAGAGGACAGTATAATTTAGTCAATAAGAATCCTAGTGAATGTTTAAATTGTACTAATTACATGCCAGGCTCTCTGGTCTAAGGCCTCAGCATGTTCATTCATTTACCCTCTCAACAACCCCCTGCAGGGAGAAGGCAGGCACAGAGAGGTTCAGTAACTTATTCAAAGCCACATAAACAGTGTGGCAGAAGATATGTGCCCTCCCCTCACCCGTGGGAATTTACACCCCCAGTATTGCTGGCTGACTTGCTGCATCTCTGCATCTACATCTCTTTGCCCAAGGGCTTTCCTAGAAGCCACACAAGAAAAATCTATGCACAGAACAAGCCAGAAGTCCTCAACCAATGAATGACAGGGAGTTGGTGTGTAAACACCCCCTTATCTCTTGGGGGAAGACAACTGCAAGGAATGTGTTCTCCCCACCTCTCCAATCCCCTCTGGCATCAAGCAGCAGTCCCAGTGAGAATGGGCTTGATGACTCAATGTTTATTGGCTGCCTCTCCTGCCCTTTCTCACCTGCCTCCACCTCACTGCATAAGCTCCTTGCCCTCTGCTTCAGAGGAACACAAATTAAGACAGACCCCGGCTTTGGACCCCTGCAGCCTAGCTGGAGAGTCTAGGCTCTTCATTTCCACAGTCTTCCTCCCTCCAAAGGACAAGGTTTGGGTCAGTCAGATAAGCCTGGGTTCTGCCATTTATCCATTATTATGGGTTGAATTGTCTCCCCTAAAAAATGATATGTTGGAGTCCTAATACCCAGTTCCTCAGAATGGAACCTTATTTGGAAATAGGGTCTTTACAGAGGTAATCAAGTTAAAATGAAGTCTCAGAGTGAGCCCTAATCCCATATGACTGATGGCCTCAGGAAAAAGGGAAATGAGGTCACAGACAGACAGAACATCATGTGAAGGTTGGACTTATGCCGACACAAGCCAAGGAACTTCTGGAAGCTAGGAGACAGGACAGGAACAAAGCCTTTCCCAGTGCCTTCCAAGGGAGCATGGCCCTGCTGACACCTTGATCTCAGACTTCTAGCTTCCAAAACTGTGAGAGAATAAATATCTCTTGTTTAAGCCCCTCGGTTTGTAGTACTCTGTGACAGCAGCCCCAGGAAACTAATAGGCCAGCTATGTGACATCTCCAAGCCTCCATTTCCTCACTGGTAGGATCCTTAGGATGATTAAACGAACTAATACATGTAAAATGCTCAGCGCGGAGCCTGGTACATGGCAAGTGCTCACTATATGGATGATTGCAGTTGCTGTCACTGAAATAGCAAGCCCCTACCCCCCCACACACACAACCTCAGGAAAGGGCTCCTTGGACAAGTGGACAATTGAGCCTCATGCTCCTTTCTTTCTTCTTCAGAGTCCACAACAACAGCCCCAAAACTTGACTTGGCCCCAAAAGTCAAGAACAAAAGCTCTAATGTCAAAGTGTCACCCAGGACTTTATGGAGCTTGGGGTGGCCATTAAGAGGTAGCTGGTGCTGTAATGGGTTTGCTTCCTATACCTGGCAGGGCCCAGTCTGAAGGCAGGAAAAGGGGAGACGCCACTGCTCTGCAGAATACCGTGATGGTCCACCACCGTGATGGACTGTAGCAGTTCAGGTCCTTAGTTGCAAACAACAGAATCCACTCTGGTTAGTCTAATCAGAAAATGAGTTTATTTAAACATAAGGCCAGAGAGTTTGAAGCCACAGACAGGAAAATTTGCAACATCACCACGGGGGAAAGGGGCTTCTTGAGTGAAAATACCCCTGTCACCGCTGACACTCTGACCTGGATGCCAGAAAGGCCACTGCTGCCACCCCCAAAGAACCTAGTGATGGTGGGTGGGGGCGAAGGTGAGGATGCAGTGAGAATGAGGTTCAGGTTAGAGTTATGGCTTCAAACCTCACCCTGTATCGTTCCAGTAGAGAGGAGCTGTGCTCATGCATGCATTCATTCCACAGAGATTTATGAACCCTCTCCTTCGTGTCAGGAACTGTGTGAAGTGCTAGAGATAACGTGATGGGAAAAACACAGGTGTACAGTTCTGGCTCTCATGGTACTTGGAGTCTACTGGATAAGACAGAGCTAAAATCTGAGGACCCAGGGGGAGAAAGAAAGAGGCAAGGTTCTGCTGAGGAGGGGAGGGTTGAAGAGGGAGCAGAGGAGGAGGCTGAACTGTCTGGGAAGGCAGCCACAGTCCAGCCTTGCATGGGACCTCCGCAGACTTAAGGACCTCGGGGCCGCACATGTGGCCGGTTCTCTGCAATGAGAAAGGAACTGAATTGCTATCACTGAAGTCCCTCACCCAGACACTGTCTGCCCTGACAGATCCTACACCATCCCAGAAATGAAGAACCACGGTCCTCCCCATGTCCAGGAGGACTAACAGGAAGGAAGCCATGCCTGGGGTTGGCGGGGGGCTCAGGAGTACTGCAGACCCGCTTTGCAGGATGGCCGCCTCAACGTTCCCATCTGTACAAGGCGAGCCGGTGAGATAGCTCAGATTAGCTCAAGGGGCGCTTCTAGCGAGACCTCCTGCCGAGCTGGCCGATGGAGGATGTGCTCCATCTGTGGTCACAGGACACTGCTGCCACTTCCTCCTCGGAAGGCAGCACAGAGGAAAGACTGTGCAAGTGTGACGGGTGTGGGGCCTGCTAAGCTCTACCTTTTCCCCAGCTCTTCCCCTCCCTACCCTGCTCCCCGCCTTACTCTTAGGTGGTGGGTGGTTCCCACTGCAGGTTCTCAGGCACTCCTCTTTGTCCCCGAAGTTATTCTTCTTCCCTCTGCAGCCACCGTAGGTAAAGACCTTGCATTCCCTCGAGGTGGCGTTAAAGAAGTACCTGGGAAAACGGGCCTTGCAGGGACCCGTGTAGGGAGGCTCCAGGCAGAAGGCAGGACGGACTGCAAGGATGCAAGAGAGCTCTAGGTCACTTAGGAGAATGGTCATCACAGCTCCGTTTACGCAGTGAACAACTGAAAACCTGGCATGTCTCAAAACAGAGAAGGGTGGTGGGGGAGGTGGAGATGCCAGGAGAGTGCCCAGCTCAGAAATCCTGGAAGCGCCACACCCTTTCCCCATACCTTAGCCTATGCATCTATTCCATCTATCTGGCTGTTGCTGAGTTCTATCGTTTTATAAGACACTGGTCATCTAGTAAGTAAAATGTTTGTCTGAGTTCTGTGAGCCGCTCTAGCAAATTAATCGAACCGAGGAGGGGGTCGTGGGAACCTCTGAGCTATAGCTGGTCAGTGACAATCTGGACTTGCAATTGGCATCTGAAGTGGGGAAGGGGATGCAGTTGTGTGGGATTGAGACTTTAACCTGTGGGATCTGACTGCTATCTCCAGGTAGCAGTGACCCAGTGACACCCAGTCAGTGAGTGCCCTCTGAGAACTGGAGAATTGCTGGGTGGTGTTGGAAAAAACAAACACATACCGGAGATGGAGTCTTAAAACTTTCTTTACACATCTTTACATCATTCCACTAGTTATCATAAGCATATACTCCTTTTGTAATTAAAAAGGAGAAATATTTAAAATAAAATATATCACAATTTTTGCAATAATTAAATAATATTGTAGAAGAATATTAATTGACAATGGAAAATGGTTGTAGTATATCGTGGAATAAGAAAAGCACTACAGGGGCCGGCCCGGTGGCGCAGCAGTTAAGTGTGTGCACGCTCCACTGTGGCGGCCCGAGGGTTCACAGGTTCGAATCCTGGGCACGCACAGATGCACCGCTTGTCAAGCCATGCTGTGGCAGCATCCCATAAAGCAGAGGAAGATGGGCACGGATGTCAGCCCAGGACCAATCTTCCTCAGCAAAAAGAGGAGGATTGGCATCGGATGTTAGCTTAGCGCTGATCTTCCTCACCAAAAAAAAAAAAAAAAAGAAAAGCACTACATCCAGTGACATCTTAGTCTTGTAAAGAATAAAATGTGTGCCATGAGGATATGGATGTCAATCTTTTTTAGCAGCAGATCCCTTCTTTCAAATGAAATTTTACCAAAGGAAACTGCAAGGAGGCTGGCCCTGTGGTGTGGTGGTTGAGTTCGGTGCGCTCCACTTCGGTGGCCTGGGTTCGCGGGTAGGGATCCTGAGCGCCGACCTACACCACTCGTCAGCCCTGCTGTGGTGGCGACCCACATACAACAAAAGGAAGATGTTAGCACAGGGCTAATCTTCCTCAAGCAAAAAAAAAAAAAAAGAAAAAGAAAGAAAGCTGTTCTGGTAGGTACCCAGGTGTGGGGTCCAGAGCCCCATCCTCAGCCCTCTCACTTCCCCTACCTCACCATTCTCCTACCCTAGTACCCCCAAACCTCAAGGAGCATCTTGTGCAAACCCCGCGACTACGTGTTCTTTAAGATGTTAGCGGTGACACTCATTGGCTGTGTGTCCTTAGGTAAGACAATTAACCACTCTGAGCTACAGCAGCCTTATCAGTGAAATGACCATAATAATCCTAACCTCACGGACTTGTTGAGAGGATTACAGATAATATCTGTAGAGTAAGGAGCAATTAATCAAAAGTGAATAAACGTTAGTTATTAGAATAGTTGTTAGATGTACTCATTAAATTCTAATTTAATATTCCACATCAGTATCCAAGCTATAAGTCACCTGTGGACAAAATTGCCCCTGAAGAGCCCTTTAAGCTTCCCCCAACAGAAGCACAGTAGACAAGTCCCCAGTGACCACCCTGGAGACCAGCACTGCTAGATTTTCCAACACAGGGACAAATCCATGCTTCTTTTTTGAGTACCAGGTTAAGTGAATGGCTTCCTTTTAAGGACTGAAGTATATCAAAAACATATTTTATTCCATGTAAAGTTTTAAAATGTATACCTATCCAGGAAACCGAAAAATAATTATTATATATTTTAGATGTAAGTTGTCAAAATGTAAACTATCTTGATGAATATTTAAGAGAGGAACTTAAAAGTCTCTGAATTATTTGACGTGTTTATTCAGCCACAGACTTCTTAACCCCTTCAATAAACCATCAAGTAAACAGGAAAAAAAAAAAATGCTGTGAAACACGGGCTAAAAATATCACATAATTGTCCAGAGAGCAGAAGGAGAGGTCTCATTCATGAAGAAAACTTTGCATTGATTTCTAATCAAGAGAGCTCTGGCTCCACCCACCCCCGCCCCCTCAATCCTTTCCACAGACTCACCCTCATTTTCCGATCCAGCAGGCAGAGGAGAGGTGGGCTTCCCGCGGTGGTTAGGGTGGGGGTTAGGGTGGGGGTTAAGGTGGGGGTTAGGGCGGTGGTTAGGGTGAGTGTTAGGGTGGGGGTTAAGGTGGGGGTTAAGGTTGGGGTTAGGGTGGGGGTTAGGGCGGTGGTTAGGGTGGGGGTTAAGGTAGGGGTTAGGGCGGTGGTTAGGGTGGGGGTTAGGGCGGTGGTTAGGGTGGGGTTTAAGGTAGGGGTTAGGGCGGTGGTTAGGGTGGGGGTTAGGGTGGGGGTTAGGGCGGTGGTTAGGGTGGGGGTTAGGGTGGGGGTTAGGGCGGTGGTTAGGGTGGGGGTTAGGGTGGGGGTTAGGGCGGGGGTTAGGGTGGTGCTTAGGGGGAGGAGTTTTATTCCCCTGGGTGCCAGCCACCAGGATGCTCAGGAGGGCAAGAAGAGCAAAGAGGCAAAGCCGGTCCATCTTCATGGCCTTGAGGAAGGGCTTCTGAGGAAACCTGGGGGCTGACAGAGCTTTTCATACTCCAGCTGAGGGGTGGAAACAGGGAGAGAAATGGGAGGAGCTGGGGCCAATCCCGTTCGTTGCGTAATCTCCCGACCTCCCCAGCCAAAATGCTCGGTAATAGTGTTCCTCAAACTCCATCATGCCTGCGAATCTCCTGCGGATCTTGGTGAAATGCAGATTATGATTCAGCAGGTCTAGGGTGAGGCCTGAGAAGCAGCATTTCTAACAGATTCACTCTGACCAGTGCCTCCCCAGACCCAATTTCCTTTCCCATAAAATGGTCCACAGAACCACACTTTTATTAGCAAGCCTGGAGGAAACCTCATTGGGGTAGAAGGAAGGGGGGAGCGGGCAGAGAGAAAAGCTGCCTTTCCCACACACCTTGGGAAAGTGGCAGAGGAGACAAGACTAGGAAGAGGCGAATCTCGGAGAACCCCAGAATTCTCTCCCATTAGCCCGTCTGAGCCCCCACCTTTACGTTACTTCTTTGGAATGGTCGCAATGTCTACCATGTGACCAGTACAAGTCACTTCACTTCTTTCGCAAAAATGAACGAGTGCCCCCTACCCAGCTTCCCGCAGAAGATGAAGCAATTAAGTCTATTTCAATGCGATTGAGTAGATAGCAATGCGCTTGCGCCACACTTCGCGGTGCGCGCAAGTTAGAGAGGCTCTCATTGCAACGTTCCCCACACAGCTGTTACAGAGAAACCGTCGGGTCTGGACATGACTGAGTTGTCAGGACCCACTAACAAGTTGCAAATACCCTTGGGAGAAGAAATGCCTTAATTCCTATCTCATGCGGGAGACAATCTCAGCTGCGAGTGGCGGACACCGCAGTGGTTGACTGCACGTTTCAGTCAGGAGGACCTGGGTTTGGCAAATTATTTCGTGTTTCTGGGCCTTGGTGCCCTCATCTGTAAATTGAGGTTGTTTATGAAATTCTTACACCATGGAGTCTTTATGATTCTTTTGTCTTCTTTCACCGTGCCCTGGCCTGGAAAGATAATGTCAAGATTCACATATCTCAGGCCATCACAAAAGACGGTCATTCAACCTCCAAGGGACTGTTGGATTTGCTATGATGCTGGTGATCCTATAGTTCTTTCTGTCCATCACAAACTTCTCCCTGAATTCCAATGCCTCTGGAACAAACTTGCTGAATAAACACTTCTGGGAATGGAGACACAGTTACATGAAATACATAAATAGGCCACTTGGCTTAAAGAAGTAGCCACCTCTTCAAGATCATTTCTGGACTTATTTGATTCTAGTTGGTTTGGATCATGGGGACCCTGGCTCAGGAGTGCTCTTAAAACCACGGTCATTATTTTGTTGCTAATGATTATTATTGTTCCCTTAATATACTGCATTCTCTCAAAAGCTTTAAATGCATACAGGCAGCCATTGATCAAACTACGGATGGTTCTCTCCAACTGGAACAACAGAGGAGAACAGAAGAACGTAACCAGCTCCAAGAACAAGAGCGTGACATGGTCTCTTGTGAATACTACACTGAGACCTGAAGAGGCAATGGTAACTCAGAGTCACGCGAACAAAGACCGATATTTTTTATCAAGCTTCTTAAATGGTCAAGAGGATGATCAAAAGAGGGGACTGTTGAAATAAGTTTCTGGGCCCAAGATAGAGCCACTCCTGCCTGGGGTGCCAAGTCAGCAAACCAAAACTTGATAACTTTCGTGTCCTTGTAAATGCTCTGCTTGACCAGAAACACAGTCTATCAGGTCAGCCAACCCCCAAATGCCAAGTCAACTTGGGCTCTATACTTATTTCTTTGTTCCTTACTCATTCTCTGTTTTCCTTTTTTCTTATTCTTTATCCTATTAAAGCTTCCTGCCTTCCACCCCACTTTACAGTTCCCTGGACCCTTGGGAATGGAGACTGCCCGCTTCACGAAGTATTCAAGTTTGTGTCACCTAAAATGTCTTCTTTAATCGTTTTTAACATGGTAAATGCCTGCTTTGCCTCTGGGGTTTGGGGCTTCACTAACTGAGGTCAGTCGTGCAGGCAGTATATGCCACCATAAACACCCAAGATGCCCAGGCTTGAGCGAGCTTCCCTGGTTGGCAACACTTTGCACAAGTTGGGCAGAGGGATTAAGCACGTCCTGCGTGACTCAACTGGAAGGAGACGTTTGGAAACTTGTGCCTGGTTTTCTCTGTGTTTCACCCCAAACACTTTTTCCTTTGTGGATTTTACTCTGTATTGGTTTGCTGTAAACCTGATAACCACTTCTGAGCCCTGTGAGTCCTTTTAGTGCATTGAACCTTGAGGATTCCAAACACAGGTAGTTTCCATTGTTATCTATGTTTGTTATCCATTGTTATTATTATCCAATGTTATTTCCATTGTTATTTCCAAATAGAAACTATAGTCCATAGAAGTTAAATAACTTGCCCGAGGTCACACAGATAAGCTGGAATTTAAATTTGTCCATCTCCAGTGGCTATGCTTTTAAAAACTACTGGAGGCCAAGTGAAGATAACCTAACATAATTGATGTATCTTAAATAGAAAACTCGACAATTGGAATAGAAAATTGATTTAAGGCATAAGAAAATTTCCCTTAAAAAAATCTGTAGAAGGAAAAATACCCAGATTCTACAAATGTCTCAGACTTTGACTTTAAATGGGAGAACAAATTTTTAAAAACACATGGAGCTTTCTAAAAGGTCTTTAACAAGCTACCTTGGGAGCTCAATTCAAAAACAGAAGTTGGTGTACTAAAACATGTTTCAGTACAGCTCCAAAAATCTTGATAAATTTGGAAGGACGAGCCTGGATCAGAAGTTTTATTCCTTGTGTGTCTACATTAGGTGTGCATGCCTTGTCTCAGCTGTCATAATTGTCTCCATGATTTCCTCCTGAGTGGCAGTCATAACCACCCTGGCTTCTGCCACCATAGTCTCTGGACCTTCCATATCCATATCCATCTCCTCCAGGTCGACTGTCACATCTGCCACTCCCATAGTCCGGTCCCCACCACCTCTAGAGTAGCTGTGACCACACCTATGGGCCCCGAAGGCACCCCCTCTGGTTTCTGGGGCTAACCTGCCTGCGTGATCCACCTGGATCTGGTGACCATCCAAAGACTCTCTGTTCATGGCTCTCATGGCATCCGAGGCACGCTCTGCATTGTTGGTGATGAAGCCAAAACTCCAGGATTGCTGAGTCTCCCGGTCCTTGACAATGACCATGTCAGAAATAGGCCCAGAACTGCTGAAGAGGTCTTCCAGAGCCTGCTCATCAGTGTTGAAGTTGAGCCCTCCCATGAAGAGCTTCCCCTCTTCAGAGGACATGGCAGTGAATTCGAGTCCTGGAAATTAAGGAATAAAAGGGCCAAGAAGACAGTTAGCCCAAGGAGCAGAGAGACTGGGGTTTTTTGGTTTGGACTCTCAGGTCTGGCAAAAAATGTTCAGCCAGATTGATTTTTTTGATCAATTTTTTAAAAAATATTTTTTAAAAAATAATGTGCATCTAGGGACATTTTGAAAACCTGTACACAATGTTTATCATGGTTAGGAAGCAATTTCTGAACATAACTATAAGAAATCAAGAACATGATTTCTTAGAAGTGGTTTTTACTCAAGATCATGACCCTGATCATACAGAAGTTTCTTTTAAGTTTCTTTTTAAGTTTCTTAAAAATATTTGTGAATGCCATTTTTTTTTAATACTGGAAGAAAAAATATTCTGTTGTGTCTTATGTAGTATTTAGGATGTCCTTCACGGAGCTGATTAAAATGAAGAAACCTGGAAAAAAATCTGTAGATTGAAAAAAGCACTCCATGTTCCAGTAAAAAAAAAATGATGCAGAGGATGATACCAAAATATCCTTGTTAAGATACTAAATCTCAAAAATAAGCAAAGATGTCCTTAGGCATTCAGACAGGAAAAAAGTAACTTTAAGGGATGAAAACTTTCAGGCCACTTCATAGCAACACTCCATGGCAGAATTCAGTGCAGCCAGGTCCACAATTGTTCTAGAAAAGAAAATATGAGTCAGGATTGTTTCCCCATCAAATTGTCCTTCAAGTATAAAGGCAATATGCAAAAGTTCAGGGAAAATAATACCTGTAAACCCTTTGTTTTTGTAGAATTGTTTTTGTTTACCTATCTAACAACATGTTGGTGAGGTTAACCTGAAGTTACTGATAGTTACTTCATGTGGTGGAAGTTCACTGTCCAATATGGTAGCCACTAGCCACATGTGGCTATGAGTACATGAAACATGGCTAGTATGAAGCATGGTGTGCTATAAGTGTTTCAAAGACTTAGCGCAAAGAAAAGTAAAATATCCCATTAAGATTTTTTATTACATGTTGATTATCTGTTGAAATGATAATATTTTGGATATATTGAGTTCAACTATTATTAAAATTAGCCTTACCTCTTTCTTTTTACTTTTTCAAATGCAGCTACTAGAAAAATCCTACTTGTGGCTTGCCTTGTACTTCTGTTGCACACACTACGGTAAAATTGGGGAAAAGATTTTGCTTCTTGTTTATACTATTCAGTATAGTTGATCTTTTTAAAATAAGCATGATAATTTATATAAAACAATAAATTCATTATTCCAAAATTAACAAAGGGCTATGCTTTCTCTCCCGGAATGTGGAAATGAACAGATGAACAAAGAGCTGTGTTTTCTCTCCTGGGATGTTGAGACAACTAGCTGGGAGGCTCTGGATGGGAGCCAATAATAATAGAATGGAGAACAGATATGCTGGGCCCTTAGGGACCATGTTGTCCAGCCCACTTGTCTTATAGATAGGGAAACTGAGGCCTCAAGGGGGACTTACCAGTCCAAGATCACAGGGACTCAAGCCTGCAGTAGATGAGGCTGGGGACTGGCATTCCAGGTGTTGCAGAAGCACTGACTCGGGGGTTTGCTCAATAGCCCTCAGAACCTCTCCAAGGTGGGTGGCACTGCCTCCAGGTAAGAAGTCCGGTTCCTCTGCGCCTGCACCCCTTGCCTAGGGTGCTTCCTCTTCCAAGTAATGAAAAGCAAGATACTTCCCTCAACCCAAGGGAATAGGGCCCCTTCTCCTTCGGCTGGAGGTATAAGTTCCAGCCTCCCCGCCCCAGCCCAGAACATGCAGCTACTGGCACCATGAAGTTCAGCCACTTCCTTGCCGTCTGCCTCATCCTCTGCCTGGTGGGCATGGCCAGCTCGGAAAAGACCTCAGGTGAGCTGAGGGGTTGGGAAAGAGGATCCCTGAGACCCAGGACCTATCAGGGAGTGAGGGGCTGGCTCCAACAGGCCACCTGGTCACTTCCACCTCAGGAGGAAACCAGGGCCTAGATATGGGAAGGGGCTCACCTATGATCAACCATCTAGTCTGGGAAAGATCTGGGGCCAGACCTACCGGATGTCTATTTGATTTAATTAAATCTTCACCAAATTTTAATTTCTATTAAAAAGTAATTCATATGTTTATTTTAAAAAGACAACATGTAAATTTGTGAAGTTAAAAAGTGGGTCCCTATTTTACACACCCCGACAATCCTGCTCTCCAGAACCCTACTCCCTAGAATTCTTATGAGAGAAAATAAATTTTCATTCTGCTTTAAAAATGAGACCAGGTTCTCAAACTTGGCTGCACATTGGAGTCACCTAGGGACTGGTCCCATATTCGGAGATTCTAATTTAATTTGTCTGGGGTGAAGCCTGAGCATCAGAATTTTTTTCAAGTTCCCCAAGAGATTCTAATACTCCACCCAGATTGAGAATTGCTCCCCTAACAGAAAGCCTTTAATTCCCTTCCTAGAATAGCCTCTTCCTCTTCTAGGTCAGGTTTCTCCCAGTATATCCAGCATGGCCAGGGTCATATCCATTGAGGATTCACAAAATGGTACAGTGGAGCTGAGTTGACCCATGTGCTTATTTGTCTGAGGGATGCTGCCCTTATTAGGGAAAGTGTACAAATCAAAGTGGTGTTTGTTGTACTCCATGAAGAGATACATTGGGATCCTGAGCATCCAAGGCTAATGGTTGAGGGTGTGTGTGTGTGCATACATGTCTGATAAATCACTTGGTGTGATAACCAGAGCCAGATGTGAAAGGAGTTAAAATAACAAATGATTCAGTAAAAGAGGTTAGTGTCTTTATTTGCTGATTATCCATGGATATTAAAGATTGTTTAATGCAAATGCCTTTTTCCTGATTATAAAAAATGATACTTGTTCATTGTCATTCAAATGATACTGAAAAGCATTTTTAGAAAATAAAATCAGTCTAAATTCCACCACCCAGAAATAATTACTCTAAATATATCGGTGAACAACCTTCAAGTCATTATTCTGTGGGTTTATATATATATTTTACATCAGCGAGACCACACTAGATCTCCTATTTTGTAATTCGATTTTTTATTCAATAAAAGTTACAGACCTCTCTCCGTGTTGATGCATACAGATCAACACGAGGCTTTTAATAATTGCATAGTAGCCCCTCAATCCCCTGCTGGTGAACATTTACATTTTTTTCAAATTACAGTTTTTTGCAACTATAAACAAGGCTACAACAAACATCTTGATGTTAGGTTATGAGAGGCTGTAGGAGGCAGAGCTTGGATTTGAAATTAAATCTGGATTTAAACCCCAGGCCCCAACTTATAGGTTTTATGACTTTTGAAAAATTACCAAACCTCTCTGAGCCTCAGTTTCTTCCTCTGTGAAGTGGGGACAGTAATAACCTCTCCATTAGGTTGTTTAAATAATGTGAAGTATGGCAAACACCTAGCAGGGTGCTGGGTGTAGAAGAGGTGCTCGGAAAAAAATACTTGTCAGTTCATAAAAAGGACACATAAACGACAATCCTGTCCTTCCTTACCCCTGCAGCCAAGCTCAACCAAGAGGCTCCCCAGGAGATGTCCCAAACTCTCCCTGCCCTGTGCCAGCTCCCCCCAGTGAGGGGCCCCTGCAAAGGCTATTTCCACCCATACTTCTACAATTCAACGTCCAATGAGTGTGAGCACTTTATCTACGGTGGTTGTCAGGGCAATGCCAACAATTTTGAGACCATAGAGATCTGCTTGTGGGTCTGCAGACCCCCTGGTGAGTAAAGGAAAGATAATGGTGGTGATAGGACGATGGACACGTGAAGGGAGAGAGTGTTGGTGAGGATGGTGGTAGTGATGCAGATGATGATGTTAACATGGGAGCTGGTGATGAGGGGAGTCACGGGAAGGAGGGATGTGTCACCAAGGGGTGGTGGTGATGGTGGTAATGAGGGTGCTGGAGGTGTAGGTAGCAAGGCTGTGATTGGTGGTGGTGGTGTGGAGAGTAAAGATGAAAGTAACATTGGTTATTGTAGTAAGGCCTCTTTAAATATGTGGTAGTGCTGGCAAAGGTGAAGATAACAACGTAACCTGCACGGGGGATGACGGTGTGGATGGAGATGATGATTGGATTGTGGCAGTGACCATGGTGGGAAGTGACAGAGACAAGAAGGCCCCTGGGATGGTAAATGTTGAAGGGGTTGGGTAAGGAGTCCAGCTGGATGGTTCTGGCTCTAGGCCACCAATAGGCCAGCCAAGAAGGGAGCTGACTGTCATCTCTATTACAGAGACCAAGGAAGAGAGCAGCTGAAGATGATGCCTGCACATTTCTAGGCCTTAGCTGAAAACTGGCTCTGCCGCCATTCCTGCACTGAGGCTCTGTTCTGAACCCATCCTGTAACCCTCCTGGACTAGGTCAATAAAGCATTCAAACTTGATGTGGCCTGAAGCCTTCCTACAAGGGCGCTGGACCCATCCTCAAAAATTGCTCACAGCCACCTCAGCTCTCAAGGGCAATAAAACCTGCGTCACCCCCACCGCTACCTCCTTCGGGCCCTCATTGTCCTGTGCCCCCAGAATAAAGATGAGGACAAAGGACACAGTTCCCCTATCACCACGGGGTCCTCATGGAAGCCAGGCTGAATGGAAATTTGGGGACCTTGCATGTCTGTCCCCAGAGCATGCCTGCTGCTCTTTTTCCTCCCAGGGCTCCACTCAGAGCTGGGAGGTTCTTCCCAGAAGAAACCATGCCCTAGAGAAGTGGGTAGAAATTCAGGGAATCTTGATCAGCCAGGGTGGGACTTTCCTCCCCATCCAAGGGGTTCCTATAAAAATGAGGATTTTACATATTTTTTATTTTAGTAAAATATATACAACATAAAATTTATCATTTTAACCATTTCTAAGTGTACAATCAGGGCATTAAATAAATAAATAAAAACATTGTTGTGCTACCGTCACCACCATTCGTCTCCAGAACTTTTTCATCTTGCCAAACTGAAACTTTGTACCCATTAAACACTAACTTCCCATTCCCCCTCCCCCAAGTCCCTGGCCACCCCCCATTCTACTTTCTGTCTCCTATGAGTACGACTACACTAGATACCTCACGTAAGTGGAATCATACGGTATTCGTCCTTTTGTGACTGGTTTATTTCACTTAGCATAATGTCCTCAAGGTTCATCCCTGTTATAGCATGTGTCAGAATCTCCTTCCTTTTTAAGACTGAATAATGTTCTGTTGTTATATAATTTTTTGAATGCCAGATGAGGTCTGCCCTGACCACCATACTCACTTCCCCGAATAATTCTCTCCTCTTGTCCTACATCTAGTCCAACTGCCTCTTCTTGCTGAACGGGAAACTACTGCCCAAGATTAAACAGCAACACTAGATGCCGGAACCTGGGATTCCCAGACTGGACTCCTGTCCTTTGTGGTGTCATTGGTGTCCTTGGTGAGCCCTTCCCATCCCCACACCCTTCAGATGTCATGACATCCCCTCCAGTGAGCCAAGAGCCAATCTAGATCATGTGAAATCATGTCAGGAAGAACATGCTGAGCAGCCTGCCTTGCCCTAGGCTCAAGGTGGGGATCCAAAATTGAATGGAATCTGGACCTTGGGCTTTTTCCAAGGCTTGAAATACTTCAACCAAATGGACATGAGTATAGGTATATTTGAGAGAAAGGGCATGTTTTTCTCTTCATTTCCCTACTCCCTTTCATATTCTTTTTTTTTTTTTTTTGTGAGGAGATCAGCCCTGTGCTAACACCTGCCAATCCTCCTCCTTTTTTTTTTGCTCAGGAAGACTGGCCCTGGGCTAACATCTGTGCCCATCTTCCTCCACTTTCTATGGGACACCGCCATAGCATGGCTTGCCAAGCAGTGTGTCGGTGCGCGCCTGGGATTCGAACCTGCGAACCCCAGGCCGCCGCAGCAGAGCGCACACACTTAACCGCTTGCGCCACCAGGCTGGCCCCTCCCTTTCATATTCTTAACTGTCACCCAGAGATTGAGCTCTGGAAGTTTCAGTGAGGCTAGCCTTTGAAAGGTATTAGAAATAGTTTGTATGCTCTGAAGCTTATACAGTTTTTAAAATATGACTATTAAAAATATTTGTTTTAAAGTAAAAAAATACACACTCACTGAAGAGTTTAATCAGTAGCTCTGATCAGTTCAAGAGATGAGATAAGAAGAACTAAGCCCCTGCTATGTGCCATGTCATAATTAACCATCATTTTCTTCTCTCCCAGAAAAATCAATGAACCCTTCCCTGGATTCACAGGATTACGGCACTTATTCCAATTTACTTTAGGCATGTGTTTATCTATCTCTACCTCTAGGCTATGAGCAGGGCAAGGACCATGTCAAAGGTATCTTGTGCGAAGGACTTAACATATAGTTAGCACTTACCAGCAGGCACTGAGTTAATAATTAGTGAATTAATCCTTGAATGCGTGGTCCATAGTCACGTGACCCAATAGTCAGTCTTGGGGGCTTTGCCTCCAAAATTTATCCCAAACCCAATCAACTTCTCACCACCTGTACCTCTACCACCGCAGTCCCTTCTTCCTGATGACTCTATCGCCTGCTTTCTGACCTCTTACCTCCTACAGTCTATTCTCCACACAGCAGTCCGAGTGACCTTTTAAACATCAAATCAGTTCCTATCAAGGTGCTAGTTTTTCTGTTGGATGGTAGGTTCACGGGAGCTTACTGCACTGAAATACACGCATACATATGGAAATAACACACAAAAAGGGCCACGCGTGGACCAATGATGAGAGTATAATGAATCAAGAATTGTCAACCCATTTGTGCATCAGAAGGCCAAAAAAGTACATAAACAAATAAATAAGTGTAAATCAGATCACGTTACTCCTTAGCTTGCCAGCACATGTAGAATAAAACCTAGTGTCCTCGCCTACAGGGCCCTCCTCCATCTGGCCCCTGCTGATATTCCAAACTCACCCCCACCACCCTTCCTCTCTCTCCCTCAGCTCCAGCTGCCCAGACTCCTCTTGTTTTGCAAACACAAGAAACATGCTCCTGCTGCAGAGTCTTTGTACTTGCTGTTCCCTCTGACTAGAATGCTCTTCCCTATGATTTCATGATCTTCTCCTTTACTTAGTCAGGTCCTTGCTCATTCATCACCTCCTCAGGGGTCTTGATCATCCCTCTCATGTTCACCCTGCTTTACTTGTCTTCAAGGAACAGAGCACTACGTGAAATTACACTATATATTTATTAACAGATCTAGGCTTTTATTGTCTGTCTCCCCTGCTGTACTGTAAGCTGTACCAGGAGGGGAGGGATTTCCTTTCTTCTTCACTGCTGTGCCCTAGTGCCTAAATCAGTGCTTGGCACATAATAGATACTAGATGAATATTTGCTGATGAGTGGATGGATGGATAGATAACAGACAGAAGTGATGGAAAGATGGGTCAGAGCGTGGGTGAATGAATAAAGACATGAAAAAACGAATGAATGAATGACTCTACAAGCTCAGATGAAGATATGATCACTGTAGGAGTGGGAATGGTCAGGAAAGGCTTTGAGGAAGGAGATCTAGCTCGGGGACAGGATCAGCGAGGCCTTAAAGGAGAGCACACAAGCAGAGGCCGGGAAGCTGGAAAAGGCAAGACTGATGGACTATGCCTCTTTCTTCCTATTCCTAGCGCTCCTTGCTCAGGGCAGCAGCTCCGCCTCTCACCCCAGATCTCAACACCTTAGCAACCGTCCCTGTGTCCCTGCGGGTAGAGAGGGCCGAGGCCAGACCATCTCCCCAGATCCTGGTTATCGGGGGTAGGAAAGCGTCGGGTTCTGGGTGCCCTGCTTTGCCCCCACTGAGCCTTCTAAGAGCACCTGGCAGGTGGGCCTCAAAGCTCCCAGGGGCAGCTGTTGCCAAGCCTGCCTGACCTTCAAGCCAGCTCTCCCTCCAAGCCTTCTTTAGAGAAGACGGGCCACTGCCGTGTCCTGCAAGTGTCCTGGTAGGCGTGCAGTGACCGAGTATTGTGGGTTCTGTCCAGCAAACAGAGTAGCAGTTGGTTACAAGGAACTGTCCCAGGTGTTGAGGGAAGATACCAAGGGAGACTCTAGTGCTGCTGGCAGTTCCAGCTCTGAAAGTCTCTTCCATCTACTCACTCGCTGTTCTTTTCCCTGGGGAGCCCTCAGAGGCAAGAAGTTCCCTTTCTCCCCCAGTGCTGTCCCCAGAGCAGCTCCACCAGACAGCCCCAGCTGTGTGAGGAGAGAGCCAGCCTCACCATGCGCTGGGAGCCTGACTGACCCGGCCTTTGGCGCCTCTGGCCCTTTTCCCCAGATGTCACCACCCTGTGCCAACCCTTTTGGAGAAGGCCATGGCCAGGCTTACCCTTGGAGAACCCCCAAATGAGCATAAATGGAAATGCCCAGACCCTGAGTGCAGGACTAAGGGAAGACTGTACCAGTATGACACAGCAAGAATTTCAAGGCTCAGAACCCAGATATTCACATGACCTGGCTCACTTAGCAGCAAAACTGCTACATGATATTCATACATTCATTCATTCATTCATTCAGCAATTATTGGAACGCAGACTACATGCCAGGCACTCTTCCAGACACTGCAGCTACAAAAGACAAAAATCCTGGCCCTACAGAGCTTAAGAATTAGTAAACAAGATAAGTAAGACACACAGTTATGTTAGCGGTGGTAAGAGCTATAGAGGAAAACGAAATGGGACAGGAGTGAGCTTGTAGCTGGGGGAGCAATTTAAAGTAGGGGTGGCCAGGAAGACCTCATCGATAACTTGATAGTGGAGGTGGTGAAAAGGAGTTGGACTCTGGATTGACTTTGAAGGTAGAGCAGACAGATTTGTTAATGGGTGTGAAAGAGAAGAATCAAGAACGACTCCAAGGTTTTTGGCCCGGGCTACTGGAAAGATGACAGGCGCCATTGACAGAGATGAGCCGACTATGGATGCGCATGTTTGGGGTGGGGGTGGAGAATATCAGAAGCTCAGTTTTGGAGATATTAAATTGGAGATGCCTTTAGGCATTGAGTAGAGATGGCACGTAGGAAGTTGAGTAAATGAATCTGAAATTCAGGGAGGTCTAGACTAGATACGTGGGTGTTGTCAGCGCACAGATTACCTATGACATGGTACTGGAGGTTGGAAGTTGTTTCTAGGTACTGACATGGCTGGGGGTATAAAAGGGACAGCCAGGCCACAACTCTGCTCTTCCGACTTGGCAGACATCCGGCTCCATGCAGTCTGCCGAGACCACCCAGCTTCAGATATCTACCCCTACCCCAACCCCGAATCCTTGTCTCACTTACACCCTGTTTATTCACTGCTTTGGACATAAACTCAAGTAAAATCATCTTGACCAAGTTGCTTTTGCCCGTGATCTAGACTAGCTCATCACCTCCCTTCCAACGCACACACAGATGCACACACATCACTTATATGTTCTCAGAGGCAACCTGAACAGCCCCATCTCTCGGCTGTACAGACCTCACCGGTATCCTGTGTTCAAGGCTGCTGCACTCACACTCGTGGGGTTTCTAGAGTACCACTTGTCCTCCCCATCCCTACCCCAGACCCCAGATCCCAAGCCAGAAGAGCCCATAACCATTCATACATCTACATTTGCTGATTGAGCACCTACAGCATGTCCTGAGCTGGGTCAGGTCCAGAAGGGAGACAGCCCCTGTGCCTCCAGGAACCTCAGTCTGATGGAAGTTAAAGGACAATAACAGCCGGGGTGATGAGTTTGTATAGGTAAATCCAGGGAGCTGTGGGAGCAGAAGGGAGGGGCACCGACAGCAGCCTGGTATATCAGGGAAGACTTCCTGGGGGAAACAACATCTCATCCGGTTTTGTAAGTAAGAGTGAACCAGGCAGGTGATATGTGTCAATGTGTGGCTGTGGAACAGGGCATTTTGAGCCAAACCAATTGATGGGAGAACTGGGAGGGGCGTGGGGTGGGCCATCAACTTATATGGCTGATGCCAAGTGTGCCAGAGGAAGAGATAGAAGATGGGGGCAGGGGGAGGCATCCACCTAAAGACCAGTTTAACAGGAATCCAGGGTTATATAACCAGCAGGGGAGGTGGGCAGGGGCAGGCTTCCATCCAATGGGCCTGGCTTCACAGCCTTGGGTGGTCTAAGGATCACCCAGAATGCAAGCTCCTGAGGAGCCTCATAAAACTTCGAAGGCTGGGCTTCACCCAGACCAACGGGATTCATAGGCTCTTGACCCCAGGAATCTGCAGTATTTTCACAAGAGCCCCAAACGAGTCTGATGCACAATCCTGTCAGAACACCATGACACGGAGCTCTTCTGCCTCTCTGGCTCTGCCCTTGGTGATAGGGGACTGGTTCTCAGGGTCCCTGAAAGGCAGGAGATAATTCATTTTCATGGTCATGGATTATGCTTACATAAACACTTCCAAACCCAGGGAGTTCCGGGATTACAGTCAGATGACAGAGGGTGGTGGGGGAGGGGGAAGAAGGAGATGAGGGGAAGGAATTTCTGGCAGGGGTGGGAAGAGCTAGGGAAGTTTTGTTTGTTTGGGTTTTTTTGGGGGGGTTGTGTAGGAGGTCCTGTTCAGGCACCCACCAAACAAGCTCTCGTCCCCAGCTCTTTCCAGGCCTCAAGGACAGGAGGCAAAGAACCAAGGAAGCAACCACTTTTTATTCCACAACCAGTAACTTGCATCTACCACACAGTGATACAAATTCTTCAGCACACTCTGTTATCTAGGCCAGTGTCGTCCAATAGAACTTTCTGCAATGATGGAAATGTTTGTCTGCACTGTCCAGTATAATAGCCACTAGTCACTTTTGGTTACTGAGCACTTGAACTGTGGCTGGTTCAGCTGAGGAAATGAATTTTTAATTTAAATTAATTTAAATTCAAATGCCACATTTGGCTCATGGCTACTGCACTGGACAGCGCAGCTCTAGGCCCTGACCTAGTCCAGGGGCAGTTTGGTTCAAAAGCCTACTCTGGGGAGAGCAAGCGGTAGAAAGAGCCCTTGGGGTCACCATCACCCCTCCCCAGAGAGAAAGAGCCGCCCCAGCTGTGAAGAGGGCGAGCCTCAGAGCGGGGGGACGCCGCGGGCGCGCCGGATAAGGTTAGCCAGCCGCTTCGCCAAGCCGCCAGTGCTGGGCTCCTCGACGTGGAAGGTTCGGGTGAGGAGGTTGTAGAAGGAGCCGTAGCACACAGCCACCACCGTGCACGTGAGGCAGATGACATTGTAGGGCATGCTGAAGTCCGGCGTCGGCAGGTTCACTAGCAGCGGCTCCGTGTAGAGCCGCACGAAGTAGCTGGAGCTATCGGAGCCCGGGAACCTGGGGCAGGAAGGAGTGGTCAGGCGGACCTGCTGCTGGCCCCCCTCACCCTCACCCCCACTCTTGGGCTGCGTGGGCCAAGGCTCCGCGGTAAGGGTTTGCAAAGTTTTCTTAGCCTCACAACCTTTTCAACAGAAGACATCTCCTATGAAAGCCTACCACATAAACCTGTCAAAAGGAGAGCTGCCTTGTGTTGAGGGAAAGGAAAGGCACCCTGCTCTCACGTGGCTGCCTCTTCCTTAGCCTTCTGGTCTCAGCCTAAAGGCCATCTCCTCAAAGAAGCCTTCCTGGATAAGCTACTGGATTACTCCCAGCACCCCTCCCGACTGCACTGCGCTCTACAACAGAATCTCCCCTCTAGACTAGGAGTGTTAGCAGGGCAGAGACAAGTCTGTTTTGTGCCTCTTGCACACCTGGTGCTCTCTGAAGTACTGGCATTTGATAATGCTCAATTAAATTTGATAATGGCTCAATTAAATATCTGTTAAGAGAACCAATGGGTAAATGCAGGTTATAAGTACAGCCCTTCTCATCTATTCATTCTTCTAGAAGCACTTTCGAATCCTTTTATAAAGTACAAATATTATAGACCACTAGGATTTTTATTAGGATTGAGTTAAATCTACACATTACTTTGGAAGAGGCAACCCCAACCCACCCTGCAGGAACCTGGCCACCCGTGTTAATGCCCGAAGCAGAGAGCTGAGTCACACTTACAGGGTGTTGAAGAGGGGGCTCTCTTCCCAGTCCACGGGTTTGGATGCCACCATGCTGGGCACGAGGGCACTGAGGACAGACGGGCTGCAGAGAAGCAGACATTCTGGGAGCTGTGTTCCTCACTGGCTCCCCCACCAAGGGAAAGCGGCAGGGAAGGTGGGTCAGGAGGGCGGGGAGCAGCATGTGGGGATGGAGCTTACCTGACATAGAAGCCGTGGTTGGGGTCCGGGGTGTACTCGGTCCACTTGAGCAGCGCCCGCTCAAACTGGATGGAGACCTTGGTGACCGAGTTGGCAGGCAGCTGAATCAGCATCTCTAGGAGGTGGGGCTGCAGCCGGTCCTGGGCAGGCTGGTAGTGGATGTAACCTAGAGACAGGCAAGGGTCACCCACACCTCCTTCCTGGGGTCAGACTACCTGCACCTCTTGTCCCTTCCTATTGAGGCCTTGGGGCCTGGATCTAGGCACCCGGAAGGAGGGCTCTGGATCACAGAAGCCAGGCAGGCTCAGGGAAGGGAGCAGGATCTCAGAAAAGATGTTTCCAGGGCAGCTGTCCCAGAAGGTCCTCAACCTAATCAATCTTCACATCACTAAAACTGGGGCATCAGACAGCAGACGCCTGATGTAACACAGCAAAGAGTTCACAGAGCCACCTGGGAAGTGTTCTGGCCAAAAATATGAGACCTGAATCCAATCAAGTCTCTAAATCTAACCAGCAATACACAAGAAATACAGGGGATGGAGGAACATGTTAAACACAGGCATAAGAACAAATCCAGCATGTAGAACATTCTATACAAATAACCCAGTTTCTCCAACAGATAGATTTAAAAAAAAAGAAAAAAAGAATGGGAACTGTTACAGATTAAAAGCGACTTAAGAGTACCACACCAATATACGATGTTAATAATAGGGGAAACTATGCGTGCAGGGGTGGGGGTGGTGTCTATGAGAACTCTGTACCTTCTGCTCAATTTTTCTGTAAACCTAAAACTGCCCTAAAGAATAAAGTCTATTAATTAAAAAAAGAGAGAGAGAAACTTAAGAGCACACCAAGTAAATGCAATGTGAGGACCTTGTTTAGATCCCAATTCAAACAAACCAACTATTAAAAGTATTTTTAAGATCATTGGAGGGAAGAGGAATCATAATGATAGGTTACATTGTTTTCAAGTCCTTTATCTGTTACAGATATAAACTGACGTATTTAAAGATGAATCGATATGATATCTAGGAGTTAAGATACTCCAGCAGAAAAATAAACAAACCCAAAACATAAATAAGGGGAGAGAGGAAACAAAAATGATAGGGAGCTGGAAACTGTTGAAACCGGGTGATGGGTACGTGGGAGTTTATTATATTATTCCATTGGGGTATGTGCTTGAAATTTTCCAGAGCAAAAGTTAAAAAAAAAAAACAGAAAAACCTACAAAACACATAAGTAGGATGGTTGAAGTAGAGATTTTGAAGGTGGTACAAATAGTGGTACTGAAAAGAAGTGAAACTATTAACCAGAGGCTTGAAAACATGGGAAACAAGAGAGGTGTTTAAAGAAGATTTTAAGTCTGGCTCTTTGGGATGTGCTAAGCATCCTCCTAGAAATCTCTTTCTGTGTTATGAGTCTCCCTCCACTCCAGAGAAACATAAGTGCTTCAGTGCTGTACCTGCACCTGACAGAAATCACTCAGCAAATATGAACTCCTCTTTAGAAAAATAATAGAAAATAAAGAGAAATTGTAAAAACTATACCTTTTTACCCCTCCCAAGGAAGCAAACCCATCTACTCCAGCTCTGTTACCTTGTTTCCAATACTCTGCTTTTCTTGCTAACGCTTTCTCTAACTGAAAGAGTCTATGAATCACCACAAAGACGGTGCCCAGGGTGCCGAGAAGAAGGATAAAGTAAGCGAAAAAGACAAGGAAACTACTGCCCACATAAAGTCCTCTGAAAAATCACCAGGCCTACAGGTTTTCAGTTTTTTTTTTTTTGAGGAAGATTAGCCCTGAGCTAACATCTGTTGAGAATCCTCCTCTTTTTTTTTTTTTGCTGAGGAAGACTGGTCCTGGGCTAACACCCATGCCATCTTTCTCTACATTATATGGGATGCACCACAGTGTGGTGGCTTTGGTGGTGCATGGGTCCTCGCCCAGGATCCAAACTCGTGAACCCTGGGCCACCGAAGCAGAGTGCTCGAACTTAACTGCTACGCCACCAGGGCAGCCCCTGGGTTTTCACTATTTGTGCTTTATAAATTACTTCCAGATCTGGGATGGTGAGGCTACCCCTTGCCATTTCTCAAAGCATTCCTAACTCATTATGCCTGTGTACTTTTCCGAGGAACTTCAGAAATTACCCTGAGAACTGAGGGTCTGGGGGACCTGGAAGGAGAGCAAGCTGGGGCGGGGAGGGGTGGGGCCTGGTTCGGGCTCCGCTCTCACTTGGCTTGTTTTCCTTGCCCTTGGACGTGATGGTGAGGGTGTGCACATACAGCCGCAGGTACCAGGGCACAGTGTCCAGCAGCAGCACGGGGAAGGCCCGGTAGGGGTGCGTGTTGTAGAGCAGGGTACTCAGCTCCCCATTCTGTAGCCCATAGCCGCTCACATATCGCTGGGCGTGCAGGAAGGGCACTGGCGGGGCCTCTGCACAGAGAAAAGTCAAAAGTCAACATTACAGCTCCTGAAAGAAAGGGTCACTCTCCACCCCCACGCCCCAGGCCACAGACCCTCAGAGCCAGGAAGGGGATGGGGAAAAGCTTTGCCATCACAAATGGGAAACTTGCATTCTGAAATCACCCATCTTCCCCAGCCCACCAGTGATAACAGAATTACTATTATTTACTAAATACTGACGAGTGCCGAGCCCTATGCCCCTTCCAACCCAAACCAGGCACTCTCGTGACATTCTGCACTTTTCCTTGGTAACACTGAACACAACTGCAATTAATTCATTGTTTGATGCCCGCCTCAACTAGTAGACATTATGTTTCTTGAATGCAGGGTATCGTTTATCTTTAAAAAATATTTGTTGATTAAATGAATGCTTGAACAACCTCCGTGTTTTACATCAATTATCTCATCCAATCTGCTAGGTACTACTGTCCCCATCTTCCAGATGAGGCAATAACATTAGGAACCTGCCCAAGGTCACAGAACTTGGAAGAGGTGGAGTTAGAACCAGATCATCTGACTCTAGAGAGCTGGGTCTAAACACAAGCCTCTTATCTCGTGGTGAAGAGGGCGGACTGGGAGTCTTCCCCAAGAGATGGAACTGTGCAGCCCGTTGTGCCCCTGGCAGCCCATCCCCCGCCCACCATTCTCTGGGGGTCTCTTCCACTTGAGCTGGAGGTTGAGGTTGCGGGAGTTGTTGATCACGGCCGTGTCAAACAAGTCATAGACGGCATAGGTCTTCCGGGTGCCCAGGATGACGTCCTGGTATGTGGTGGGGGGGGGCGGGTTCACCTCCAACGTCTCATTTGCCTGGAGAGACAAGGGCAGGGCTGAGAAGTGAGCAGAGGGGCAGGCTGGGCTTCAGGAGAGGGGCAATGTGTGTGGCTGGAGACCATGGTACCTGGTTGTAGTTGGTGATGTCCACATAGACTCGGCTCTCTGAAGCCAGGGGACAGGGCTCTGTGAGGGTCCGGGAGAACATCCGGAAGAGGGACCAGTCTGAGGAGCAGAGAGCATGTATGAGCAGGAGCTGGGGCCAGGCCTGGTCCACACAGATAGGCGGGGCTGGCAATGGGTGGGTGGAGATGAGCTGCCAAGGTAGCTTACCTTTCTTCCCCTGCCCTGTGACGAAGGCATCAAACACAACGGAAAGGGTCTGCCTCAGCTCCCAGGAGATGCTGGTACAGCGTGCATTCTACCACAAGGCCAGATGGCAGCAGTGAGGACATATCACTCCCCCAAGCACGCAGCCTCAAGGACTCCTACCTGGACTCAATCCCTTGTCTAATACGCATCTTTCCATCCATCAAATTGCTACCATTCATTACTGACCACCTGATTCCATGCCACAGCTTTCTGGGCACCAGATAACTAACACCAACAACTGTAGCAACTAATACTGCTATTATTCTCACTTGACAGATGAGGAAACCAGGCTCAGGGAAATAAAATGTCGCTCAAGGTCATGCCAGCTGGTGAGTGACGAAGCTAGCAGCTGCACCTGCACAGCTATTGCTCTTAACCACTATGCTCCATGACAAAGATTTATTGAATGCTTGCCAGGCAACCACTCAGTTTCCTTGGTATGTGGCCAGTAACCTGAAAAATCAGCATCACATCTACCACTTCCTACCGGCTCAGTCCTCTGCAGACACTGGGCTACGTGCTTTACCTGCACCTCCTCTCAGAGCCCCTGGGTGGCACCCACCCCCGTTCCCCATGACTTACTCTGCAAATAGGGCGGATATGCACTGCCTGGGAGTGGTAGCTAGTGTGGAACAAGCGATCAGCCTTCAGCAGCACAGAGAGGCCTGCCTGGATGAGGTGGGGAGAGATAAAAGGTCAGTGCCCTGCACTGTGGGGCACAGGGCTGAGGTTATCTGTAAACACCATGGCTGTCAGGCAGTGAAGGGCCATATGCCAGCTCTGTCCACTCTGGGGCTCCCACCCCATTCAGACCATTCTGGCCTCACCTTGGAACTACAGGGCAAGAGCTTCTTCCATGGGGTAAGGTTCTCAGTGCAGACAACCTCCCGCGGCAGCACAGCATAGCGCAGGAAATAGTGATCAGTGCCTGAAGGAGACAGAGTTTGTCTGGGATGGGCCTTGGGGCCCCATTCCTCCAGACCCACACTCTAGAGCTGGGGTGACCCTCTCCTCCTCCCCATACAACTCTAACACCACCATCTCTAACCATCCCAGCTGGGGTGGGACCCCCTTCTCCCCTTGGGAGAAGGCAACGCAGAGACAGCATGGTCTCAGGAAGCCTTCGTCTGGGGCCTGCACACTTTGTAATGTGGCCCAGCTGAAGAAGGAGAAAGCTGAGGGGAAAGGAGGCAAAGGTTTGGGCAAGAGGTAACAGGAAGAAGGAAAGGGCCGCAGGGGCTATCTCACCATTGGCCAGCCCCAGGGGTTTGAAGGAGGCAGTGGGAGTGACCGTGTTGGTAGAATCGATGAAGTTGAGAGAGGCACAGAAGATCCCTGAGAGGACGTTACTGAGCTCCTTCCAAGATTTATCCACACTGGATGGAGACACAAACCCACTCACTGTCCCGGGGCTGCCTCTGCTCCCTCCCGCGAAGCCTGCAGTTGGCTGCCAAACCATTAGTCCGGCCAGTTGATGGAGCTAGCTAGCTGGGCAGCATCACTGCCCTGCTCTTCCTGGGCCTCACTCACTCAGCCCCTTCTTCCTCCCTCCCCTCCGGACATCCCTGCCTCTCCACAGGTCTTTGCTCAGGTGATTCCTCCTCCTGCCTAGGAATGCCCCGCTCCTCTCTGCCCACCTTCAGGGGGGCTCCCTCCTCCAAGGAGCCTTTCCTGCCCTCCTCAACCACAGCCTCCTCCTGTGCTGCTGCACTTCTGACCACCCGAGCCTCTCACTGGGGCCCTCCTGTGAAATGGCTACGTGGCAGCAGCACGTTGTCCTAAGCATCTTTCCTCCTCACCTAGGCTGTGAGCAACCTGAAGACAGGGAGCAAGTCTGCGTCACCCACGTACATCCCACAACACTATGTAAAGCGCCCCACACCTCAGAGGCTGAGATCAGCTCACCGATCCGCCCTGAGGTGCCCTCAGCTGGGCAAAACTTCATACTTCCCTGTGAAAACCCTGGGCGTGAAGGTAAGTCCCGATTCCACCCTCCAAATAGGAGGTCTTACTCTATAAAGGCTCATTGCACAGCGAAAAACAACCATTCTGGAACCCCGAAAAACCACCAAATTAGGTATTTTTTTTCTTAGAAAAATATAGAAACGGATTTGCTTTCTACGTTAATAGTAGAAAGCATGAAACTAGAATTCTAAACATCAGCTCCATATTACAGACAATTACGAGCCGAGAGAAGACAGCGACAGCAGAGCAGATGGGGAAAAAGGCCAGGACAGTTCAGGCAAGAGAGACAGCCTCGGCAGGTTTGGGGGTCACTGCTGCTCCTCATTGGACATCCCCTTAGTGCTGTTCTGAGTTTTTCGATAATCCTCTGTTCAGAGCCTCTCAACTGCTCCAATCCTTAAGCCTCAAACAAAGATTGCAAACTTGAAGCCTGAAAGCTCTATCCAAACCATAACCATGTTTCATTTGGTGTACACAACATAGACCCACATAGCATGTCTTAAATTTTTTAATTAGTTGCTGATATTTAAATTTGCCAATTGTCTCATTAAAATCCAGATTTCTGGTATCTCTTGAAAAATGAGAGTATCCAACGACAGTTGGCCTCTATTCCTATATGGTAACAATCCACAGGGGCTGAGTGGCAGCTGTCCTCTCAAGCTCTCTAACGTGCCACAGTCCCCACTGTTCCCTATTACTGCCCTACATTTTTTTTTTTTTTTTGTGAGGAAGATCAGCCCTGAGCTAACATCCACGCCCATCTTCCTCTACTTTATACGGGACGCCGCCACAGCATGGCTTGACAAGCGGTGCATTAGTGCGCACCCGGGATCTGAACCTGTGAACCCTCGGGCCGCCAAAGCAGAGCACGCGCACTTAACCGCAACTCCACGGGCCAGCCCCACCTAAAATTTTTTTTATTATGTTTGTGCTACTGATTTCTCATAGTGGGATTAAGAGAATATTGTGGTACAACAGCAGTACCTAGACCTGCCCCTCTCCCCCAAAAAAGCAATTCCTCTATTACGGAGATCTGGCATCTTGTAGGCCAATGCTAGCCCATAGATATTCTGTTTGGATATTCTGAATACTCCATGGTATTCTTTTTTTTTTTTTTTTGTGAGGAAGATCAGCCCTGAGCTAACATCCATGCCAATCCTCCTCTTTTTGCTGAGGAAGACTGGCCCTGGGCTAACATCCGTGCCTACCTTCCTCCACCTTATATGGAATGCCGCCACAGCATGGCCGGACAAGCAATGTGTCACTGCGCGCCCGGGATCCGAACCCGGGCTGCCAGCAGCGGAGCACACGCACTTAATCATTACACCACGGGGCTGGCCCTATGGTATTCTTTATTAGTATTATTATTATTTTATGTGAATGAATGTCTTTTAAAAGGCTAACCAGTTTGCCACAGTTTTCTACTGCCTTACATCCAAGTAAGCTTCAATTATGTGTTATCTGCCTCTGTAGAGACATGCATGTGCTACCTTAGGTCTGGAAGTATTAGGGAAAGGAAGTATATTCAGCAAAGTAAAGAACGCTACTCAGTGGTAACATTTCTTCAATGCCAGCTTTACCCCCATGGAATTGCTGCCTGCTGGAACTGCTGTCCCCAAGGGCGGTGACAAGATGACAACACCTGCCTCTGCCACATTCCCTCCACAGCCTGCAACAAGCCTCAAGGCGGGCACTCACCCAGTGACAGTGTCTTGGAACCAGACCCAGAGCTCTGCACCTGAGGGAGCCTGCAGGAAGGGGGGCCCCCAGTACCGAGTCCTCCAGAAGCCTTGAGTGAATGACAGATGCAGCTCCCGTAGAGAATACTTGGAGATCAACTGCCCCAAGGCTTTGGGGAACAGCCTATAATGAGACGCTGAAGAAAGGGGAGCAGGTGAGTGATGATCCTGGAGGGTTCCCAAGCACCCCAAAGAATCAGTATACCCTGGGTTCTGGGGTCAGAGAGATATAAATTCCAGACAAGACTCTGTCACTTCTTAGCAACGTGATCATATGCCTTTACCTCCCTAGATCTCCAATTTCTTCCCAGTAATCGTTCACAGAACTTAGCACTGTGCCTAGCACCCAGGATAAATGGTAACCGCCAAGAGCATCAGCATCAGTGATGTCGACAGAGGGCTCTAACTAAAGGTTCAGAGCGGCAGCCTGGAGCTGCGAAAAGAGCACTGAAAGAGGAGTCAGGAAGAGTCACTGGCCCCCTCCGGGCCTTAGTTTCACCAACGCTACAATGGGGTTCTTCAATAACTATCCCATCTTTCCTCCAAGGACCCACTTCGTCGGGCCCCAAGCCCAGGGGCCAGAACCCCACCCAGGGCCCAGGCCCCGCCCCCAAGGCCTGCCTCCACTCCACTCCCAGCAGGTGCCACAGCTATCTTTCTCCAGTCAGTCTCCCCTCTCACCTTCCCGCTGCAGCTCCGAATCCCAGCGCGTGCGGAACTGGAATGTGGCGGCTACGTCCCCAGAAGGCAGCGGGGTGATGACGAGCTCCTCCCGCAGGCTGTCGCGTGGGGGATCTACACGGCCCCAGCCCCCCGGCCCCAGGAGCAGGAACACAACCAGACCGAGCGACATCGCCCCCGCCATGCCTGCGGCAGCTTCCGCCTCCCAACGAAGCCCGCCCCCACGAGAGGGCGGCCTCCAATGGGAAGAGCGTATGAGAAGTGACTTCCGGTGCCGTCCCGGAAACCGGGGTGCAGTTACCAGAGCGACGGCCTGGCTAGGCTCTTAAGGGCTGGTAGGTCTGAGTCGCCGCTGACTGGGCACGGAGGGCGGTGGGCGTCTGGCGCTGCTGTGGGTTGCATTGAGGACCACTCCCCCCCTACTTTGAGGTAGTCCCACCCACAATAAAGTGCTTAATCATACCGAGCGCCGCCACTGCCATTGTGGCATGTGATAGTTGAGGAAACGGAGACTGAAAAAGGTTAATGACTTTTGCAACGTCACGAGGCGGATCTTCTGCCTTCCTCAGCTTCTAGTGTCTCCGTTTGCTCGGTCCTAAGCCTAGCCAGCTCCTCTGGTGGCAGAGCTTTCCTGCAAAACCCCTCAATAACTCGCCCTTTTATTATGAAAAATTTCAAACATACAGCAAAGTTGAAAGAATGAACACCTGTTTCCGCAGCACCTAGATTCCACCATAAACATTTGACTATACTTGCCTTATCACACATCAATCTATAAATCCCTCAATTCATCTTATGTTTTAATGCATTTCGAAGTAAATTGCAGACATAGGTACACTTTCTCCTAAATATTTCAGCATGCGTATCATTAACTAGAGTTCAATATTTACATTTTTCTTTTGGTGTAAAATTTACATACAAAGAAATGCACAAATCTGAAGTGCACATTCACTGAGTCTAACAAAACATACACCTGTGTCACCCAAACTCCTATCAAGATATGGAACATTCCTAAAACCCCAGAAAATTGGCTAATGCCCTTTCCCAGTCAATCCCTGTCCCCTCTACCTGCTTCCAGAGGCAACCACTGTTCTGATTTTTCTTCACAAAATAGATTAGTCTGTTCCAGAGCTTCATATAAATGAAATCATCATATAGTATGTATCCTTTTTGTGCAAGGCGTCTTTCACAGGAAGAATGTTTTTGAGAATCATCATGTTCTTGCATGTATCAGCAGTTTGTTTCTTCTCATTGCTGTGTAGTATTACATTGTATGAATATACCATAGTTTAACCATTCTCCTTTGATGGACACCTGAGCTCTTTTAAGTTTTTAGTTATTATGAACTAGGCTGCTGTACAAGTTACTTTGTAGACACATGTTTATCATTGCCCTTGGGTAAATATTTAGGAGTGGTCAAAGAGTAGGTGTATGTTTAATTTTATAAGAAACTGCCAGACCTTCTCCAAAATGTATCATTGTATACTTGCACCAACAATGTATGAGAGTTTTGGTTGCTCCACATCCTGGTCAACATTTGTTTTTAATTTTTTGGACTTTTTAGTTTTAGCCATGTGAGTGTGTATGTAGTGGCATCTCATTGTGGTTTTAATTTGCATTTCCCTGGTACCTAATGATGTCGAGCATCTTTTCATGTGCTTATTGGCCATCCACATATTTTCTTTTGTGAAGGGCCTGTGAAAATGTTTTTTGCACCCTCCCCCTTTTATACTGGCTTGTTTGCCTTTTTATTATTGAGTTGTAGGAGTTCCAGTGTTAAACTCCTGCTTTGGTTTTTCCAGTTGCCCTATGGGGAACACATTCATGAAGGATTTTGCATACTGTCTCTTGATAAAATCACAACCATACTTCTAGGAAGAGCCAAATTTAGTGTCAGGCAGGTCTGCCAAGATATGTCACAACCAACCAGAGAGGAAGTGTCAAAAAGATGTCTTTCTCTCATTATGACCTCATTCTACTTACACCAGTGTTTCTGTCCCACTAGACATGGAAAAGAAGGAAGGCCATGAGTTTAGATGTCAGATATGCGTTCAAATCCCCACAGCAACCTTTAATCCATATGAGCATGAGCAACCTGAGTGTTCCTTTTCCTCCTCCGTAAAATGGATAAACATACTTTCATGGTTGTCGTAAGGTTTAGAAGTTGTGTACATGTACCGTCTGGAATGTAATAAGTGCTTAATAACATTTAGTACCAGTTACTTCAGCAACTCTTTGAGGTAGGTACTGTTATCTCATTTTACTGATGAGAAAACTGAGGTACAGAAACAGATAATTGCCTACGATCACAGTGAGTGATGGAGCCAGGAGTAGAGTCCACACTATCAACCCCCCCCCCAAAAAAAAGTAGCTGCCACCATTACAATTATTTTGTATTTCTATGCTTTGTTTCCTTTTGAAATTGCCTGTCCCCATCATTGAAGATGCAGCAACCTCCAGAAAAGACTTACCTTCTCCTTTCTGGTGTGCACTCCTGCTATAGCCCACATTATATTTCCATTATCTGTGGCCATGTCTGCTCCTGGAAGAGCTCTTGGTCACCTTAGTATTTCTGTTGCCTAAGCAAGGAGGCTAGCACATAGTAGGTGCTCAGTAATGTTTGAATAAACAAACGAACAGGACAACATCATAGCACAGTTCCATGTTGTCTCCACACTGCCATGCTGTCCACAGTAGCAAGTTCTGTGCATCCTGGGAACTGCTACAGTGTAAGCCTTCCAGGGAATCTTCCCCCAAGTAGTGGTCCCTCCTATTTCCTCCACAGCATGGGATTCTACGGGATGAGTTTGTCTTCTCCCTCCTCTCCAGAGTCTATGTCAAGTCTATGCAACAGACAGAAGCCACACTGTGGCTTGGAGACTGAAAGCTGGGCTGCTTGCCTTGGAGTTGGCTCGAAATCATCCTCCCATCTCCAAGGGCACTGTGTAGCCTCAAAAAATAGTCAGCTGGAGCTGCTGGCTCTGAAGGCCAGCCAAGCCCCTGTGGTTTGGCAGAAGAAGGGGTCATTGTCCAACCAGGAAGTGGTCCTGGGGTCTCAGCTGACCCTAGACTTTTCCAGGCAGGGCTAGGGCTCATAGCAGCTGAACTAAAGGCTCCCCGTAGACTCACAAACAATTCTACTTCTCTAGAGGGCTGTACATCTCTCTTCCCAGGCAGGCTCCCTGCCCCAAACCCCACAGATCTTAGCATCATGTGCCTGGGGTACTAAGAGACTTGTCGACATGTTGACAGCAATCAAGCTAGTCCAGCTTCCTATTACTGACCTTGGAGGGAAGTAGGGTGATCCCAGGAGCTGAGAAGCCCTGCAGAGCAGAAGCCAGGAGAAGGCTCAGCCACAGTCAGACAGGAGGTTAAGCCTTGCTACTCCAAAGGGAGAAGCACAAGAGGACAGAGACCATGTCTTCTATGTGCAGCAAAGTCATAAGCAACCCAGAAAAGTGACAACATTTAACATGAGACTGGGCCCTGGCCCAGCTTAGCAGATGATCTCAACTTGGACACAGGCTTTTAGACAAAAGGAGCACAAAACTCCCACAAGTTTCTCACTAGCGCTAGGAAAAGCATTTAAGAACTGTCACTTACAAGGGCCTCCTGCAGGGGTGAAAGCAGGATGGGACTATGGGAAAACTGCAGCCCTGTCACTCAGCCCGGGTGGCACAAAGAGCTTTGGGATTTAAGCTGAAGTCATTGATCCCACGGGTGGTGTTTGATGTAATGTGAGAAATGACTTGGTGTTCCTTAAGGCTGGGTCCTATAACTCCACCTTTCATTCCACACTCTCTCCTGGGCAAGCTCATTCACACCCATGGCTCCACTCACCACCTACACACTGACAACTCATCTATTTATTTTTCCAGCCCCATCCTCTCACCTAAATCCCACACTCATGAGTCCAAGTGCCTATTCAACATGTCTCAAAAGCACCTCAAACTCAACATGTCCAAAAACAAATTTATGACCTTCTTCCCAAACCTGGTTGTCTCCTAAACTCTTCGTCAGGGTGAAGAACCCTCCAAATCACCCTGTTGCACAAGGCAGAAACAATGGTGGCATCTGACCCCTTCCTCTCTCACACTATCTATCACATCTTTTGGAATTTGCCTCCTAAATCGCTCTTCATTCCTTCCACTTTTCTATATCCCCTTTCTCCACCCTAGTCCATTCCCTCTTGTCTAGATGGCTGCAATCATCTCCTGGTTTCCAGGCAGCCACTCTGGGCCCCTCTAGTCAGTACACTACAAGGAGCCCCTTCTGCCATTCTTCCCCTAGATTACTCCTGCTTATTCTTCAGATCTCAGCTCACATGCCACTTCGTTAAGGGAAACCACCTCTGACCCCTCTCAATAGGCTATTAACTCCTTCTCAGCACTAGTCATGGTTGCAGTTTTACATTTGGGCCCCCACCAGACTCTAAACTCCATAAGATCAGTATGTCTTTTTTTGCCACTACATTCCCAAGGCCATGCTCAGTGTCTTACATGTTAAACACCGACATTTAATATTTGAGTGAATGTCATTTACTTGTTTATATCCTGCTTGTTTATATACCCAGTTAAGCTAATCCTCACCACTATCTTCTGAGCCACTGTTATCTCTTGCATGGACTATTGGGTTATATGTCTGTCTTGAGCCTGTCCTCCTCCAGTGTATTCTACACTGTAGCCAGAATTATCTTTTTAACAAGCAAATTCAACCACTTATAATCCTTCATTACTCCCCATGAAGTTCAAATTCATTAGTGTGGCCTCTAACATGTAAACTGCTAGTTACCTACCCAAAGATACTGTCCTCTTGTTCCTTAGTAACATAACCCTGATTTTATCAAGACAGCAGTGTGCCCTACTAAAGGACTATCCCAGCCTCCCCAGTAGCTGGGGTGCTCCTGAGAGGTTTGAATGGTAGAACAGGAATCAGATGCATTGGTAATTCAGTGACTTGAAAGGATTATTGTCTTTCCAAAGGCCAGAATTTCCTTTCTTCTAAGTAATGCTGTGGGCCTACGTCTGTAAAATGTGTTTAAATGAAGCATTTCTCATGTTAGCAAGTTCTGGCCAATGAGATGAAAGTGGATGCTACTGGTTAGAACTTCTCAAAATGCCTCTTGAAGTGGCAATAGACAGCTGGCTGTGCCTTTTTTTTTTACCCATCCCCAATTTCTTCTGCTTTCTGCCAGTTTCAAGGACATGATGGCTGGGGCTTCAACAGCCATCTTAGATGTAAGATATCAATGTGAATTTGAGCCATGTGCCTGGGATGGCTGAGCAAAAAGAGCCAAAAAGAACCCTGGTGCCCAATAACTATGCAGCTGCCATATAGCCCTGTACTCTGGACTTCTTTTATATGAGGAAATCAATTTATATCTTAAGACACTGATATTTTACTAGCAAATTGAAACTTGATACAGGCTTCAAAGCATTTCATGACCTGACCTTTGTCAATCTCACCTCTCCCTTTATCTTCTCTTCAAATTCAACAATTCAGCCAACATGAATGTTCTTCAGTTCCTCAGGGCTATTTGTCTCCATTTAAAGTCTTCCCGAGCTGCTCTTTCTGCCTAGATTACAGCCCCTACCCAGCTAACGCCTACTCATCCTTTGGATGTCAGCTTAAAAAATCAGCTCTTCAATGACCTTAAAAGGTAGGTTAAGATGCCCCTATTTTCTGACACCAGAGTAGTTCCTTGTCATGTTACATGTCACACTGTGAATTGTGGTATTTGATTTTCTCCTCCAGAGACAGTAAACTCCATGAAGACAGGGATACAGCCTGTCTTGTTCAAAACTGTATTCCAAATGCCCAGCACACGTGTTCAATAAATAGTTCTTGAATAAATGGAGTGAGTGATAGGGATATGGTGTTGGTTAGAGAGTAAAAGAAATATTGTGGGTTTGATATCTTTGCAATGAGAAAAAGAAACGAATGGTTGGTATATTATTATTTGTTTATTATTTATACTGTGCCCTGTTCCAAAAAGGATGTAAGGAAGCAGGATGGCTGGAGTACCAGCTCAATGGGAGTGCTAAGGAGTTTACGTCCATTTAGAGACACTGGTTTAGGAGACTCTATCAGAAGGCTGCAGGATAGTTTGGGGGAGAGAGGAGTGGCATCTTATCCTACCTCTTCTTTCATCTCCTCGCTTACAAGCCCTATCTCAAGAGTAACCCAAAAACTGGTGGGAGGGTGGCAGCAGGAGAACGTTAGCAGTAAAGCAGGGGATGGTTCATTCTCAGAGAGGTACACCATCCCACCCTCCTTTCCACCCTCTGGTACCTACTACAAGTAAAGAGTCTGGTCTTCTCCGGAGGGCTGTGGCTGAGCCTAGGGTCTCACGCGGAGAATAGCCAGCTCAGTCAGTCTATAGGTGGAGACCCACTGCTAGCTGCAGGCTCCAGGCTCTGCCCCTTCAACACCCCCACCCTCCTCTTCGTCAGATTGTGCCAAGGGCGTGTCTGCTCCGCCGTCACTAGGATTTGGGCTGTGCAGGTTGGTGGACGAGTCAGAAGATGAAGAGGAGGTGCGGGATGTGGTCCTGTCTAGCATGGGCATTGGCAGGCTCAGCTCCTCTGAATGGTGGTCCACCCCTGCCCAGAGAGAAGAGCTGGTCAGGGTCACAAATAGGGCTTCAGAGGATTCTTAGAGATGATCTGGCCAGGAGAGACTGAAGCCCAGGGACTTGACCAAAGTCACTTAGCCAGTCCAGCAAAGAGCCAGGTCTTCTGACTTCCGGTTCCTTCCACTTCACTACACCATGTCTGGGCTCTAGAGTCAGGTCAATCAATTCAACAGTTCAAGTTCTACCTACATCTCTTGCTCGCTTCTGAGTAGCTTTGGGCAAATCACTTTCCATCTCAAGGACTCTGCTCTGTAAAAAAGGGACACCTACCTTCCAGAAGGGTTTTGAGGATGAAATCTAAGAATGCTTATAAAACGTCTGGCACATAGTAGGCCATCAGTAAATAGTAGCAATTTTAAATAAGAGAATATCTATCTTATAGATTAAGCATATGGGCTTTGGAGTCAGACAGCCATAGTTTGAACCCAGCTTTTCCACTGTCTGGTTATGTGATAACTTCTCTGAGTCTAAATTCCTTCTTTATAAAATGGAGATAATACCACCTGCCCTAAGGACATCATGAGGATTTACAGTATTAGAAACCTACTGAAGTGCTCACTAAATATTAATATTAAGATGACTAAAACTGCTTAAGTTGTCTAATATAAAAATTACATTTTTACATTATTTTAATTACATTAATTCCATTAATTTTACAAGTGTAAAGTTAACCAAGGCTAAGGGGGTTGGACATTCCTAGAACTTTGCATTGGGAGTCTGTAACCCAGTTCCCCTCAGGGCAACTTCCTGAAAATCAGAACAGACAGCTGTCTGTTGGTGGAAACGCCCACTTCCAGCCCACACATGGAGACTTCCTCAGCCCAGCCTTGCAGCCTCACTTCAGAGCCCTGACATCCAGCTCTGGGTAACTGGTGCCCGAGTCCCCAAAGCAGAGGGGCATACCAGACGTCTGGGGGGTGGCTGGAGGATCTTCACAAGGCAAGAACACGTCTGCTCCATCCTGATCCCCGAGGTCAATAAGTTCCACTTGCTCCAGCGTGTCCACATTCACTTCCATGGATGAGATACTACCTATGGGGGCTACAGATCAAGAGGGGGCAAGTCAGAAGGAACCAGGCTGGAGCCAACAGGATGGTCAGAGATATGTCAGGTCCAGAGAGAGAAGTTTAGAGGGCAAAGAAAACAAGAGGGGAGGGGACTTCTGAGATCCAGGACCCACAAGACTTCCTCCCTACCCCAGCCTAGTCCTTCTCCCCAGGACTTAGAACTTACGTCTCTGCGACTCGAGATGCAGGTGGGACAGAGGGAAGACAAACTCGGTCTCTGGCTGTAAAATGTCCTCAAAGAATTTCTGCCGCTCCCGAAGGCGGAGCTGTTGGCGCTCCAGGGTTGCCCGAGGAGTTGGGTCCATGTCAGCTCCTGGAGGGTGGAAGGGCAAGTACAGCTATGGAGTTGAGAGGGACTACAGTGGGGACCTGGGCTTGCGGAGCCCCACTGGAGGCAGCATCTCAGCAATGGGGCCTCTGGTTCCAGTCTGGACACCTCTGGACTTGGCTACCTCCTTCCCCTTCCCAGAAACAAAGTCCATTACCACAAACGTCAAGTCTCATACAGAGGCGGGCCTACCCCAGCTCCACAAAGGGGATGCCAGTTCCAGGCACCGCAAAAGAGGCTGCTCTGTATTCAGGGGACACACACAGCCAATGGCCAAGTCTCAGAATCTGCCCTTGTGAGAGGGGTTGGAGGGCCTGGTTCAGCCCAAATGGGGGAGGCACTCTTTCTACTTAATGGCCCAGCCTCCCCTCAGAAGGCCAGGGAGGAGGAGAGGATAGAGATCTCAGAGTGGAAGGTCCTTTTGCTCCAGGGCTGCAGTTCTGGTTCTGCCCATCTTCCAAAATCCAGACAAAGACTAAAGCACCCCCCTATTTACATACACACACACCCATACATACACACACCATCATCACCATCCCCTCCAAACCCTGCTCTTAAGTCACAGATCTGACTGCCAGACTTGGCTCTGTCCCTAAAAAAATCATCTTTCGAGCCTCATGAAAATGGCATAATTGCCCTACCTGCCTCAAACACAAGACACTGCTTGTGAAGGTGCTCTGTAAAATGTAAAGCTCTCATACATGTGCTATTTAGAGGACGATCATCTCTTCTCTGTACTCCCACGGCTCTTTATTTCAGCTCCTCTCCTCTGACACATCTCACTGTCTTTTCTTCCCACTAGTGACGGAGTAGCAATGGGAAGGGCGGGTCCTGGGTCCAGTTCAGATCAGGCCCCCAGTGCTGAGAGCTTTCCAGAACAGAGCTCTGGGCCAGCCCAAGCCCTATGCATTCACTCGCATTCGCTCAGTCTCCTTCCTGGCATTCGCTCTGAGCTCATCACGAGAGGCAAGGGAGTATCTAGTTTGAGGACCAGACCGTCATCCTCCGCAGACTGCTTTCCCCACCTCATCTGGTCTCAGCGTATCCGAGACCCTGACCAGCTCCACAGGCGCGTGGGTGGGGATGGGGGGGGCGGAGGGGGGCGTGAGGGACCCAAACCCGAATGGGCCACGCAGGGCCAAGGAAGTGCTGGGAGACCATGTAGCTGCGGGCTGGCAGTGGAGGGAGGCGCTGACGCCGATTCCTAGGAAAGGCTCTTTGAGCTGCCGCCCAGGTCACAACGCTAAAAATACCCGGGGCCCCTGGGGCCGTCTGCTCTAGCAGCGGGTAGGGGGAGGGAAAGACAGAGGGTAGGGGAGCTGACCGGCACCGGGGGCTCCGAGACGCCCCCTCTCTTTTCCCCTCCCCCTAACCCCATCAATCTCACGAGACTGAAGGGGCTGGCCCCAGGGGGGCCGCGGAGCCGAACGCGGGAGAGAAGGGAGTTGTTTACGCAACTAGAGGTGCTGAGGAGAGGGGTGAAGAGATTGGAAGAGATTTGGGGGCAGGAAGCTGCCAGGGGCCCGTGAAATGGGGAGCGCCCTCTCGGTCTCTGCCCCACCCGCACTGGAATCAGCAAGAGCGAAAGAATTCCCTAAAAAGGGACGCGCCGCGTCCGCGGGGGTTGGGAGGGGAGGCGGCGGAGGGACCCCCCCCACCCCCGGCCGCTCACTCGTGCCCCAGCCCCCCCCAGCCCGGCCCTCCGGCGGCACCTGCGCCCGCCGCCGAGCCCCTACCTGCCGCGCCCGGCGCCCCCGCTGACTCAGTCTGGCCGCTCCGGCGAGACGGCGGCGGGGGCGTGGGAGCGAGGCGCGCTGTCCGGGGTGGGGCTGCGCCGGGTCTCCCCCGGGACGGACGGGCCCTGGGAGCCGGGAACGAGGAAGAGGCGGGAGGCGGAAGTGGGGGAGGGGCGGCGGGCACACGCGCTCGCCTCTCGCCCGGCGGCCGGAGGGAGCCCCTTCGGGCGCGACTGCTCGGACTTCCAGGGCGGGCAAAAAGTTCCCGGTACGCATCCTTCCTCCCCGCGACCAGCCGGACCCCTCCGCACCCCGCCGGTGCGCTCGGCTCCGCGTGCTCCGATACATCTGCTGCGCCCCGCCCGCCGGCGCAGACCCGCGGCAGGGTCACGCGCGAGCTCGGCCCACGCACACTTGCTGCTCCCCGACTCCCCAGCAGCCCCGATGCAACGAACACCCGCACCCTGACTCCTCGGCCACGCTTGGCACGCTTACGCGCGCACATCTCGAGGGCGCACACAGAGGAAAAGAGACTGAGGACCCGTCGGAGGGATCGGGCACTGACCCAGAGCCGCCCACCAGGGCAGGTGCACTGCGACGGAGGACCCGGTGATCCTGGGACTCACCCGGCAGCCCCGGGTTCCTGGCTCCCGGACAGGACAGAGCCGCCGCCGCCCAGTCTTCCAACGCACTGGGCGGAGTGGGCGCCAGGACGGGGCGGGTCAGGGCTGGAGGTCGGGGGGTATTGCGCCGCGCCCCCAGACGCCCGCGAGGAGCCAACACCCCCAGGGTGCTTGCTAAGAGGGGCGCGGCACGTTGGGGCCGGCAAGGGTGGAGGGGTGAGGCGCAAACTGTGGCCCGAGAGGGGACATGCTTGTCCCCTCGCAGCGCCTCCTGCTTCAGACTAGTGCCAGAAGTGTCCAATCTAGCAGCTCCTGGGCCGAGACTGCCCATTCTCTTCCTCCTCCCTTCCACCCACCCATCCCCTTGTGCTCATAGCTCCAGAAGCAGAGAGGGCCGGGCGGGGGGAGGGGGTTGTCTGTCGGAGATGCTTCTGCCGTGGGGTCTCTTGATCATTCATTCAACAAACATCCTTGAGCAAGCCAGGAACTAGGAGTCACCTTGGCACCTCTCAGTCCTTCACTGCCCACATTAAAATACACCTCGGGGCAGCCCGGTGGCATAGCGGTTAAGTTCTCGCTGTCCGCTTCGGTGCCCGGGGTTTGCCGGTTGGGATCCTGGGCACGGAACTACTGACTGCTCCTCAAGCCCTGCTGAGGTGGTGTCCCACATAGAAGAACTAGAAGGACCTACAACTAGGATATACAACTATGTACTGGGGCTTTGGGGAGAAAAAAGAAAAAGAGGAAGATTGGCAACAGATGTTTGCTCAGGTTCAATCTTCCTCAAAAAAAAAAAAAATACACCTCCATTTCCTGTTGCTTTTCTTTCCTAAATATCTTTCCAATACACCATTCCTGTTTCCTCCACCATTTCTCCCTTGGCTCCTAGAGGAGTAGCCTTCTATCTGGTTTTCCTGTACTCACTCTGGCCCTGCTACATTCCAGTCCCCACACAGCAGGCAGTCGTCAGTTCAAAACGCAAGTCTGATGTGCCACCCCCTGCTTAAATCTCTCCATTGTTAGAATAGAATCTAGGCGCTGATGCCTGAGCTGAGTCCAGAGGAACTGAGATCAACAAGCAGAGAAGAGGGGGAAGGGCACGTGCCAAGGGATGGAGGGATGAATAATCCAGACACATTCAGGTTTCCCTGTCAGGGGAAATACCTAAAGCACTGCCTCTGCTCTTGTTATTGGGATCTCAAAACACCCCTGTGAAAAAAATACAGTAAGCAGCTTTCCTACTATTTTACGAGCAAGGAAACTAGTTTGTGGGAGGGAACAAGTGCAGTGGGTAAGAGCACAGGATGGCAGTCAGACCCTCTTGGGTTGCGAACTTAGCTTTGCATCCAGGCAGCTGTGTAAACACTTAACTTCTGTGATCCTTGAATTCCTTGCCTATTAGATAGGAATAATGACTCCCTACCTCTAATGAGATAATTCATATAAAACGCTTAGTACAAGTTTTCGGCACTTGGAAGAAGTTCGATAAATATTAGCTGTTTTGATTATACAAATACATTCTGAGAAAAGGAGGAAACTGCTTCCTTCCACAAATTTCTGAAATTATAGGAAGTACACCCTAATAGTTAATACTTCTACATAGCTTATTATGTACCTGTTGGTATTATAAATGCTTTGTATATATTAACTCTTTTTATTTATTTATTTATTTATTTATTTATTTTTCCCCCAAAGCCCCAGTAGATAGTTGTATGTCATAGCTGTACATCCTTCTAGTTGCTGTACGTGGGACACGGCCTCAGCATGGCCGGAGAAGCGGTGTGCACCCGGGATCCCAACCCGGGCCGCCAGCAGCGGAGCGTGCGCACTTAACCACTAAGCCACGGGGCCGGCCCAACTCTTTTAATCCTCTTAACAATCCTGTGAGGTAAGTACTACTATTATTTCCATTTTACAGATACAGAAACTGAGATACAGAGAGGTGAAGGGACTTGTCCAAGGCCATACAGCGAGTAAGGGATGGGACTGGAATTCGAAGCCAGGTAGGCTGCTTCCAGACACTGTGTTTGTAACCACTACTCCCAGCCTGTTCCTCTTTTATCCTGTTGCAGTTTTAATCTTCTAAGAAACATTTTGGTCAGTTTGATTCTTATTCCTCATTAACAGATAGAGTAGATACTTGGTCCCATTTCCTGGCACAGAGGAATGAGGCTAAGTCAGGAGTACAGTAGGTGAGAGCTCAGCTCCCAATGTCACCTCCCCCCTTTCAGGCTTATCCTTGGGAACAGGACTCCATAGATTTTTCTGAGCTGTCCTCAAGATGGTGACAGATCAGGAACCTCTGTCCCTTCTCTTTGCCAGATATTTGCCACGTGAAGGGGTGGAGAGAGAAGAAGCATCTAAGCTAGAAATAATTCAGGGGGCTAAGCTAGAAGGGTGTCAGCCAAGAGAAAGACCCAGGCAGCAGACCCAGGAGTGGATGGCAAAAGGAGTTGAAAGAAGCAGTGAAAAAGTAGACGGCTTAGACTTCTGGCTTCCATCTAGGATGCAGAACGCTGGGAATAGCATCATTACCACAGTAATAACAATTTAAAGAAATTGTTAGGTAATCTATAAATTATAACTTTTGTCAAACCCATTAGAGAGCTGAGGTTGAAGAGCAACCAATTAACCTGAATTCCAAAGAAGAACAGGAGCCTCCAGGAAGAAGTGGGATGCAGGCACTGGCACATTTATGAAGGGGGAAGGAGACGAGGTCTCCATGGAAGCAGGTAAGAAGAGTTCAGCTTCAGTTTTTATTTTATTTCAGCTAAATGCCCAGTGTGGCTAGCATGAGAGTATAGAATCTGTGAGAGTCACAACAAAACCCAAACCTAGTTCAACTCCTGACAAGAGGGACTCAATCCTCCACACTAACAGCTTGAGAAAAGAAGAGATATGACAATTTCCAGGCATAAATAATATTGACCACGGTTTTTACTGTTCTACACATTATGTCCAGAAGTCAATCAAAAATTACAACACACACACAAAAAGCAACTTAATAAAACAAAAACCAAAAAACAAAACCCTTTTGTCAATAAACAAAGGAATTAACAGAACTAGACTCAAGACTCAGATAACTCTCTGGAGTTATCTGACAGATAATTTGAAACAACTATAACAGGGCCAGCCTGGTGGCTTAGCAGTTGGGTGCACGCGCTCCGCTACTGGCGGCCCAGGTTCGGATCCTGGGTGCGCACCAACACACCACTTCTCTGGCCATGCTGAGGCCGCGTCCTACATACAGCAACTAGAAGGATGGGCAACTATGACATACAACTATCTACTGGGGCTTTGGGGAAAAAAAAAAAAAGGAGGAGGATTGGCAATAGATGTTAGCTCAGAGCCGGTCTTCCTCAGCAAAAAGAGAAGGATTAGCACGGATGTTAGCTCAGGGCTGATCTTACTCACAAAAAAATAAAAAAATAAAACAACTATAACAATATGTGAAAGGCTCTGTTGGAAAATATGGACAACATGCATAAACAGAAGGGCAATTTTAGCAGAGAGATGGAGACTATAAAAAGAGTCATATGGAAAATGGTAGAAATTTAAAAAACATGTAACAGAGATGAAGAATCCTTTGGCAGGCACATCAGTAAACTCAACACAGCTGAGGAAAGAATCAGTAAACTTGAAGATAGGTCAACAGAGACTACTCAAACTGAAACAGAAAGAGAAAAAAGAGTGAAACAAAAAACCAGAAGATCCAAAGCTAACATATGTGTAATTTGAATCCCAGAAGGAGAAGAGATAGAGCTAGAAACACACACACGTATAGTTGTAGAAATAATGGCCAATAATTTTCCAAAAATAATGAAAGAACCACAGAGCCATAAAACTCACAGAATCCAAAAAACATTAAATACCAATACACAAGCACACAGACACACATGTAAGCACACACACAAACAAAAAATATGATCTATCATATTCAAACTGTTGAAAACCAAAGATAAAGAGAAAATCTTGAAGACACATGGAGGAAAAAGACACACTGTCTACAGAGGAACAAAGATATAAGTTACAGCAGACTTCTCGTTAGAGATTAAGTTATATGACCTGAAGATAATAGAGTGATATCTTTCAATGCTGAAAGAAAAAAACTGTCAACACAGAATTCTATACCCAGCATAAATATCCTCCAAACATGAAAGAGATTCAAACACTTTGTTTCAGATGAACAAAAACAGAAAATTCCTTCCCAGCAGATCAGCACCACAAGAAATGGAAAGGAAGTTCTGGAGGCAGAAAGAATACCATACCAGAGAGAAACCTGGATCTACCTAAAGAAATGAAGATCTCTGGAAATGGAAAGAAAAAGGTAAATATAAAACATTTTTCTGTTTTTAATGTTTTTAATCACCTTAAAAGATAATTAATTGACTGTCTAAGGCAAAAGAGTAGCAATACTTTGTGGGTATATAGCACATATACTAGTAAAATGTATGATGATAACAATAGTAAAATGATGGGATGAGGAATTGGAAATATACTGTTAAAGGGTCCTTCTGCTGTATAAAAAGCGGTATAATATTATTTGAAGATTGTGATTAATTGAAGGTATATATTGTAAATGCAAGGGCAACCACTAAAAAAATTTTTAAAAGGGGTATAAATAACAAGCCAGTAGTGGAGATAAAATGGAATCATAAAAATATTGGGAGGCATCCTCCCTGGCCCTCTTTGTGCTCAACATGGCTTGTTGAGTATATTAAGATTGCAGGGGTCTGAATTCTCTTTCACTGGGGCCCTTGCTCAAGACTGTTACTACAACTGGCAATTTTGAGAGATGAGATCATGACTTTCTCAGACAAAGGCAGGCTTGCTTACTGCTTGCTGTGAAAGTGCTGGGGCTCGGTTCCTCAGCCACAGCACATACCCACCGTGTGTGTACTGTGCCTCTGGGACAGTGTATCACTTGTTGGATTTAGCGCCACACTGGTGTTCCTGTTGCTTGGGGTGCTATGAGTAATAAACTGTCTCCATCAGATGCATAAGTCTTACTGTCTACTTTTGGTGCCCAATAGGTTGAGGTTTTTCCCTGAGAAAACATAATTAATCCAAAGTAAGGAAGAAAGAGAGGAAAACCAAGAAAAAGCACAGATGGAAAAATAGAAAACAAATAGCAAGATGGAAGATTTGAATCCAATTTAATGTATCAATGAAAGACAACCAATTAAAAGACAGACCAGTAGATTGGGGAAAAAAGCAAAAGGCAATAATACACTGTCTACAAGAAACCCAGTTTAACTATAAAAAAATATATGGGTTAAAAGTAAATGGATGGAACAAGATACACCATACAAATAATAATCAAAGCAAATTGGAGAGGCAGTATTAATATCAAAGTAGACTTCAAAAGGACTATTAGCAATGATGAAAAGGGATTTTATATAACAATAAAAGGTTCAATTCACCAAGAAGACTTAACCATAAATGTGTATACATCTAATAACAGAGCTTCAGAAATACGAGGTAAAAACCAATAGATCTGGAGCCGGCCTGGTGGCGTAGCAGTTAAGTTTGCACGTTCTGCTTTGGTGGCCTGGGGTTCCCTGGTTTGGATCCTGGGCGCGGACCTACTCACCACTCATCAAGCCATGCTGAGGCAGCATCCCATATAGAAGAGCTACAACTCTACAACTGTGATACACAACTATGTACTGGGGCTTTGGAGAGGAAAAAAAGAAAAAAAAAGAGGAAGATCGGCAACAGATGTTAGCACAGGGCCAATCTTTCTCAAAAAAAAAACAATAGATCTAAAGTAAGAAAGAGAAAAGTCTATATTACAGTTAGAGAAGTCAACGCTTCTCTCTCAGTAATCAATAAAACAAGTAGGAAAAAACGAAGGCTATAGAACACCTGAACATGATGGGCTAACTTCTTCTGATTGACATTTTTATAACACTTGTCCCAACAACAGCAGAATAAGCATTCTTTTCAACTGCACATAAAACATTCACCAAGATACATCATATTCGGGGGCCGGCCCTGTGGTGTAGCGGTTAAGTGCAGGCTCTCCACTGCTGGTGGCCCGGGTTCAGATCCTGGGTGCACACCGATGCATTCCTTGTCAGGCCATGCTGTGGCGGCATCCCACATAAAGTGGAGGAAGATGGGCACAGATGTTAGCCCAGGGCCAGTCTTCCTCAGCAAAAAAGAGGAGGATTGGCATGGATGTTAGCTCAGGACTGATCTTCCTCACACACACACAAAAAAATACATCATATTCTGGGCCATAAAACAAACCTCAGCAAATTGAAAAGAATTAAAATCATACAAAATATGTTTTATGACTATAAAAGAATTAAAATACTAATAATAACAGAAAGATATCTGGAAAACACCCAAATACTTGGAAATAAAAATACAACGCTTCAGGGCCGGCCCCATGGCTTAGCGGTTAAGTGCGCGCACTCCGCTGCTGGCAGCCCGGGTTCGGATCCCGGGCGCGCACCGACTCACTACTTCTCCGGCCATGCTGAGGCCGCGTCCCACATACGGCAGCTAGAAGGACTTGCAGCTATGACATACAACTATCTACTGGGGCTTTGGGGGAAAAAAAAATAAATAAATAAAATTAAAAAAAAAAAAACAACGCTTCAAAATAACCCATGAGTCAAAGATGAAGTCCAAAAGGAAATTATAAAAAAAGCTTGAATTGAATAAAATTGAAATGCAGCAGCCAGCCACCTACCTCCCAATGTTCCTTGCCTTCTGTTTGTTCATACTTTTGTGTAGAACTCTCCTACGCTCTATCAAGGTTACTCTATGTGACCAATAAGACATGGCAGAAATGATGGTATATCGCTTCCAAAATTAGGATTAAAAAAAACAGGACCGCAGCTTCCATCTTGGGTGTGTGTTCTCTATTGGTAGGATCATGCACTCTGGGGGAAGCAAGCTATTATGTTGTCAACAGCCCTACAGAGAGGCCCACGTGGCAAGGAACTGAAGATTCCAGCCAACAGCCAAAGAAGAGAGGCCTGCCAGCAGTCACATGCAAGAGCAGGGAAATAGACGCCCTGGCCCTAGTAGAGCCTGGAGATGACTCCAGCCCTGGTCGGCGGCTTGACTGCAATCTCATAAGACTGAGGCAGAACCACTCATCTAGAGCATTCCTGGATTCCTGATGCTCAAAACCTTTGAGGTTTGAGATAATAAATACTTCTTGTTGTAAACTGCTAAATTTGGGGATAATTTGCAATGCAGCAATAGATATCATATAGAGATTTTGGTACTGGGGTAGAGTGTTGCTGTAACAGCTCTAACATGAGAGCGGCGTTAGAACTGAGCCAGAACTGGGCCGTAGACTTTGAGAAGAGTAGTGAAAGCCTAAAGTGCCTTGAAAAAGTTGTTAATGGAAGCCTCAGGCCTTTGATAAGGCTGCAGTCAGGGCATAAAAGAAAGTGAGGTGAATATTATCAGAGGCTGGAGGAAGAGGAATTCTTGTTATGTTGGGGCGCAAAGTTTAGCAACCCTGTTGCCTGTAGTAAAGTGGAAAGCAGAAAATGTGCCTAATGAATTTGGTGATCTAGCTAAGGATATTTCCAAGTCAAGTGTTGAAGTGGTATCTTCCTACCCCTTACAGTAAAATGCAAGAGAAGAGAGAAACTAAAGCAGCAGTTCTCAAGTGACTTGATGTTGCCTCCAGGGGGCCATTTGGCAAAGTCTGGAGACATTTTTGGTTGTCAAAACTGGAGAGGCTACTGCTGGCATCTATTTAGTAGAGGCCAGGGATGCTGCTAAATATCCTACAATGCTCAAGACAAACCCCTCTCACCACCACCTCTTCCCCCCACATCAAAGAATTATCCTGCTCAAAATGTCAATAGTGCTGAGGTTGAGAAACCCTGAACCAAAAGGAAGGACTGTTAAATATGAAGGAGCCAAGAATTCATGGTAGAAAATTCTCAGCCTCTCCAAATGGCAAGTGATGGTAAAATAAGAAATAGTTTCCTAGGGGCCGGCCTGGTGGTGTAGTGGTTAAGTTTGCATGCTACGCTTTGGCAGCCCGTTGTTCGCAGGTTCAGATCCTGGCTGTGGACCTACACACCACTTATCAAGCCATGCTGTGGTGGTGCCCCACATATAAAGTAGAGGAAGATGGGCATGGATGTTAACCCAGGGCCAATCTTCCTCAGCAAAAAGAGGAGGATTGGCAACAGATGTTAGCTCAGGGCTAACCTTCCTCACCAAAAAAAAAAAAAAAAGGAAAAGAAAAAAGAAATGGTTTCCTAGCAGAGCTCAAATCCAGGGCATTGCCAGAAAAATATGGTCCAAAAATGAAACTGAGAATGTGCCTATAAAATCTTTTGTTTACATCTCAGAAAGATTTAAGGGAATGCCTCAGAGTACTATTCAGTCGGATAAAAGACCTCTAAAGAAATTATAGGTGTGCCTCACAGATGCTGTGAATCAAACAATAGGGATTCTAGAAAGCTTAAAGGTATTGTCCCTTAGCCATTTCAGCAGAAGCCTAGTGTAGAGAAGGGTTGATCTCAAAGAAACTGTGGACATGGTTTTTGTCTAATAGAGTAGAATAAGATTCAGAGTGATCCACAAGTTCTTAAAAGGATTACATATCCAGAAACATCTCCAGCTTGGACTTATAGGGATAAAGAGAGTAAAAAATAAGAAGAGGGTCTCCATGCCCTATGATCCAGCCATCCCACTACTGGGAATCTATCCAAGGCACCTGAAATCAACAATCCAAAGAGGCTTATGCACCCCTATGTTCATTGCAGCATTATTCACCATAGCCAAGAAGTGGAAGTGTCCCTCGACTGACGATTGGATTAAGAAAATGTGGTATATATATATATATACAATGGAATACTACTCAGCCATAAAAAAAGACAAAATCGTCCCATTTGCAACAACATGGATGGGCCTGGAGCGTATTATGTTAAGTGAAATAAGCCAGAAAGAGAAAGACAAACACTGTATGATCTCACTCATATGTGGAATATAAACCAACACATGGACAGAGAAAACTGGACTGTGGTTACCAGGGCAGTGGGGGTGGGGGGTGGGCACAAGGGGTGAAGGGAGTCATATATGTGGTGATGGACAAACAAAAATGTACAACCCAAAATTTCACAATGTTAGAAACCATTAAAACATCAATAAAAAAAAAAAAACTGCAAAAGAAAAAAAAAAAAAAAAGAGGGTCTCCAGTTCTGAACAAGATGGAGTAGATGCATTCCTCTCTATCCCTTCCACTAAGTACAGCTGAAAATGCTGGACATTATATACAAAACAAACATAAAAAGGCAGACCAAGCAGGAACCTCAGTACTCAAATGATACAGCAGTGAGTCCCTTGGTTCTCTTTTTGCTAGGGTGCTGAAGAAGCCTGCAACCTGGAAATACCAAACAGGCATAGACAAAAATTGCCCCCATAAAAGCCTGTTCTCTCTTTTCAGAGGACTGGGAAAGGAGCACCCTAGCAAGACAGAAATCTTTTGGGGGGGGGTGTGAGGAAGATTAGCCCTGACCTAACATCCAATGCCAATCTTCCTCTTTTTGCTGAGGAAGATTGGCCCTGGGCTAACATCCGTGCCCATCTTCCTCCACTTTATATGGGACACCGCCACAGTATGGCTTGACAAGCTGTGCGTCGGTCCGTGCCCGGGGTCCGAACCAGCGAACCCCAGGCCGCCGAAGCGGAGCGCATGAACTTAACTGCTACGCCACCGGGCCAGCCCAAGACAAAAATCTTTTGACAATAAATGCCCCACTCCAGCAAAACCTCTCTCCCAACCTCCATGAGCAAAGGCAGAGGGGAAAGCCTAGACTTTAATATTTGTCTTATGGTAACAAGGCACCTCTCCCCCTCACCTCTGGGCGGTGTTAGAGGAGGCTGAGTGGGGAACCTGGGCTTCATCACTGCCCAGAAGTAATGAAGCAACCGTTCCCTTCCCCTACGGGCTGGTGTCAGTGCGGGCCATGTGAGAAGCCTGCACTTTCACTCCCACCTGGTGATAAAGACTTGGTGTCCCCTCTCTCACTGGCCCAGGTCAGCAGAGGCCTACTAAAACAGAGAATTAAATGAGATCCAGAGTCTCATAACATAATTTCTGAAATGTCCAGGTTATAAATGAAAATAACTCAGCATACCAAGACCCAGGAAAATTTCAACTTGGACAAGAAAATACAATCAACAGATGCCAAAGGATCATAATGATGTTGGAATTATCTGATAAGGATTTTAAAACAGTCATTATAAAAATGCTTCAGCAACTAATTAAAAATATTCTTGAAATAAATGAAAAAATTAAAAATCTCAGGAAAAAAATAGAAGATTTAAAGAAGAACCAAATAGAAATCTTAGAACTGAAGAAAAAGTAACTGTACTGGGTTGAATAGTGTCCTCCAAAAATTCATGTCTACCCAGTACCACAGAATGTGACCTTATTTGGAAATAGTGTCTTTGCAGATGTAATTAGTTAAGATGAGGTCATACTGGATTAGGGTGGGTACCAAATACAATAACCGGTATCCTTATAAGAAGACTATGTGAAAACATAGAAAAATACACAGAAGAGAACACCATGTGCAGATGGAGGCAAATATCAGAATGATAAGTCTACAGGCCAAGGAATGCCAAGGATTGCTGGCAGTCACCAGAAGCTAGGAGAGAGGCATGGAACAGATTCTCCCTCGGAGCCTTCAGAAGGAACCAACACCTCAATTTTTGGATTCTTGGCCTCCAGTACTGTGCAAAAAATAAATTTCTGTTGTTTTAAGTTATCAAGTTGGTGGTAATTTGTTACAGCAGCCTAGGAAACTAATACAGAAACCAAAATTTAAAAAAAAAAGCTCACTGGATAGGTTCAATAGAAGACTGACTGAGATAACATATGAAAGGATTGGTGAATTTGAAGATAGAATAGTAGAAATTACCCAATCTGAAAAACAGAGAAAATTAGATTGAAAAAGAAAAAACAAAGCCTGAGAAACCTGTGAGACAATAATAAAAGATTTAACATTTGTGTTACTGGAATCCCAGGTAGAGAAGAAAAAGAGGCGGAGCTGAAAAACATTCAAAAAAATAATGGCTGAAATTTTCCCAAATTTGATGAAGACCTAAACCTACAGATTCAAGATGCTGAAAGGTAAGATGATTTCCCCTTAGGATCAAGAACAGGCAAGGATGTCTGTACTCATCACTTCTATTCCACATGGTACTGGAAGTCCCAGCCAGCACAATAAGACAAGAAAAGGAAATTAAAGGTACATTAGGGAAATGTAGATTAACACTACTGTAAAATACCACTACATACCTACTAGAATGGCTTAAAAAAACCAACCTAATAATACCAAGTGCTGCTGAGGATGTGGAGCAAGTAGACCTCTCACGCATTGTCGGTGGGAATATAAAATGGAACAGTTACTTTGGGAAACTGTTTGGAAGTTTCTTATAAAGTTAAACATGCAATTATTATATGATCCTATAGTCCCACTCCTAGGTATTGACCCAAGTGAAATAAAAACGTATATTCCCGGGGGCTGGCCCGGTGGTGTAGCAGTTAAGTGTGCATGCTCCGCTTCAGCGGCCCAGGGTTCACAGGTTCGGATCCCGGGTGCGCACCGATGCACTACCTGTCAAGCCATGCTGTGGTGGCGTCCCATATAAAGTAGAGGAAGTTGGGCACAGATGTTAGCCCAGGGCCGATCTTCCTCAGCAAAAAGAGGAGGATTGGCATCGGATGTTAGTTCAGGGCTAATCTTCCTCACAAAAAAAAAAGTATATTCCCACAAAAACCTGTACACAAATGCTTTTAGTAACTTTATTCATAACCACCAAAATCCAGAAGCTAGCCCAGATGTCCTTTAATGATTAGATAACAAACAGTGGCATATTTGTTCAATGAAATATTACTCAGCAATGAAAAGTAACAAACTACTGATACACCCAACATGTGCAAATCTCAGATGCATTGTGTTAAGTGATGAAATTCTAGATTCAAAAGACTACATACCGTAGGATTCCATTTATATGATGTTCTGGAAAAGGCAAAGCTACAGGGACTGAAAACACATCAGTTGTTGCCAGAGCCAGGAGTGGAAGAAGGGGTTAACTACAAAGACAGTGGATGAGGGAACTTAGGGGGATTATGAAACCATTCTATATATTGATTGTGGTGGTTATACAATAGTATGCACTTGTCAAAACTCATAGAAGTACACTAAAAAGGGTGAATTTTACCCCAATAAACTTGACTTTAAAGAAACTAAAGTACAAAATGAGAGGAAACAAAACAAAACAAAAGAGTGGAATCTCACACCCATTAGGATGGCTACTATCAAAAAAGAAAATAACAAGTGTTAGTGAGGGTGTGGAGAAACTGGAACTCTTGTGCACTGTTGGTGGAAAGGTAAAATGGTGCAGCCATTGTAGAAAACAGTATGGTGGTTCCTCAAAAAAATAAAAACAGAATTACCATATGGTCCAGCAATTCTACTTGTGGCTATGTACCCAAAAGAATTTAAAGCAGGGTCTTGAAGAGATATTTGTACACCCATGTTCATAGCAACATTATTCACAATAGCTAAAAAGGTGGAAGCAACCCAAGTGCCCACTGATGGATGGATGGATGGATTAAAAAATATGCTATATACGTACAATAGATGTTATTCAGCCTTAAAAAGGAAGGAAATTCTGACACATGCTATAACATGGATGAACCTTGAGGATATTATGCTAAGTGAAATAAGCCAGTCACAAAAGACAAATATTGTATGATCCTACTTAGAGCAGTCAAGGGGGCCAGCCCAGTAGCGTAGCGGTTAAGTGTGTGTGCTCTGCTGAGGCAGCCCAGGGTTCACAGGTTCGGATCCCAGGCACGCACCAATGCACTGCTTGTCAAGCCATGCTGTGCCGGCGTCCCATATAAAGTGGAGGAAGATGGGCACGGATGTTAGCCCGGGGCCAGTCTTCCTCAGCAAAAAGAGGAGGACTGGTGACAGATGTTAGCTCAGGGCTAATCTTCTTCACAAAAAAAAAAAAAAAGAGCAGTCAAATTCATAGAGACAGAAAGGAGAAGGGTGGTTGCCAGGGGCTGAAGGAGGGGGAAATGGAGAGTTGTTTAATGAGTATAGAGTTTCAGTTTTACAAGATGAAAAGAGTTCTGGAGATGGATGGTGGTGATGGTTGCACACCATATGAATGTACTTAACACTACTGACCTATACACTTAAAAATGGTTAAAAAACATTCAAAGAAGATTTAATACCCATCCTTCTCAAACTATTCCGAAAAATAGAGGAAGATGGAACACTTCCTAAATCATTCTACGAAGACAACATCACCTTGATACCAAAGCCAGACAAAGACAATACAAAGAAGGAAAATTACAGGCCAATATCGCTGATGAACCTAGATGCAAAAATCCTCAACAAAATATTGGCAAACCAAATACAGCAATACATTAAAAAGATCATACACCATGATCAAGTGGGATTTATATCAGGGACACAGGGATGGTTCAATATCCGCAAATCAATCAACGTGATACATCACATCAACAAAACAAAGACAAAAAACCACATGGTCATCTCAATAGATGCAGAGAAGGCATTTGACAAGATACAACATCCATTTATGATAAAAACTCTCAACAAAATGGGAATAGAAGGAAAGTACCTCAACATAATAAAGGCTATTTATGACAAACCCACAGCCAACATCATATTCAACAGGGAAAGACTGAAAGCCATTCCTCTGAGAACAGGAACGAGGCAGGGCTGCCCACTCTCACCACTCCTGTTCAACATAGTACTGGAGGTTTTGGCCAGAGCAATTAGGCAAGAAAAAGGAATAAAAGGAATCCAAATAGTTAACGAAGAAGTGAAACTCTCACTATTTGCAGATGACATGATTTTATATATAGAAAACCCTAAAGAATCCATTGGAAAACTATTACAAATAATCAACAACTACAGCAAAGTTGCAGGGTACAAAATCAGTCTACAAAAATCAGTTGCATTTCTGTATGATAATAACGAACTAACAGAAAGAGAGCTCAAAAAGATAATACCATTTACAATTGCATCAAAAAGAATAAAATACCTAGGAATAAATCTTACCAAGGAGGTGAAAGATCTATACAATGAGAACTACAAGACATTATTGAAAGAAATCGATGATGACATAAAGAAATGGAAAGATATCCCACACATGTGGATTGGAAGAATAAACATAGTTAAAATGTCTATATTACCTAAAGCAATCTACAGATTCAATGCCATCCCAATCAGAATCCCAATGACATTCTTCACGGAAATAGAAAAAAGAATACTAAAATTCATATGGGGCAACAAAAGACCCTGAATAGCTAAAGCAATCCTAAGAAAAAAGAACAAGGCAGGAGGCATCACAATCCCTGACTTCAAAACATACTACAAAGCAATAGTAATCAAAACAGCATGGTACTGGTACAAAAACAGACACACAGATCAATAGAACAGAATTGAAAGCCCAGAAATAAAACCACACATATACGGACAGCTAATTTTCGACAAAGGAGCTAAGAACATACAATGGAGAAAGGAAAGTCTCTTCAATAAATGGTGTTGGGAAAACTGGACAGCCACATGCAAAAGAATGAAAGTGGACCATCTGCTATCGCCATTCACAAAAATTAACTCAAAATGGATCAAAGACCTGAAGGTGAGACCTGAAACTATAAAACTCATAGAAGAAAATATAGGCAACACACTATTTGACATTGGTCATAAAGGAATCTTTTCGGATGACATGCCTACCCAGACTAGGGAAACTAAAGAAAAAATAAACAAGTGGGACTTTATCAGATTAAAGAGCTTCTACAAGACAAACGAAACCAGAATCAAGATGAACAGACAACCCACCAGCTGGGAGAGAATATTTGCAAAACAAACATCTGACAAGGGGTTGATCTCCATAATATGTAAAGAACTCACACAACTGAACAACAAAAAAACAAACAACCCGATCAAAAAATGGGCAGAGGAAATGAACAGACACTTCTCCAAAGAAGATATACAGATGGCCAATAGGCACATGAAAAGATGTTCAACATCATTAATCATCAGGGAAATGCAAATCAAAACAACACTAAGATATCACCTCATGCCCGTTAGAATGGCTATAATCACCAAGACAAAAAACAACAAGTGTTGGAGAGGATGTGGAGAAACAGGAACCCTCATACACAGCTGGTGGGAATGCAAACGGGTGTAGCCTCTATGGAAAATGGTATGGAGATTCCTCAAAGAATTAAAAATAGAGATGCCCTATGATCCAGCCATCCCTCTACTGGGAATCTATCCAACGAACCTGAAATCAACATTCCAAAGAGACTTATGCACCCCTATGTTCATTGCACCATTATTCACTATAGCCAAGAAGTGGAAGCAACCTAAGTCTCCCTTGACTGACGATTGGATCAAGAAAATGTAGTATATATATACAATGGAATATTACTTAGCCATAAAAAAAGACAAAATCGTCCCATTTGCAACAACATGGATGGGCCTGGAAGGTATTATGTTAAGGGAAGTAAGCCAGAAAGAGAAAGACAAACACTGTATGATCTCACTCATATGTAGAATATAAACCAACACATGGACAGAGAAAACTATATTGTGGTTACCAGGGGCAATGGGGGTGGGGGGTGGGCACAAGGGGTGAAGGGAGACGTATATATGGTGATGGACAAACAAAAATGTACAACCCAAAATTTCACAATGTTAAAAACTATTAAAACATCAATAAAAAAATGCAAAAAAATGGTTAAGATGGTAAATTTTACGTTATGTGTATTTTACCCCAACTAAGAAAAAAAAGAGTGGCGGTTTCTCACTCAAGAGCCTTGGATTTAGTCCACAAGACTTACCAGCTGTGTGTCACTGGGTAAGTCTCTCTCCCCACCAATGGTTTTTCCAGTGTAAATGGAAGGACCAAACAAGATGGAATATGGAAAACTGCTCTGGGAGCTATTGCTGGGATACAAAGTCTGGCCATGGAGAACTCCCTGCACCCGTGAGGATGAACTGCCTAGGCAGGTGCAGCTTCCAGAGGGAGGGAAGCAAGTGAGAGTAAAAAGTATGGACTTGAACGGAATGGCAGAGGCAGCTGGGCCAGGCTCCCAGCGCCAAGTCTAGCCACCTTGCTTTAATTGCCAGAGCCCTTCAGGGCCCCCTAGACCCTCAGGACAAACTCTGAGGCCCTCAGCCTGGCAGTCAAGCCCTGAGCAGTCTGTGTCCTGCTCAATTCTCCAGTTTCAGCCACTGCCACTCTTGGCCCCTACTTTCTACTACAGCAACATACAACAATAATTCCCTCCCACACCTGTATTTTTAAAATCCCCTCTTTTGAGAATGCCCTGCCCACTTCACACCCCTTTGCCTGGCCAACTTCTACTCCTCCTTCATTCCTCCTCACTGTCTCTATGAAGACTTCCCTGGCCTCCTCAGGCTGCTCCTCTATGTTCCAGCAGCTGCTCGGATGACCCTTATAAATAATGCTATTTATTTCACTTTTTCGAAAAATACTTATTGGGCACCTATTATCTGGCAGACACTATTCTAGGCTCTGGGGTTTATCAATGAATAGAAGAGACAAAAATCCCTGCCCTGGAGGAGCCATACTCTAGGGGTACCCTGGGAGACCCTGGGCCTGTGGACTTCTTGCAGGGAGGCATGCTATGCCTATAATGCTGCTGTCCTCAGGGCCCACACACAGTGAGCCCCCAGCCCTTGGCGCCCGGGGGCTGAGTGGCAGGTGTAGATGATTCTGATGCAGCCCGCCAGGCAGAGTCCAGTAGAGTCCAGCTGATAAGAGCTGAAACTGTGCTGGCAAGGAGAGGATGCCTGAGCAGGCAGAGGAGGCAAGGAGTATTGGGGTAGACAGGAGGGAGAGAGGAGACAGAGTGTCCTCCGTGTCTTCCCTCCCGAGTCACCTCCTCAGGTTCTTCCCTGGGCCCCAGCATGTAAGCAGCTGTTCCACAGTCTAGGCTCAGTCGTCACCCCTAAAAGGCAGAGCTAAGCCCTCTGTCTGCAGGCACACCTCTCTGCCCTAGAAGTGGTGTGGTGTGGAGTGGTTCCCATACTTGGTTGCATATCAGATTGGCTGACTGAATGGGATGGTGCCTGAAAAGTTGTTTTTCACAACCTCTTCAAATTATTCTGATGCAGCCAGGCAGGCAGAATATTCAGAGCAGGCTGAGTCGGTAAAGTCTCCCATGATCCATCCCAACCCTTCACCACAGCTCCCTCTCTGCCCTCATCTCCTGCCACCACCACTCTCCCTTCCCTCACCTCCTTCAAGTCTCTGCTCAGATCTCATCTTGTTGGTGAATCTTTCCCATTCTACCCTTTCTAATGTAGCAAACCTTCCCCCTTCGTTCTCCCTGTCCCCTCTGCCCTGTTTACCTTTTGGTAAAGTAAACACACTTATTTCCATCTGACATACAGTGGTGTGCTGGAACTGACTCATAAGGCTTTCAAAAGCCTATTACATTTTTAGGAACTTGGCTGGCTGGTTGTTAAGCATAGCTATCATTAAAAATCAAATTATAGGGGCCGGCCCGGTGGCACAAGCGGTTAAGTGCGCGTGCTCCGCTGCGGCGGCCCGGGGTTCGCCAGTTCGGATCCCAGGTGCGCACCAATGCACTGCTTGGCAAGCCATGCTGTGGCGGCGTCCCATATAAAGTGGAGGAAGATGGGCACAGATGTTAGCCCAGGGCCCGTCTTCCTCAGCAAAAAAAAAAAAAAGAAAAAAGAAAAAGAGGAGGATTGGCAGATGTTAGCACAGGGCTGATCTTCCTCACACACAAAAAAATCAAATTATACAAATTTAATTAAATTAATGATATTAAAAACAAGGGCGAAAAATGCTCAAACTCATCACTTTCTATTTTTTTACTACTTTTTACTATTATCTATGTTCTTGAGAGTCTTTACATCTGTAGAAATATAGTAGAAATATATAGTAGACAATGGTATGCTCCTGTGCATGTCTGTTCAATTCTGCATTCATTGGTAGCTTAAAATCGGTAGGAGTATTTACATCACAGAAATGAGTAAACATGATAAATCAGGTTTTGATTTATTGTTTTGTTGACTGTATACACCAGGGGGTGGTGATGGGCCAAATGTGGCCCATCAACTAATTTTGTAAATAAAGTTTTATTGGAACACAGCCATGCCCACTCACTTACATATTATCTCTGGCTGCTTTCACACTACAAGAGCAGAAGTGAGCAGTTGCAACTCTGTGGCCTGCAAAGCCTAACACAATCACCATCTCACCCTTTACAGAAGAAATTTGCTGACCCCTGGTCTAGCCTTAAGAAAGTAATGGAGGAGATTTTTTTTTTGTGAGGAAGATCAGCCCTGAGCTAACATCCATGCTAATCCTCCTCTTTTTGCTGAGGAAGACCAGCTCTGAGCTAACATCTATTGCCACTCCTCCTCCTTTTTTTTTTCCCCCCAAAGCCTCAGTAGATAGTTGTACGTCCTAGTTGCACATCCTTCTAATTGCTGTATGTGGGACGCAGCCTCAGCATGGCCGGAGAAGCGGTGCGTCGGTGCGTGCCTGAGATCCGAACCCAGGCCACCAGTAGCGGAGCGCATGCACTTAACCACCAAGCCATGGGGCCGGCCCAAGGAGATGTTAATAATGCACATTAAATGTAAACATGTGTCCCATCTATAGCATTACATTGTAAATAGCAACACACACCAAAAAGGTGAAAAAAGAAATTGAGAAAATAGACTTCCTATATTTGAAAACTGTGATCTAATACAGCAAATAAGTTGCTCGTGTCATTGATGAATGAAGGGAATTCCAACATCTTTGTTCTTTCACTTTTTCACTTTCTTCTTACTCTTTAATGTAAATGAAAATAGCAACATTCACGTTGGAACTACACTTATTCATCAATTTACAACCACAGGCGGGCTAACAAGAGTTAGGCAAAATTCCAGAAAAGTACTCTGTAAGAATTAACTGGCTATCTGGAATTTATAACAAAGATTAGATTTAGATTTAGATTTCTATCAGTAAAATTTATGATAAACACACACACATCTATACACCCTTTGTTTCAGAGAGCCAATTATTAAACATTTACAAGCACACACTGTTTTGTTTCCCATCCACTAAAAGGTTAATTTCTTGAGGGTAAGAACTTTCTTTTATTCCAGCACTGAGGACAGCCCCTGAATGTAGCCGCTGCACAGTCAACATAGGTGACCAGGATGAACAGATGAGCAGAGTGGGGAACCGCTAGCTTTATGAGTTGACTGTTAGCCCTTAGATTTCCAGCTCCACCATTATCTAGCTATGTGGCCTTGAGCAAATTAGCCTCTTTGAACCTTGGCTTCTTCATTAAAAAAGAGAGAATAATCCTCTTACCTCACGGGGAGGTGGTGACAACATATGCCCTTGCCTGGTACCTACTAGGCTTCTCCACTGGTGGGAGTTTCCTCCTCACCCTCCACCCCTGCCACACACATGTTCCCTGGAGACCCAGCCCCGCTGCTGTAACACATTTCAGTGATGTCACAGGTCCCCTCCCTGGGAGCCCCAGCGCAAGCATCCTGATGCGCAGCCTGAGTGCTGGCTGAACTGAGAGGGGCAGGACACAGGCAGTGCCGGGTACCAGTCTTGCTCCATCTGTCTTTGAGGCCTCACACCCCCAGCATGAGTCCATCGGCAAAGAAGAGGCCCGAGAATAGAGTGATTTCCAAGGTTGGACTTGGGACTGGACCTAGACGGGACCTGAACAAAGAGTCCAAACACATCGAGAGCAGACACCTTCCAGCCTGGGGAGAAAGGGAGAGGTGAAGGGCAAGGGAGGTCGGGAGACTTAGAATGGTCTTCCCATTTCTGCTCCCAATCCAAGGTGACAAAATTCCCAGTCTAGGGTTGGTCAAATCATGCTTAGCTAAATGGAGAGGCATAATGGAGGTGTTCAGGGGCATTCCTCCTGTGTTAGTGCTATTTCTCTCTCTGTCTCTCAGATGCAAGATAAGGAACCACAGGACAAGATTCAGCAGCCTGTCAGCAAAGTACTTGAGCGGAACCGACTTAAAATGGTGAGATGCCCCATTTTGGTCCCATTGTAGGAGAGCCTGAGCTCCCACGTAATGCTGCTCCTGGTTGGCAGGCTGAGTGACCCAGAAGGAGTCACCAGGCCAAGCCTTGAGCTGAGTTGAGCCAAAGTCTAGGTGGGGTGTGGGAGGCTATCCCAGGAAAGCTGAAGCTTCTGTTTTTCTGGTTTCTTGACCTTGGCAGGTGTTAAAAAACTTGTCGCTCTTGAGGCTACTCAAGAGCTCGAACCCCCGGATCCAAGAACTGTATAGCCTGGCCAAAAGGTGTTGGAATTCACTGCTCAGAGTTCCGAAGATCCTCAGGATCTCCTCTGGGTGAGCTCGGCCCACTCATGGCCCCCAGCAGGGACCCAAGAGCTATCTTTCCTAGGAACAGGCACTGTGCTAAGGAATTTAGAAAACCTAATTTTCACAAAGGCTCTGTGAGAAAGGTATTTATTGGCCCTATGTCACTAACAGGGAGCTGAGGCTCAGGAGATAAAGTGACTTCTCCAGGTTAACTGAACTGATAAGTGGCAGAGCTAGGATCTGAAGCATTCCTGCCTGATACCAGAGCTATGGTCATAAGCATGGTCATAATCATCCAGTTATGGGACTAGCCACCACCTGGGGCACTGAGCAAGAGGGGCCCCTCCTCCTGCTCCCCCTCTCAAGTCAACACAACCTCGAGATTCACCTGCAGACCAGTCATCTTGCTGAGGCTCAGTTTCCTCATAAGTCACATCAGAATGTTAAGAAAGCTAACATTTATTAAGTACCTGCTAAGTGCCAGGTACTATGCTAAGTACTTTACAAGCATTTCCCCATTTAGTTTATTCTTCACAATGATCCTGTTAAGTAGACAAAATTATCCCAGTTTTACAGATGAGGAAACTAAGGCTCTGAGAGGTTAAATTTCTTGTCCCAAATCGCACAGATGGTAAGGGGGCAGAAGGGAATTTGAATCCCAGTTTGTCTGTCTCAAAAGCCTGTGCTCTCCAAGCTGCTCTGCCACTTCACTGCCTCCTGCTTTGCAGGACCTGTTGTGAGGGTCCTGGGCATGCCACATAGTGGGCACTCAATTAACGGTGGCCATTATCATCAGCAGCATTGTCATTACCGTGAGTCCAAGGCATCACCCCTCTTCACACGCACTCAGCTAGGACAGTGCTGCCACTTTGCAAGGGGCCCAATCTATTACAGACACCCTTTGGGAAAGTCTCCTTCCAGCATTTAATCCTCTGGGTAACTCTGCCTCCCTCAGGTGGCCTCCCTGACGCAGGCAGTCAGGAAACACTGAACCAGAAGGGTCAGGCTCATTTAGTCCCACAGTTTTCCATCCTTTTTAAAGCAGTGAACCTCTCTTCAAATATCTGTCCCCAAGCTCCAGTTGTGTGTGTGTGGGGAGGGGAGGTTGTTATCCTATCCTGTTATCCTTGCGAGGAGGGGGTCGGCATTTGAGATACCTCCTCAGAACCCTAAAGTTTCTTGGAACACAACTTGAAAAAAACACTGGACTAGTTCACCCCATCAACTGAAATCTAGAGGCAGAACCCTAACTTAGTGGCTGAGGCAGATAATATATATTCCTAGGCGTCCTATGTCATTGCCTTTCACCTTTCCAACCTCCCAGATCCCTTCTGCCAATACTCATCACATCCCCTGCCCCAGGCACAAGGCCTCTGGGTGGTAGAGATGTTTCTTTTCAGGCCCTCTCTAGCTTTCTGAACAGGCTCCTCTAGCTAGCTGCATAGCACCTGTCTCAGGGCCAGGCTAGAGAACCAGGGCCTTAGTCCTGCTCTGCTCACTGCCATTCTTCTCCCTGCCAGGAACAACGATGGCTGCGATAAAGTGGAACAAAACAATGAAGAGCTCCAGGAGGCTGGGTGCTCCAAGAAGAAACTGGAGTCCAAGAAATTAGAGTCCATAGAGGAGGAGGAGGAAGCTGCGTCTCCTAAGGAGACACAGCCCATGGAGGAGGTGGGGCAGAAGAACAAGGCCCAGCAGTCACCTGCAGCAGTGCCACAGAAAGAAGAGCAGGTCGAGCCTGAGGTCCCAACGACATCAAGGAGTCATGGCCTGACCCCTTGCCCTGGAGCCCAGAGGAAGCAGCCACCCACTGGGGGCTCCCGAGTCGTCTTCCTCAAGACCTACCTGCACAGAACTCCCATGGAGGATGGGAAGCAGCTGGAAGCAGCTAACCAGTGGGTCTGGTTTGAGGGGCTGCCCACACGAGTCCACCTCCCAGGGCCCCGAGTGATGTGCAGATCATCCACCCTGCGCTGGGTCAAGCGCTGCTGCACCCGTTTCTGCTCTGCGTCACTTGAGCTGCCTATGTGCCATCCATACCGGGTGTGACAACGCCACTGCCAGGCCAGGGTGAGACGCAGGCCCCAAGCCAGCCCCAGAGCTGGGCCCCAGGCTTAGAGGGCTCAGGATCCAGAGTCTTGGGGGCTGTGGCTGGCAGTGCGGGGAGGTCCTACCTTCATGCTCAGAGAGGAAAGCCCAGAGAGGAGGAAGCCACTGACCAAGACCACAAGCCATTGACCAAGGAGGGTAGTGGCTAGGCTGGGTCCTCCCAAGATCCAACTAGTTGCTCTGGGGAAGGAGAGGCATTGGAAGTGGGGGTTCTGAGGGGGGTCATCCCATTGCCTGGAGGCCTCAGGAGGGGCCACAAGTGCTTTAGCTCAGAATCTCACAGAAGTCTGAGTAAGAGAGTTTCAGGATTTCTAAATGTGGAGGAGGAGAAGTGGTCAGGTAGGGCTTGGCCACATCCCATCCCATTAGACCAAATCAACTTTCCGTTTATTTATTCATGCTTCAAATAACACTTACCCTGAACAAAAAGTTCCTTAGCGAAAAACAAAAAAGGAAGAAAATACTCCAGCCCCTCCATGAGAGAACTGAGGTCCCAAGAAAGGAAGAGAGTAATGGGTTCGGGGGTCCAGCTGAAAGGGACGCTCCCCTTCACAAAATCCACTTCTCCAACCTGCCAGACATCGCGGCACCTGGTCCCTGAGCCCTCTCCCTGGACGGCAGCGCCTCCTGGGGGCGATCTTAGCTCCTAACTAACACGGAGGTCTCTGCTCGCAGGTGGTGTGACCTTGGATGGGAGCCAGAGGTGTGAGGAGAGGACGGAGACCACTCAACCATCTGAAAGGGAGGGATGGGCGGGAAAATTCGGAAAAAGTCTACAAATAAAATCTCCCATATGGCACTGAAGAATACTACCGCTCGCTCTGCCCGTGTGTCTGGGGCAGGAAAGGATGGAGGACAGAGGCCCTCAGTGGAAGTGGGGAGGGAGAGTGTGCATCACGACTTCAGGCTTCTTCCGCCTCATCCCCAGCGCCCTAAAGTCAGTCTAGAAGCCAGAGCAAAGAAGCCAGCGAGCTGCACCCCTCCCCCACCTCCGCGAGCTAGCCTCCTGAGTGATGCACCCTATGAAGTCACAGAGGGGGAACATTTGTCGGGGGCTTCCTGGTGCCAGGTGCCTCACAATGGCCCTGCAAACCAAGGACACCGCGGCGTCCAGACAGGAAGTCACTTGCCCAGGCTCCCATAGCTAGGAAGTGGCAGAGCAAGTACTCCAATCTAGGTCTGCTGGCTGCTCCCCATTCCAGTTTCCGAAGGAAAGAAAAAGGCGCAATGGAGCATGCAGCCCGTCATGCACGTGCATTGCGAGCTGATTAGGGCAGCATCAGGTGTCGATAAATGGGTGTCAGCTGGGCCTCGAAATGAACCCCTGCCTGAGTCACGGAAAGCACCGAGTCAGGCGGGGAGTTGGCACTGCGTCCCTACTGCTCCTGTGTGACATGGCACGTGCACCCTCCAACCCCAAGCCCTGGTCAACCACAACCGGTCGGGGTCACCCTCGGTCCCTAGGAGCCAAAGGGCCCTGAACATGCAGTTAGGAAGAGGAAAACCTGGGACCTCGGGCGTTCTCCGGATGAAGACTACAATCCGTCGTATTTCCCAGAGCAGGCTGCGCAGAGTGGGCGCCCTAGGGAAAGCAGCGGAGCCTTGAGGGGCGCAGAGCACCACCCCCCGGAGGGACCCAGGGCAGTGATGGAGATCGCCAGATTGGGAGAGCGAGAGAGACAGAGGTGTGGGAGGGGCTGCCCCTGAACCCGCCCGCTGGCCCCCCCCCACCCCGCTCCTCCTGGGTGCTCAGCACCGTGACTGCGCATCCGTGGGGCCGGCGCCGTCAGGAAATGGAACGCGTGTCTCTTGGGGCGGCGCGGACGGGCTGAGCGAGGCCCAGCGCGGGACTGCTCTGCGGCGCCCTGCTGGGCCTCGGTGAGGCGGCCCGGTGCCTCCGCGGCGCGCTCCCCAACTCCCCTGCGGGCCGGCGTCCTGGCGCGGCGCCCCCTTATCCACCCGGCATCCCCTCCGCCCCTGGCACTTCCCGCGCAACCTCCACCCCAGTAACCTCCCTTTCAAGCTGTCTTCCTGCTCAGCTTGCACCCCAGCCCATGTCCTGAGTAGTCTCCATTTCGGTTCCCTTGCTGGACATTATCAATCCCAAAACCTTCGAAAATAACGTCTACTCGGTCCTTCCTCTCAGGCACCTTCCATTCCATCAACTTGCGCGTGAACTTCTGCCCTGCGCGCCATCAGCGGGCGGTCAAGATAGCGCGCTCCCAACCAAAAAACCAAACCCTGTCGGGGGCCCCCTGCACTAGTCTTGATAGGAGCCTAGTCTTCATAGGAACCTACCCAGGGCACCCCAAATGGGGGCTGGAAAGACATGGGCCTGGGGGAGATTGGCAACTTCTGCTTTGCCCCATAGGGAGCCAGAGCCAGCCCGGGCTGCCCACAAGGAATGCCATCAAGGAGACGTGTGCCTGTGTGCCTAGGGAGGGACCCAGCATGGCCAGGGCTCCAGGTGCGCACCTTCCAGCTTTATTCCCACCTGCACTGGTGCTTGGCCTCGGGCCACCTGCCTCCCACAATCCCACAACTGGGGTCTCGCCACTACCACCCTCCCTTTGTTTAACCACTCCAATCTGAGGCCCCTCTTCTGGGCTCAGTTAGATCCTGATTTGGGCAGGAGGCTGCACAGATCTCAGGGATCAGAAACCACCCTAGAAATGGCTCCCTAACAGTTGGCTGGGGGAAAAACTAAAGGGTTTGAGTGAGTGACTTTTAACAAGTCACATGACCTCTCTCAGACTATTTCATCTCTTTATAAAACAGGGATACTAATATCCATTCCAGAGGGCTTTGAGCAAATCAGGCTTGATGTAGGTGAAGCCCACTTGTGGGGTGTTGAACAAATGTTTGGCCTTTTTCCATGCCTGCTCCCTGGCCCTGCACCATAATAAAGCCCCAAGGCCACTACTGGCCCTGTTTCTCACTATGAGCAGCTGCCTAATTGCCTACCTTTAGGGAACTAGCTGCTTGTTAAAAAGCCAATCTTATGTTCACATTCACAACCTTTTGATAAAATAGCATCCGGGTTCTCGAGACTGTCTCTGTCTCAATATAGATCATGTCCCACCAAACATGACCAGAACATGGAAAGAGGATGAGGCTTTTGAGGCAGACAGGCCTAGCTTCTTATCAGCTGTGTGATGTTAGGGAAAGCTGTTTACTCCTAATCCTCAGTTTCTTTGTCTGGAAAATTGAGGAAATAATGGTGTCTATCTCACTGGATCAAGTGAGAATATACATAAATCACTTTGCAGTGCACAGTACACAGGAGCGCAAAACTTGGTGGCTGTACCGAAATCACAGGCAATCCTGTCCCCCATCTAACACTGAAAACACTGAGGCTCAGAAGAAGGTGTCTCCTCTGTAAAACGGGGAGGGGAGAGTGGTGGCCCATAACTACAAGTGCTTAGATTTATGGATCACTTCCTGCCAGGCACGGTGCTAAGTGCTTTCCACGTGACATCGCACTGAATCCTCACAACCACCCAGGGAAGAAGTACTATCCTCAGTTTACAAATGAGGAAACCGAGGTAGGGGAGGTTAAGTAGCTTATCCAAAGTCTCACAGCTGGTAATGGGACTCCAGGACTTCACCCTGCACTCCACTGCAGCTCTCTAAAGCCTTCTAGCATTGGACCCTAGAACTCTCACTGACTGGCCAGGTAGTGGAAGGACAGGAATTAAAACTCCCAGCTCCCTCTACCCTCTCTCGTCTCAATGCTGTTTTCACCACCCTTTACTACTTTCCTACAAAAAACCTCAAGCGAGACAGTGGCTTTTAATTCCCTCTCCACTGAGGGCCCCTCTTGTGCCCTTCATCCACCTCTACACCCCTGCCTCTGAGGCTCTGTGGTCCCTGGGCTACAGATACAGGGAGGAGTTCCACACCTGCGCATCGACGGCCCTCTGGGACTGCCAGGAGGAAGCTACCCTGATCTGGGAGTTACTGAGGAAAAAGCCTAAGAAACTCTGCTTCCAGGGGAGCCTGTTTGAGCTGTGCACCCCCCAGGACTCAGGGGGACCTGGAGCTTCCCACTCTGCCCCCTGGTGTCTGCTGGCTGCCATCCTGGTCCCAGTTTGGCTCTGATCTGGACAGGGCCACCTAGAACTACAAGTTAGAGGCACTCTCTGAGCAAGACATCCCTTTCTCCTTTCCTGTCCTCCCAGGTTACAAACCATCCTAGGACCCAGCTATGCACTGGTCTCCACGTCCTCTCTCTAATGGCCCAAGTTCAGGGGGTGGGAAGGTCTAGACTTCAGACTCCTAGAAAGTCAAGAGATACACCAAGTCAGAGTAGGGTGGAGGTAACTTTCTGATCTGGGTACTGTCCTTTACCCTTTGGAAATAAAAACATTTCTTACATTCCCATGTCCACCTGGAAATCTGTGGCCATATTTAATGTACAGCATATCAGTTTTTCTCAGAAAGCTTGTAATGTTTATAAAGCACTCTACATCCTTAGTATTCAAAACAATACAGTAGGATGAGAAGGTACAAGGTGCAGATTGTTTAACCAATAAGAACTTATACATCCTTAATTATTAATGTCTTCCAAATGAGTTTATTAATATTACTACTGAAGCCCAAACCCTGGCTCTGCCAGCTCCTAACATGGAACCTTGAGCAAGTTCCTTAGCTTCCTCATCTGTGAGATACAGAGGATGATATCCCCTACCTCAGAGGGTTGTTGTGAAGATTAAGCGAGCAAGGAGGTGCAAAGCACTTGGCCCAGTGCTGGACGTCTATTTATTAAGCCCTCAGTAGATGTTATTTTTACTAAAATGACAAACATGTAACTGCCAGTTCTCTCTGGAGCTTGCCTCTAGACACTGCTTTTATTGTTACTTTAGAAATCTTAAAAATCTCATTAAGGTCACATTTTTTTTACCTCCATCATTCAGCTCAGTCACTATATTATTGAAAACAAATTTGGCTTCCCTGACTTTTGGCAGTTTCTAAAACTCAAATTAATACTCGAGGGGCAGAGATTTGTCATCACAGAAGATATGCAGCAGAACAGGCACAAGCCCTTGAAGGAAACTCCCCAAGAGGTGTGCCAACACAGCTGGTGCGACCTCCACCACAGCTGACCACGGGAGACGGCAGCCACATGACGCGAGTCCTCTAACGCCTTTCTCAAAATAAAGTTAGTCACATGCCTTCAGGGTTTGTGGTGTCTGGGGGAAATCCACACACCCAGGAAGAGTTATCTCAGCTGGTCTCACCTCCTGGACTCTGCAGCCAGGATTAGTCCCAGTAACAAGGCTGCTTCCTTCCAGCTTGGCCAGACCACCCCGAGTTACTGAGGTGTCTCACCCTAGCACTTTCCCAGCCTCAGCCCAGGCATGCTCCCTCTTATACCTTCATCCTGTCAGCCTCAACTCCCTACTCTGCTGGGCTGGGAGCCAGGAGGCTAGAAAGGCTTCCTAAGGAGACAGCAAAACTCCTCCTCTGTGTCCCTGACACTGAAAGCTGAAAACTGACAGCTCTCTTGGGCAGGCTCCGGAGGACCCAAAGAGGAACACAGATGGTTTCCACGCAGAAATGGGTCTAGACTAGTGTGTTCCACCAGACACGTTCAGAAATCACCGGCAAGTGGGGAAGGAATCCTGAGGGTCATGGCGGTTCACCCAAGGTGTCACAGAGGGGGCTGCAGGTGGAGGGGGTGGGACACAGAAGTTCCCCGCACTTCACATTTTAACCAAATGGAGGAATAATCTGGGGTCCAGGAAAAGAGACAGTGGCCCAATAATTCTTGATAGCTCCCTTGCCTGGCTGTTCTGATCTCTCACAGTCCCAACCATGGCGTTATAAAGTAATACAGGCAGAACCGTGGAAAATACTGTATTTATGTACACAGGAAGGACAGCTGCAGGCCCCTCACAGAGGACACTCCACCCCAAAGAAAAAACTTAGCAGCAAATTCCTATCTCCCTCGGCAGTACCAGAGCATTGAGCTGGAAGGCTGGGCTTCCTGTCTCTGGACACCCATCATACCCTTCCTAATACAGAATTCCAAATAAGGCAGGAAAACAAGAACTGAGGTCCAGTGGGACCTGGGGTGCCTGGTCATTCCTAGAGAACCGGCAGTGACTCTAGGGCAGTGACTCTATTACGAGGGTTGGACTGGGAGCGATGCTGAAACTCTTCTCTGGGTCCTGAGGCCTGCTTTGTCGAAAGCGGGCGGCAGGGTGGGGACCCAGTAGAGAACTGAAGAGTGAGTCGTGGGTTCATGGGTGCACGTGCACATGCGTGTAGCAGGCCACAGGTTGTGCATTTTCCTTGTGCTTGATGCCTCCATCTGCCGTCCTCTCCCTGACAGCAGCCTAGTATTTTGCACCTACGTTTCTTTCTGTGGCTATGGATCCAGAAACCAAGCGTTTCTCCAAACTGAATGGCTGTGGTTTGGCAACATGGCAAAGGTAACAGCTGTCCCAGGGAGGTAAGACAGATGGCTAGAAGAGTGGTTTGCTCCAATCAGATATCCTTGATTTTTTTCTTTTTTAAAATAACAGGCTGGTGACAGGTATGGTGGCTCAAGAGTGAATGGTTCCAATTCTGTTATTACCCTGAAAGAGGTCCCCTTGCTGACCTCCCTGATACCAAGGCTTCAGCAGACAGAGGCCATTCTTGCAGCTGTGGCCCTGACTGCTACCTGCCTTCTTGACAGGGCCTCACTATCTCTCCCACACCAACGGAGACTTCACATTTCCAGGGTTCCTCTGAGACCTGGGCTGGACCTCATCTGGAGGGTCTGAGCAGCCCAAGGTGTTGGGGGTGACCAAGGGCCCAGCAGGGTGTCCAAAGGACCCAATTCTAGACATTGGACTTAGGGGCTGAGTTGAGGGGGATCTCCTTGAGCTCCGTCCGCATGCACAGGTACTCCCCGATGACAGCCATGAGCGCAATGCACACGGCCTGGACCAGCCACCAGGTCAGCGCCGAGGGGAAACGGGAGCTGTAGAACCAGCAGCCCAGGAGGTGAAAGAAATGGACAGTGACAGTGAAATCCAGACACTGCTTCCCTCGCCGGATGAAGTACAGCAGGCCCAGGGCACTGTGGGGAGAGGACAGCAGTGAGTTGTCACTGGGTTGTCCTGGCCTTAGGTTAGGTAATTTGGGGAGTGGGGACACTTAGGATGACAGCATAGTGTTCAGAAGTGAGCAAGAGGGCCTGCCCCATGGCTTAGCGGTTAAGTGTGCGTGCTCCACTGCTGGCAACCCGGGTTCGGATCCCGGGTGCACACCAACGCACCGCTTCTCCGGCCATGGTGAGGCCGCGTCCCACATACAGCAACTAGAAGGATGTGCAACTATGACACACAACTATCTACTGGGGCTTTTGAAAAAAAAAAAAAAGGAGGAGGATTGGCAATAAACGTTAGCTCAGAGCCGGCCTTCCGCAGCAAAAAGAGAAGGATTCGCATGGATGTTAGCTCAGGGCTGATCTTCCTCACAAAAAAAAAAGAAGTGAGCAAGATAAGTGTGAAGCAAGGGTTACATTATTAGATGCCTAGAAGAATCTGACAGTTAATGGGTGAGAGTGACTCAGGCTGGGGAGAAGAAAAACAAACTATGAGCTTCATAAATAGCAACCATCACTCAGGGGGATCCTAGGGACTGGCGAAGATAGTGGCAACCTAAAGCGCACATGTTCCATCTAAAGTGGGGACATCTAAAGCTGGGCAAATCATCATGTTAGAAGGTTGGCCTGGAATCAATCATCTTCTCATTTTTCAAAAGAAGCCAGAAATCTGGATTTTTATACAAAATACCTTGATTTTCAACTAAGTGAAAAAATGTTTTAAACACCATGCATGGGCTGACCACTGTGTATCTGGGAGACAAATTCAGGTCAAAGTCAGTCTACCAGTTTTCAACTTCCAGTGTAAGGTCAAGAACAGTAATGTGCAAGGCATTGCTCTAAGCACTTGCTGTGAATTAACTCATTTAATCCTTACAACTATGAGATGGGTGACATTATTATCTCATATCACTGATGAGGAAGCTGGGGCTTTGATAGATTGACTTGTCCACGGTCACTAGACTAGTGGGAAAGCTGAGATTCAAAGCCAAGTGAGTCTGCCTGCAGAGCCTGAGATCTTAACCATTATGCTAAACTGCCTCTCAAGAGACAAGCAATGGTCATGAGAGATCTTAGAGGTTACCCAGTCAAACCCCTCAGTATACAGATGAGGAGCCCGAGGCCCAGAGAGGAGGGAAGTAACTGGCCAATGGTACACAGACCAAGAACAGAACCCACTTCTCCTGGCTCCCAGTCCAATCCTTTCCTCACCTCATTCCATATGGGGGACGTAGTCTGAGATGGAAGCTGTCCCACAGGTAGCATGCACAGAGTGACATAAGAGCTTTCCAGCTAAGTCAAAACCACGATGGAAGGAGCCCTGTGATGGAGCCAGTCCCAGAATTGGCCTCTGCCACCCACTTTAGTCCACCACTCCCCAGGAACAAGTGCCAGCCTGTCTCATGTCCAGATGTAGGAAGTTAGTTCCAGTGCAAAGGCCCCAAAAGCTGGATAGCAAAACTGGTGATACTTACCAGGTGAGGGCGTTGAGGACGAAGGACATCATGGAGAGCCGGCCTGGAGGGGTGGAGAAGCCCAGGATCTGAGGGGGAATCACAAATGGAAATATGCTGGAGAAGTGACGTGGCAGAGCCCCAGGACCCCAGCAGGCCTCCTAAGCCTTCTTCCCAGAGCACAGAAGACAATACCCCCCTTCACCTGTATGGCAGCCTATTTCCAACAAGGTGCTTTCACCGACATCCATTATGTTACCTCATTTGACCCCTCACAGCAGCCAGGAAGGGATTAGTATCCTCATTTTACAAAGGAGAAATAAAAACTCAGAGAAGTTAAGTAACTTGCCCAAAGTGATACAGTAAGTAAATAGCAAGAGTAAGGTCTAGAACAGGGTTCAGCAAACTGTGGTCCCACGGGCCAGGCACCTATTTTTGTAAATAAAGTTTTATTGAAACACAGCCATACCTATTCGCTTAGTATTGTCTCTGGCTGCTTTTGTACTACAATGGCAGAGTTGAGTAGCTGTGACCTAAAATCTTTACTATCTTGTCCTTTAAGAAAAGTTTGCCAACCCCTGGTCCAGAATTCACGTTGTGTGCATGAGGTAGCTCTTCAACAAAGCCCAGGATTCCCACATACCCCTCCCAGGAGGACGGAGGCTCCTAAGAGGCTATTACTAGGCACTTGGTGGGCATGCAACCTCCACCACTCAATACACTACTGAATACCAAACACCTGCATACTTTTAGCTTACAAAGGCCTTTGACATCCATAATCTCATATTATCCTCACAACAACCTTGCAAAGCTATTATCATTATTGTTATTCTTTTGTTACCTCTTTTGGGATAATAACTTGCCCAAGGGCTACACAGAGAACAAGCTGCAGGAGCAAGGATTCCATCCCAGATCTCCCAGCTCCAAGAACTGTGCTCATGACCCTACACCACAGCTGCCTCTCACATGCAAAAACCTCTTAGGCCTCCATTACACTTTACAAAGCAGTTTCACATTCCTAGGCCCCTCTGGGCCTCATAACATTTTGCTGAGGATTATTCTGCCCAGTTTCTAGAGGAGGAAACAGGCTCAGAAAGGTGAAGAAACTCGCCCAAAGTCCCACAGCTGTATGTTTGGGCCTAGACCTTTCTGAATCCGAAGTACAGGCTCTTTGTACTGCAGTCCACGACCTCTCTGTTACTGCTCTCATGATTTTGCAGACAGGAAAACTGAGGTTCAGAGAGGTGACAACACTTGCCCCAGGTCGCACAGCTACTAAGTGGAACTTACACGGAGGCCTCCCTGACTCTCGAGTCCAGGCTGCTTCCATTATACCTCCGTGAATGCTCTTTTATCCATCCCCCTCCCCACTATGGCCATTTGAGAATCTGGGGCTCAGAGAAGTGAAGTCACTTTCTCAGAACGTCAGAAGGGAGATGTTATCAGGTTGCCTGGAACGCCGGCCTGTTTGTTATAACATCGAGGTCCTTTCCTTAGTGCTAACCTGCCTCTCTGTTATCAGTCATTTCATTTTATGGATGGGCCACCTGAGGCTCCCTTTCTCGGGGACATCCCTTTCTAGGGGCCACAAAGCGAGAAGGTGGCCCAGCTAGGTCTAGAGCCCAGGAGTATCAGACCAAAAATCCCACCCGGTGAGGCCAAGACCCCGCCGGGCCGGCCCGGGGACCTTACCTCGGCATCGAACATCTGGTCCAGGGAGGGGGGTACTGCGCACCAGCCCGTCCACCAGCGCCAGCCACAGGCCCAGTGAGCCGTAATAGACGGTCTGCATGAGGACGATCTGCGACAGGATCAGCAACGGGTCCCACACGTAGCTGCGGAACTGGCCCGCCATGCCGGCCTGCGGGGCCCGGCCGCCAACCGGGCCTGGGTCAGCGTCGCCGCGCCATGGGCTCCGTGCCGCCCCGGCACCTGCAAGGCACACGCCTGGCCTCAGCCAGCGGGCCGTCACCATGGCAACGCCCCCCCCCCCCGACCAGGAGGAGGGACTGGGATAGAAGGGGCGAGCCCATTCCAGGAGTTGGGCGGACGGACAGACCCATTCCCAAAGTGAGGGGAAATCCTGCCCATTCCGGGTGCTCGGCCCCCGCCCGTACTCAAGCTCCTTTGGGGTCCACTCACCGGTGACGGACTCGAGGATCGAAGGGTCCGAGCGCGGCCCAGCCTCACCTGCTGGCCCCCGAAATACTGCTGACAGACAAAACCATGGAGAACAGGCCCTCCCGGCCTAGAGAGGCAAAGCTCCAGCGACGGCAGCGGCTGCGTAGGAAGGAAGCGTTTCCGGGGACGGCGGTGGGGGCGGGGCTGAGACTGCGCAGGCGTAGTGGGTGCAAGCTTCGGCTCAGCCCTCTGAACGAGGGTACGGGCAGCCGGGAAGCGAAGTGTGCACATGCGCAAAATGAAGAATGACGGCGAACGGAAGTAAGGCATGAGAGTGGTAGAGCTTGCATGCCCTCTAGAGGGGAATCTTGAAGCAAAAGAGGGCGAGTGGGGGAGATGGAAGAGGGGTGGCCAAGGGCGGGAGAAAGATATTTGGGAAATTAAGGAGGTGATAAACGTTGACTCTATTTTCAGCCTAGATTCCTAATGTTTTCTTTCTCTTAGTTAAGGTCTGGGATAACTTGAAATGAACCTGCCAGCTGTTCCACACATCATTTTGCCACTGTTCCCGTTTTACAGATGATTAAACTAAGGGCGAGAAGGAAAGCAACATACTGTCTCAAAGACATAAGAGTTAGTGGAGTCAGGATTAGAATTCACGTACTGCTAACGCCACAGCATCGATTTCGTGCCTACTGGGTGCCAGGAAGATTTGGACACGTTGGAATGAGACAGTCCCTGCCCTCAGACACAACGTAACTATATTAGAAGGCAGAGTACTGATGTTTTATAACGTGGGTATCCATTTATATTTATATATCCGTATATATTTATAATGGAAAGAAAGCACAGGTTCTGAAGTCATACCTGGGAGCATATCTGGGCTCTGCCTGCCGCCATGACTGTTTTCTCTTGGCCTCCTCCTCTGAGTCCAAATAGTGTGGACAGTCAGTAAATATTTGCTGAATGAGTCAAGAACAGAGAAAGGGCAACGGCAAATTGATGACTCACTTCATTCCAGCCCCAGCAGACCAAAACCCCTCAACTTCATTGATTCTAGGTTCCCTCTCTCCGGAAATGGAAAGGGAAGTAACTGGTTCTAGGAAAAGAACATGGGTTTTAGCTCTGCTAGCTGTGTGACTAGCAAGCCACTTCTTTAAACCTCAACTTCCCTGTTTATGAAATGAGGAGTTACACAAGATTAACATTTTCCAACATTTACTCTATCCTCCACTAATTATTTTCCCATTTAAAAAAAGCTTATCAAAGACCCACGTAACTGCCAATCAGAACTTCTGAACAGCATGTGGTAATCATATTATCACCTTAAGTTGATACAATTCCAGACAAAAGTAAAGAAACAGGAGACTTTATCAAGAGTAAGTATGTGATTTCCCTTATCATTTGGAAATGCTATAAACAGTTCACTTGGACTCCAGTTTGGAAGTCATTAAGGCCCAAAGAATTCTGAGGTGCTTTCCAGCTCAGTCGTTCTTTTAGGCGCCTCAATTCAATTCAACAAATATATATTCAAATCCCCCTGGTCCACTCATTACTCACATGATCTAGTGTTTCCGAGAAAACATCTTCTGTTTATTAAATACCTACGTGATCTTGTTTCATCATTATGATCCAAAAAGTAGATATTATCCCCCTTTTTGAAAGTGAGGAAACTGAGGCTCAGAGAGAAGGCATGACTGTCCCTAGGTCAGAGGAAGCTGAGCTAGGATTCAAACCCAGGACATCTGACTCCATGCACCAAGATACCATTACAGAAAAAAAAAAAGAAAAAAAAAAAGAAAAAAAAAAAGAAAGGAGACAGTGAAATAAGTGGTGGAGTAGTGGGAAGTGGGAAAGGAGCAGTGAATCCCTCCACTCAAGTAGCTCTGGAGTGAGGAATTAAGGAGAGGTGGGAGGAGAGGGTCAGGGAAAGTGCTTGAGAGGTTTGAGTTACTTCCCGCAGGCAGCTTCCTCTTCCTTGCAGGTGCAAGAATGTGTGGCTCTTCGTGAGTCAGGCCTCCGCCGGCCGCCGTCACAGCTGGACCCTCTCCACCCTATCTCCTCCCCCAGAGGGAAGGCCCTCCCTACCCATTCTCCTGAAATGGAAAACACAGGTAGCCTGGAGCCTGAGGCGTTGGGGCCAGCTGGATAGCTGGTGTCTGATGTCATCCCTGGAGCCCAGAGCTCACCTCTGGGAAATCCCCACGGGCCCGCAGGATGGCCTATTGCAGTTTCCTTTTCCCTGTAGGATTTCAGCTCTTGAATTCCCACTTTTTCAAGCCCCAGAAGTGGGCACCACCCTGTGTCTTAATTTGGGTACAACAAGGAAACCAAGAGCTGGGGGAAACCACAGTAACTCCCTGGGCCAGCCCTTCCTTGGCCCATTTTGAGAATTTGACCACAAGCAGCCTGAAGAAGAAGAAGAAGCTTTGGGTCCAGACTGCAAAGCCTGGGCTAGGGCCACACTGACTGGCCATGTAACCTTGGGCAAGTCCCATGGTGCTGGGTCTCAGCATCCCAAACTGTAAAATGAAAGAGGGGCATTGGACTCCAACATCCAGATGCAGTCCATGGCCCTGTGCCACTGAATCACCTGAGGAACATAGTCTGATTCCCAGGCCTTGTTGCAAACCAAAGTCTGAATTGCTAGAAGCAGAGTCCAAAAATCTGTATATTTAAAGAGTTCCCCAAGTAGTTCAGAAGTATGCTACATTTGGTAATTACAAAACAAGATGAGCTGTAATTCACCTCAAACCAGCCCTTCTTTCTAACAGCAAATTGTTCTGTGACCTTGCCATGTCCATGGCTCTCTTCAGGCCCCAGGGTTTTTTTCCATCTGTAATATGAGGGGGTTGGACCAGAATAGCTGATCTCCAAGGGCCTTTCCCACGCTGCCAAGTTTGTGGTTTCAAACTTATGAATGAAATTTTAAACTTTAGGTCAGAGGCAGAATGATGAAAAGCCACAAGCTGGGACAAACTGTCCTCTGGGTACAGAGGAGGGAAGTGACTCTGGTCACTTGATCACTACGTCACTCCCAGACTGGGCCCCCACTGTGGGCATGTAAGACCAATCCTGCTGGGGTTACTTTCCAGATCCACCCCCATAAATCCCTTGGGAAGGGTCCTCATACAGGTCTATGGGCTTTGGAGCCCTGCTTGTATTGGAATCCTGGCTCTACTGCTATCTTGCTGGGTGACCTTGGGCAAGTTAACTTCATCTTTCTTCGTCTCAGTTTCTTTCTCTATAAAATGGGGATCAGAATAGTACCATGTAGTGGGCTGTCCTGAGGATCAAATGTGTGCTTACCCCACTACCTGATACATGGTCAGTGTTATGTAAACGTTAGCCATATTAATTATTGTTATTATTTCTTCCCTCGGAATGTGGGAGTGGTAACACCTGATCTCTCAGATTTAGGCCAGGATCTAAGTACGTAGACAGAGTGAGCCTGGTGCCTGGCATATAGTAGGAACTCAGTAAATGTGGTACCTTCTCTTCCTGATCCCACCCCACCCCCAAGGTTCTCCAACTCCCTCCCTTCCTCCCTTCTCCCTTCCCTCAGCTGCCCTGCAGCCTCTCACGTGATCCCTTTCAGGGAATGTTTGATGAAAACACTTCAGGGGAGACACGTGTCTCAGGGACAGGTTATGCAACCCTGCACTCACACTTTTCGGAAACTCCATGTGGGAGGCTAGCTTTTGGCTGCCTGTCCTCTGCATCGGCGATCAACCTGGGCTCTGGCCAGTGAGTTCCTCTCTTAGAAGGGAAACTGGACAGAAAGAGCTCATGGCCTGCCTATTTTCTCCTCCAAACTGAGAACCCTTTGTTACCCGGACTGTTTTAAGGGCTGTGAGTGCCTCTGTGTTTGGGCAGGAACGTTTGCTGAGCATCTGCTGTGTGCCAGACACATGTATTATCTCATTTAATCCTTGTTTAATTTCTAAAACAAACCTGTGAATTGTAGATGCAATTAATATTCCCACTTAACAGATAAGGAACCTGAGGCTCAGAGGAAGGACACCATTTACTCAAGACCACACTGCCAGTGAGTAGTAGAGCTGGAACTCCAACCCAGGTCAGTGTGACTCCACCCACCACCTCTTCCCAATGCTCAGTAGAACGTGCTCGGGACAGTACAGTTTACATAGAGCTTTCGCCTACATGATCTTATCATCTCTACGGCCCTGGGGAGGTAGGGATATACATTTTCCCCATTTTACAGATGAGGGAATTGAAGCTCAGAGAAGGAAGTGACACACTCAGTACACAGCTAGGGTGTGGTTGGTCTGGTCAGCTGCAATGATCAAAGTTAAGAAACGTTTGGAGCTTTTGTCTTCCCACTCCGGCCTCCCTCTTCTTTACACCAGAGGGGGTCAAGGGACTGGTTTCCTGTGTTCTGTGCTCCACAGTCGGTGGTTTTCTGCAAATTATGTCTCTATAGAGGGTGAACGATGCCAGGCATTCCAGTGGGTGGCTGGGCCTCTGAGCTGAGGGTGTTGTTTCTCTCGAATAAATAACTCTTTTCCAGGGATTAGTTACCCAGGTCTAAGACACCCTGGAGGGGAAGGAGAAAAGTGAGATTTTCTGAAACAGTTGCAACCATCCCTCAGGTTTTCTCTCCACCATGTTCTATACTTTTTGCCTCTCTCTAGAAATTATTCCTTGCTCTGACCTTGAAGGATTCAGGGCTTTATTTTAAGAAGAAAAGCTATTTTCTTCACCTTCATTTGCATCATCATTCATTCCCTCAATCAATCATTCATTGATAAATGTTCATTGAGCATTTCCCATGTCCCAGGAACTGGTCTGGGTGGTACAGATATAAGTGAATAAAGAGAAAAACTCTGACCTCGTAGAGCTCGTGTTTTCATGGAGGAGGCAGACCATGTAAACCAACAATGTAAAATGTCACATCAAGTTGTGAGAAGTACTCTGAAGAAAGTGGGGGGTAAAGGGATAGAGAAGGGTAGAGGAAGGAGGGTGAGAGGAAGTTCTTCAGAAACGGCAGTCAGCAAAGACCTCCCTGAAGAGGTGGCATTCAAGCAGAGATCTGATCCAAGTGAAGGATAGAGCTAACTGGATATCAGGGAAGAACATTCCAGAGAGAGGGACCTCAAGTGCAACGCCCTGAGGCAGGAATGAGATTGGCATATTTAGCAGATAGCAAGGAGTCTAGTGTGGCAGGAACTGAGGGGACAGAGGGAGGAGTGCAAACTATGCCATCAACCCTTGCCCAAGAATTTCCAGCTTACGGTTCATTATCACCTTCCAACACCCCTGAGAAGTGAGCAGGGTGGGTGGGTGAGTGAAGGTAGGGAGGAAGGATGAGAAGAGGGGGCCAGATTCATTCATTCACTCATCCAACAAATATTTATTGAATGCTTGCTATGTAGCAGGCACTGTGCTAGCCTCTGGGTACACAAAACAGACATAGTGCCCTCCCTCAGGGAGCTTCTGGTCTAGCAGAGGAGGTACACAATAAAGCTGGAAAACAAAGAAGTTATTGTGTAAATATAAATTGTAATGAATGCTATGAAGGAAGCAATGTAAAAGAATTTGGGAAGGAACACAATTTGGCCTCAGGGGAAGGTCTCTTTGAGGAAGGAGCGTGAAACTAGTAAACCTGAAAGATGAGTGGAATTAGCCAGGGGAAGGACGCGCCAGGCAAAGGAGACAGAGTGTTTGTAACAGCTCTTGTGTTGTCACGTGATAAGTCTCATTTACTGGAGGAGAAAACAGACCCGAGACGTGGGAAATGAATTGCCCATGTCATAAATCAAACGGCTGAGCCAGGCTTCAACCGAGCTTCTTTACCTCACTACCCTGTTACCTTTCTGTTGCACCAGCAGCTTTTGCTGTTTGCAAAGAGCAGATTCTGATTTCTGTGGCATCTGGAAAACAGTCGCGCTCTCTCCACCTGGACCAGGCGTTGGATGGAGGCTGGGGAAAAGGACCTCAAGGGAGCAGGGAAAGTGGGGAGGAAAAGGAATGCTCAGCTGAATCATTGGCGAAGTGAGGCGATGGGCTGCAGATCAGTGTCCCGCTCTGTGCACTGCACTCCAGGCGCTGTGGCACGTGAATCATGGGGCGCTATGCCTACCATGTGTAAGTGCTCAGATGATGGTCTCTGTCAAGGACTCAGAGGGTGTTGTGGAAAGAGTCCAGGGCTGGAAAGCAAGGGATCTGGGTTTAGATGAAGCTTTGCAACCTGGACAACTCACTTCACGTTTCTGAGCTTGTTTCCTCAACTATAAAATGGTTGTAATAAAACCAGCCCTGGCTACCCTCTGGGATTGTTTGGGTGTGTAAATGCAATAACCTAAATGAAATGTCTTTGAAGAACTATTTAGCACTCTGCGAATGGTTGGAATTGTTATTATCTGTGCCTTTCTCCAGCTGTCAGAGTGGGGGGCTGCAGGGGAAGCACAAGCCTAGTATGCAGGAGGTTCTCAGGGACAAATCTCTCTACCTCTTTTCTAGCATCTTCCCCTCTGCTCCTTTGGGGGCAGGACACTTCAAAAATGTTTTTGTGGGGAAAACAGGGATCAGAGTTGTAAACTCAGTGGGACAACATGGTGAGACAGAATCAAAGAAATCTGATTTGAATCCTGTATTAGTCAGCGTTGCTGCATAGCAAATGACCCCCAAATCTCAGGGGCAAACAGCAAGAGCATGTATTTCTCAGTCATGGGTTTGCAGGTTGGGTGGGGCAGCTTTGTTGTTATTTCTCCTCTCTGAGCCTGTTTTCCCATCTATAAAAATAGAAATAATACTATCCACTTCATACGGTCAGGGTGTGGATGATGTTGAACACTCCCTTCTAACTAAACATACCCTTTGCTCAGGGAATGTTAGAAACTAGAAAATGTTCACCTTCTAGGTTAACAGTAATCCAAGAAGTGGTCCAGCCTGAAAGCTCTCACTCCAGAAGACAATGAAGGCCACTCACCAAGCCAATCAGACTGACTGTCCCAAATTCAAACTAGAAGAGAAAGTCAGTAAGTCAGTAAAAGACAGAGAGGCATACATCCAGGAAGAAGAGACACCCTCAAATAAAGACCACGCAGCTTCAAGAGCTGGAGAGAAGTTGGCCGGCCTCTGGAATCATCTCAGTTCTTGATGTCTTCCTTTCCATTTTAGTCTTTAGCTCTCCTGTATCCTTCTAAGAACCTCCAAGCCCCTTTTTCTTGAGGTCCTGAGTGAGGCATGGTTCCTTGCAATTGTAAGAGCTGCACTAACACAGAGAAGATCTACATAAAGTTGCCAGCCTAGAGCTTGGCATATCATATAGTAGGTCCTTAACCACTGGTGACTATTGTTTACTAATAAGGATGTGTACTGAAGAGCAAGGATGGTGTCTCATTCACTAGGATTTTTCAAAAGACCTCTCACGTAGAACATGTTCATTGAGAGTTTATTGGATAAATGACCAAATGAGTGAATTTCTATGTCTGAGCCTCAAGGACAAACATCCAAGTGGCATCCTCCATTTACCTATGCAGCAAACATTAACTGAACATCGACTTGTGCCAGATCTTGGGCAAGGTGCAAGGGATATCTCTGTGAACAAGACAATGTCCCTGCTCTCACAGAGCTTACATCTGGTAGGGAAACGGATGATAAACAAGTAAAAGGATAAATACATGATGTCAAGTGAGGAAAGTGTTATGACAAAAAATAAACAAAGTATGAAGAAAGAGTGATTGGAGGGGGTGAGGGCTATTTTTAGAATTCTTTAAAATACCTCCGTGGATGCTGACTCACTGTGTGAGCCTTGGTTTGTCTACCTTACAGTGGGGGTGCTGCTGGATTGAGAGGTCTGGGAGGGCCCTTTTGAACCCACTGTTCCCAGTTTCTGCGGTTATGCAAGGCAGTGGCTGGACATTCCACAGCCTCTGGAAACTCCAGGCTGTCATTATCTGGAACTGGAAAGAGATTTGCATGGAGCAAGGAAGACCAGCGAGTTGGTGCCATTCTGGGAGAGCCCCACGGCTCACTCTCTCAGCTGTTCTGAAAATAGTGACATGATTACCTGTTGTTTACTGTGTGAGGAGCTATTGGAGAGGGAGCCCCCAATTCAAGACTCTCAGGGGGAGACCTCTGTGATCATAAAAACAGATAACATTTATGTGCTAAGGACCACGCTCTCAACACTCATGACATAACAACTACAATGACTCCCAAGTTACCAGTGAGGAAACTGAGGCACGGAGAGGTAAAATGTCCTGCCCCAGGTCACACAGCTAGGATGAGAGCCCAGATCTCTCTGACCCTGAAGCTTGTGCCATTAACCTCTAATTCTAACATAATCGAGAAAGAGATGTCTGCCCAAGGAGAGGCACAGAGGGCGTACTAGAGGTCCCATGGGAAGAAGAGATGAGAGCTAGAAGGAGAGGGTGAGGGATTCAAGAAGGCTTTCAGGAAGAGGAGGCATTTGAGCTGGGTCATTAAGGACAACACTGGTTGTAGCTTCTTGGGCTTGGCATCCCCGGATGCTCCAGGTGTGTACCCAGCCCTGGTCAACTCTAGCCTGGGAGGCCTAGGGAAAGGGGCAGAGGCAGCTTCACCCTGCTGTACATTGGGTCTCAGCTCCTTTCTGAGCTGCATGGGAGGTGGCTGCCTGTCAACTCCCTGAATGACTTCTCTTTGCTTGAAAGGAAGCTGGGAGCAGGATATAAAGTGTGTGGCCCGTGACATCACCCAGACTCACTCCATCTCAGGGGTAGAAAATAAGGAAGGAGTGTGGGAACCAGCATAGGGGAGCATGTACTATGTACCCTGCACTTCATCTTATTTCATCCAAACTACCCCAAAATGTGGGTCTTTTACCCCCATTTTACTGAGGAGCAAAGTGACTCTCAAACTTTCCTCCAAATGGCAAGTGCTGGAACCAGGATTTTAATTAAGAACTTCTAAAACCTGTGTAATTTTATTTGTTTGGCTCTTTTTTTTTCACTTGAGACGTGGATTGTATTTGTAGGGGGTTCAGGAAACAGTGGAATGAGCGATACAAAACTGGGGAGAGAGACCGGGCGTTAGAGGTGCCAGGACCCCCACCCATTTATTATCTCAGCTTTTTGGTTTTTTCACTTCAGTCCCATGCTGGGAACTGGGGACTTCAGTTCAGGTCTACAAACCTTTGACTACTGCATTTTGTTTTCTGGGAGCCAAAGAAGAACCCATTAGAACTTTTTAAAGGGCCTCAGGGTTTGGTTAAATTGTTTTTAACCCTTTGGGGGTCAAGACTTCTTTGTGGTTCTAAAAAGAGAATCCGAAGTTTCTTGCCCCGGAAAAATTTACACAGAGACACATAACCTATGGAAGTAGTGACCACCCATGTGTCCCTTGCCCCCAATCCAAGGAGCCCAGGTTAAAACCCCACAAATCCACCAATAACTATACTCAAACATATTGCATGTCTTCAGAGAGATTCTCATGACTTGGAGAGGAGGAAATTAATTTCGTAATTTCTGGAGGCTGGTATATCTTTATAGAAGAGCTTCCACTGTCTAACCTAGCAATCGTCAATCTTTTTTGCTAGGGTACTCTTCAAATGGTTATTGAAAAACTGTGTCCTTCCTGACACATTTTTTAGTTGATAGCTAACCTTTTTCATCAAAAGTTTAAATAGTTGCAAAGATTGTAATTTCCGACATATTGTAAATTCATACACTTAAAAATAAATGGTTACACCATTTTTTTAAATGTAACCAGTTGAATTAATACCCTAGCAATCTGATACCTACAACCATCCATTTAAAAAATACACGCACAGGCTCTCCTCTAACAGTCAGAAATTATACATCATTCCTTTTTCTATTCACACTCAAATTTCCACTCCATGTTCCACCATAAAATTTTACCATAATGCATATTTTATCCTTAAATGGCTTATTGATAACTCTATCATATTTCTCTGCCTGAAAAAATATATATATATATAAATTGGATCATTATTTTACTTTCTATGACCATAAGACTAGGTATTAAATTTTTCTATCATTACAATTATCATAAGAATGCAATAGGTACTGGCCTGGTTGCGTAGTGGTTAAATTTGCACGTTCCGCTTCCGCAGCCCGGGGTTTGCCATTTCCCATGCTGGGTGTGGCACTCATCAACATGCTGAGGCAGCGTTCCATGTAGAAGAGCTACAACTCTACAACTATGATACGCAACTATGTACTGGGGCTTTGGGGAGAAAAAGGGAAAAAAAGAGGAAGATTGGCAACAGATGTGAGCACAGGGCCAATCTTCCTCAAAAAAAAAAATGCAATTGATCGAAACAATGTACATATACTACAATTTTTAAGTCTTACAAAATTTTTTAACAGCTTCATTGAGATATAACTGAAATAAAATAAACTACACATATTTAAAGCATACAACTTGACATATGTATACATTTGTGAAACCAGTCCTAAAACTTTGATAAATAATTATTAAATAGAAAAAAGTAAAATTGGGTAATTTTTCCTCCTCAGTTAGTTCACATATTCCTGGATGAGTATTGTTTGTGCTAGAATGAGATAGGTTTTGGCAATAATTGTATTCCTATTTTTCATTTTTTATAGATGTCAAGCAGTGGTGTGTCAAAGCTGGCTTGGACTGGTTCAATTTTTAGGAATTTTGTGCGTGGTGTTAAACATAACTATTATTAAAAATTAAAATCATAGGGGCCGGCCTGGTGGCACAAGCGGTTAAGTGCGCGTGCTCCGCTGTGGCAGCCCGGGGTTCACCGGTACAGATCCCGGGCGCGCACCGACGCACCACTTGTCAAGCCATGCTGCGGCAGCAGTCCATGTAAAGTAGAGGAAGATGGGCACAGATGTTAGCCGAGAGCCAGTCTTCCTCAGCAAAAAAAAAAAGAGGAGGATTGGCAGATGTTAGCTCAGGGCTGATCTTCCTCACACACACAAAAAAATTATATAAATTTACAATTAAATAAACTATAGTAAAAACAAAGGATGTAAGTACTCAAAACTCATCACTGCCTAATTATTTCATTACATTTTACTGTTACCTATGCTCCTGATATTATTTGCAACTATCTGTGTGGTAGAAATATTGCTCATCTCTAGCCAACTCCATGTTCAGTGACATCACATTGGTAGCTTGATATCAGCCATGGTGGGAGTATTTACACACAGGAAATTGGCAAATGGTACAAATTAGCACTTGCCTCCTCCCCCAACCTATTGTTAAACATTCACCAACACATCACTGACTGTAAGTGTTGAGAAACCTTGATCACTTAAAGAAGTTGGTGGGAACGAAAGGAGTTTTGTTATAGCAATGTGATGACAGATAACCAAAATTGCATAGTGATCTATCATCAAAAATTATTTTTAATGATCTATCTACTGACAACTAGATTAAGCCCTCCTTCAATTCTGTGGAAAGCAAAGATTGTGAAAACCATCTGACTTGCCAAAGGATTTCCTATTCTAACGTGAAATTCATTCATTTTCTCAGTTTATTTCCAAAGCCTACGGTTGGGTATTGAGAACAGCTGAAAATAATTGCTTACCTTTAACTCTGTGGGGAAAAACATGATCAGCATTGGAAGCTTGCTTTACTGTCAAGCTTCTGCCTCAAAAGATTTTCATCTTTTGGTAATAATTAAGGGATGGAAGAGGGGAAGTCACTCCCAACTCTTCACAAAGTAGATGAATTCATAATATGCCCACAGAGGCCAAAATATCCTGGTTCTGAAGCCATGCTTCAGCCGTAGAAAGGTACATATATCTTAGAAAGACATATATATTATACAATATATATGTGTGTGTGTATATCTTTATACAAGACAAATATAAACACATATGTTTATATATAAATATATGATATATAAATATATATATATATATGGGAGAGAGGCAAGGGTAGGCACCTTTGGTACTTTGATTATCATAAGATGCTCCCCCCTAATAATTCCAACGGTACTTGTATTTGGGGCTCCAAAGGATTTTACTATCTGCCCCCTTCCATGCACTGTTAGGGGGATGCAGTGGTAAGGCGTACACACAAGTTTTTTTTAGGAAGGGCAGAAGCTGATCCGAGAATGGAGATAAACTTGCAGAGCAGTTCTCAGAAAGATCCAACTTTTTAGGAAGTTCAAAATCTGGTAAACTAATCCCTTAAAACAGAGGTCAGCCACCCAGAAACCAAAGTCTGCCCATCGGTTGTTTTCGGTCAGCCCATTGCAAAGAATGGTTTTGACATTTCTAAATGTTTGAAAAAAAATCAAAAGAAGAATGATACTTCGTGACACATGAAAATTACATGAAATTCAAATTTCCGTGTCCGTAAATAGTATTTTATTAGGACACAGCTAGACTCATTCTTTTATGTATTTTTGGCTGCCTTTGAGCTACAACGCCAGAGTTTCAGTAATTGTGACGGAGACCGTATGGGCCGCAAAGACTAAAATATTTAGCTCTTTACAGAAAAAGTTTGCTGACCTCTGCCTTAAAACTACCCGTGCTCATGTTCCACTTGGAAAGTCTTCTGTACTCTCAGAGGGGATGGTACCCAGTTTGAAGAGCGCAGGTCTAAACTGAAGATCGTGGGTAAGTCCTTCCTGTCCATGGGCCTCAGTTTCCCCAACTATAAAATGGGGTTGGACGCCGTGATCTCTGGGGGCCCGGACAGGGACTGGGGTTGATTGGGAGCGGGCCGGCGCGCAAGGAGCGGGTCCCTCGGGGTTTCCAGCTCCGCGGGCGGGCGCAGCGCCCCGGAGGCCCAGCTTTCGCAGGGGAATTCCGGGCGGGGTGCGGGCGGCGGGGGCGGGCCGGGGCGGGGCCGGTCGCCGCCTATAAGAAGGGCCGCGCGCCAGCCCCGGCCACCCGCCTGCGCGCCCTCTGCGGACCGCGGTACCATGGCCCCCGCCCGGCTGCTCGCGCTGCTGCTGCTCCTCGTGGGCGCCCCCGCCGCCGCCGCCGAGTCGGTAGGTGTTTGGAGATCCCCGCGGGGGGCGGACCGGTGCCTCCTTTGTTCCTGGGAGCCTGGGATAGGGGGGTGCTCAGGGGGCTGCGCCGCCCCCAACTAGTCGCCGAGGCCGGGGAAACTTTGTTGGAAACTTGGCTCCTGGGTCACAGGGAAGCACCAGGGGGTGGCTCCTCCGCGCGCCCCCAGCCTGTTGCTCTTCCCGCCTCTCCCTGGCCTCAGCCCCGCCGCGGGCTCCAGGCTCCGAGTGACTAAGCCGGTGTCACCTCTTCGCCCCCCACACTCTCACCCCTTCCCTGGTGATCCTGGGGCAAGCTCGGAGCCCCGAATCCCCCTCCTCGCCCTCTGTTGGCGTCCAGAGCGGGCAGCTCTAGAATCTGAGACGGACTGGGGGTCATGGGGGCTGCGTGTACCCAGAAGGGGGAGGGGTTTAGGGTTCTGCGGGGCCTTGTTTCACACACGAGGGAGCGGAGAGCCGAGCCCTGACCTCAGTTCTGGCCCCAGCCCTACCACCGGCTTGTGACTTAGGGCAAGGCCCTGCCCCTTCTAAGTCTCAGTTTCCCCATCTGCACAAAGGGTATGGGGAAGCCGGGCGGGAGGTGACCACTGCGCCTTCAGGGTCCCTACAAAGTTGGGACTGATCTTTCAAGGGCGGAGGGCAGGGATGGTTTACGCTCAGCGTTTCGCTAAGAATTGAGACCCTGCTTTCTACAAGAGGAGTGTTTATTTCTGCTGAAATGCAGACTGCCAGGTCGAAGGACCCACGTTGAGTAGGGTGAAGGGGGCTGGGAGAGAGAAGGCCTCAGTGAGTCCTGAGAAGCCTCTCCTTGTCGCTGGCCACTGGCCCCTGTCATAGTTTACAAAGCTCTGGGCCACTAGAAGCTCCATTTATCCCAGCAGCCAGCTGGGGAGGAGGGAGGCAATCTTGTCTGGGAAGTTGGGGGCACAGGAATTGCTGGGAGAGGCCATTTGCCCCCCACAAGCCTGGGCTTTCTGCTCTCTTCGTGCCCCTAAGCACCCGTTTCTGGGGGGAGCGAGTCCATGAAGATTAATTATTAATGTCAGCTCCTTTCTGGGGCTCCTGTTTCTCTTGGCTTACTTAGGGGAGAGTCCTTTTCTCCTGGTAAGCTCCTGTTGAGGAACGAGTGAGACCCAGAGCAATAATGACCCCTGCCCCAGCACAATTGCGGGCCTGCAGTGATTCTAGCAAACATTTAGTGCTTGTGGTGTCCCTGGCACTTTTCTAATAGCTTTCTAATGGCTGTTCTAAGGGCTTATCAACTAGCTTAATTCTGACAGCAACCCTACTGTTTACCGTTTTTAAACTGGTCCTGAGGCTAGAGAGGTTAACTAACTTGCCCAAGGTCACACAGCTTAATAAGGGGCCGAGTCAGATTCAAATCTAGGCAACCAGGCTTCAAGTTCTGCACTTATCTTAACTTGTAGTCTGATGCTACTCCGAATGGCTGCTGTTGTATCCCATTCTTGGGTAAGTCAAGACTAATTTAGAATATGTTGAGTGTTTGGGCTGGCCAGCCTCAAGGAATTCTGAGGTAAAAGGAAACGGAAGCCCAGAGGGAGGTGATGACTTCCCCAAACTAAGGGCACCCTTGCCAAAAGGTTAGTGGCTGATCCAGGACTCGAACTCAAGCCTGCTGCTCCCTGGTGCAGTGCTCTAAACTAGGCCCTGAAGGATGTGTTGGAGTCAAGCAGTTGGGGAATCATTGGAGGAATGCCGTGTTGGGTCCCGTCGGCCTGGGCAGTGTGGGGAAAAGAAGAAAGACCTAGAAGGTTGTGAGGGCACTGCATGGGCAGTCACATGCTAGTCTCGGCTCAGAGACTGCCGAGGCTGCAGGTGCTTCAGAGTGAGGAGCAGACAGCTATCCTGGGGGCAGTCAGAAGGATGTGGTTTGGGGGAGGGGGCAGCGCCAGTCCTGTGTGTGGTGACCCATCAGCTGGGGGAGAAGTCAGCCCTGAGCAGCTGCTTCCTGAGAGAAGTGTCCGTCTCTCATCCTGACCTCAGTGCTCCCCTTCCTGGTTAATGTCACAGACCTTCTGTCTCCAATTGGGTCACAGGGCTTCCCTTTTTGCCTGCCCCCCCTTTCCTCCCAAGATTGTGGCCGGAAAAATCAGACCTAGTCACAGTTGGATTAGACCATAGAGATGATCTGGTCTGCTCTTTTCTTTTTGCAGGTGGAGAAAACTGAGGCCCAGGGAGAAAGGTTTTGCTAATAGCAGTTATGATTAATTGAGCACTTTCTGTATGCTGGGTCTGGTGCATTTTATCCTCACAAAAAACCTAGCATGTGGGGATTATATTAGGTCAACTTTACAGGTTCCGGAACTGAGAGAGGTAAAATGGTCCACTTTGGGGTAGCAGAGAGCATCCAGGCCATCAGAGTCTCTGTCCAGTAGTCCCCCTCCAATAGTGTTGTTGGGGCCCCTCCCCAAATTTTAGTTTAAGCCAAAGGACTGCCCTCCCCTTGGGTGCCCCCCCCCCCCCCGCCTTGGTGCCACAGATTTTTGGGAAGGGAACCCAGGCTGAGCACCCAGCCTCTTCTCCGTTTGGTGGGACTTGCCATCCTAAACCAGTTCTTCCTGTCCAGCTGGGAGCATTCCCCTGAACTGCCTTCTGCCACTCCCTCCCTGGCCAATTAAAGGCAGCCTTGTTTTGGGAGCTGGACCCCACCCCCACCCAGAGGTGTTGCTGCCCAGGGGCACAGCTTACTGACTTGGGACCTGGCCCAGGCAGTTCTGGGGAAGTCTCCCCTGCCCACCAGCTGTACTCTAGCTTAGAGATGTTTCTGATCTCCTTGAGAATTTTCTCTCTGATTGCACAGAAGTGGGGTGGAGCGGAACCCCAGGGGGTCTAGGACCCTTGAGTGACCAGTGAGAGCTCTTCCAAGTTCTTAGAAGCCCAGAGAGCTATCAAACACCCAGGAGAATATTTAGGCCATGGACTCGAGGGCTCTGTGAGGTTGAGCCTCCTTCTCTGGATTGATATCCCCCGTCTGTAAAATAAGGGGTTTGAACTGAACAGGCTCGAGAGCCCTTTCCAGCTCAGATATTCTGTTAATAATTAAGTACCTACTCTTCGAAAGGAGCTGTGGAAATCCTAAAGACATCTAAGGCATTCCCTCCCTTAAAAAAACTTACGGTTCGTGAGGGAATTAATATGCTCCACCAAATTCTGAGCCTCCCCCCTAACACCACTTCCACGCCCACACACCCGGGGCAGGAACTCTGCTCTGTTCGTTTGTAGTAAAGTACCTGTCCCAGAGTTAGTACTCAGGAAATGTTTATATGGATGAATAAATAAATGCAGGTGTGTAACTTCATTCTAAAAGGTGCGTTGAGGTTATTTATTACTAATATGAATGCCTCCCAGTGAATCTGGGAGGTAGGCATTATTATCTCCATTTTTACAGGAAACTGATGCTCAGAGGAATGTAGTAGCTTGCCAAGGTCAGAACCAGGTTTGTCTGATAATACAAGGTGTCTGGTTTGAGCATCTTCAGAGAACATTCCAGATGAAGAAATTGGCTAGGTTTGAAGGTAGATACTTTGGGTCCTACTTCTGAATTGCTGGGTGACCTTGAGCAAATATGCCCTGTCTCTGGGTCTCAGTGTCCCCAACTCTGAAACGAGGAGGTGGGACCAAAGCCCTCTAAGGGTCCTACCTGCACTGACAGCCCACTGATGGGGGAAGGGGAGCTTTCTTGGCCTCTTTGGTAAAGAGCCTAAATAAGAAGGGATGTTGGGCTAGGGCGGGGGGTGTGGAGACATTCAGCTCCTGCCGTCCCCAGCTCCTGGAAACAGAGGGCTCTTCCAAGGACGTGGAGTGCTGAGCTGGCCTGAACAAGGAGCTGGGAGAGCCAGCCTGGGCTTCCCGCCCCTGTTCCCTTTGGGGAGGAATTGGCTCCTAACTGTCCTAACCTCCTGGACTGGTGGGCATGATTTCCAAATGACTGTTTAAAATTGGGGGAAGGGGCTGGACAGGGCTCTGAGTCACTGGAGGAGAGCAGTGGCTGGCCTGCCTGAGTCACTCCTTTCCTTTCAGCTTCTTGGCTAATAGGATGGCTCTGTGGTGGGGGTGTTGAAATGGGCTCCCAAGTTTTATCTTGTCGTTTGGGAGCCTATTAGAGATAGTCAGTGTCTCAGTGTCCAGGGTCTTGAGGCGACGTACAGTACCCACTTCACAGCACTTTGCCTGTGTGTGGACTTTGACAGGGTAGAGTTCAGCCAGTCCTCAGAATTGGTCTTTTGACCTCTGCAGGTCAAAAAAAAAGCAGGTAGTGCTTTTTTTTTTTTTTCCTTGCTTAAAGCAAAACTGAGGCTGCAACTGGTCTGAGTTCGTGAAGCAAAGCTGGTACAGTCCAGATTTGATTTGACCCCAGGAGTCTCTGATTTTTCTGATGCCCCCTCCTTGCTTCCTGGGACTGGCTGGAGGGCACTGGCGCCGGGGCTTGGCGTCAGGCAGACCTAACTTCAGGGCTGTGAAGTCCACCTCTCACTAGCTGCAGGGCTTTGGACGTGCTGCTCAGCCTCCCAGAGCTTCCGCTTCCCAGTCTGGGAGGAGATTGTGGTGAAGCTTGTAGGAGATGACAGGGCTGCAAGTAAAGCTCCCTGTACTGTGCCTGGGAGAGAGGCACATTCCCTTCCTTGCCCAGGCCATCAAGGTACCTTTGAGGATCCCACTCCCAGGGCCCCTGGAAAGCTTTCTCCCCTCCCCCCAACAGCTGCAAGGTGGGAAGGGAGGAGTCTAGGGTGGGGCTGATGAAGCCCAAATCTCCTATTTGTTTGTCTTAGAAGTGGGCTGTTCGCTAACTATCTGATGGGTTTATATTTAAACAAGAACCAGTTCCTGGCAGCCCCACCCCTCCTGCCGGGATCCGTAGGAACCCCCTGCTGAGCAGTTTTCAGCCTGGAGGGTGGGGGGCAGGGGTTTACAAAGGGTACCCGACAACTGGGACACTGCCTAGGACTCCGGGGTCACCCTCCTGTGTTGGAGGGGCAGTGTTTCTAATCCTAGGGAAGCCGAATGAATTGCAAACGGTAGGGGGTGGGGGGCGCTGATGGTAGACAGAAAAGGTACAGTGTTCTGGAAAGCCGGTTTTCATTGTGTGGTGCCTAGGGAGGGAGGAGATGGCATGTGTCAACAGCTGGGCCCTGATGGAACCCTGGGACTACAAGAAACCCGACATCTTGGGCTGTTTTGTTATTAACTCACGGGTGACCTTTGGGCGTGGTCCTGCACCTGCCTGGCCCTCCGGCCCTGTCTGCTGGAGGCTGGGTAACTGTAAAGTGGGGACGTTTCACAGCCAGAAAAACCTGAGTCCCCATCTCAGCTCTGCCACTCACCCAGGGACACACAGTTAGTTAATAAGTCACTTTGCCAGCGTGAGCCCTGGTGTCCTCTATAAAACGCCTGTGTCACTTGAGGGTCATAATTGTTGTTTGGCAAGCTTGTAAAGTGCTGGCTTAAGTTTAGTTTATTGTTAGTGGCTAGACAAGGGTTCTTAACCTGGCCAGAGTTTGAGGAGGTAACGTCTGTGCACACTTTGAAAATGTAAACTGATGGTTATAGTTCTTGGGGTTCAAAAATTTTTATCCTTTTCAGAGGAATCCAGGAGTCCCAAAAGATCACTCCGAGATCTGAGCAGTTTGGCTTGGGCCTTCTATACTCGTCATTACGCTCACCTACGGCTGCTACTTCCCACCCCCACCCAGGACCAGGCTCTCTCCCGTCCTTCAGGCCCAGAGCTCAGCTGCCCCAGTTTTCTCTGGCACAGTAGAGGCTGCTAGTCAGGTGACACCTGGGGTAATGGAAAGGGGAGGCAGGGAGAGGCTGGTATGTGTGGAAACAGTGACTTGATGGAGCCCGGCCGGTTGTGGCCAGGCCTCCAGGGACTGGCTGTACCACTCAAACCTCAGGGCGTGGGGACAGGAGTGACCAATGGCTGGGCCGGTCATCAGGAGTAGGGACACTCCTTGCCTCGGGGAAGCCCTGCCGGGAGATGTCTGTGGGACAGACTGACCTGGTGTGGAGTAGTGGCTTCCCCGCATGGCTGGGGAGGCAGGGAAGGCGGGGAAGGGGCAAGAAGCCAGCACCCAGGGCTGATCTAATCAGCTGAGACGAGGCCATTGGCTCTGCTCTGGAGAACACGGGAGGCTTGTTTACGTCCTGCCCACGGATCCAGCAGGGACCTCAGATCCGCTGCCTAGATTACAAACCCCAGCTTCAATGCACCTCTGTCTCTGCGGTCTTGAGGGAGCCAGCCCCCTCCCGGCTGTCTCCACCGGTAATCGGAGCAGTGCCCAGCTTCGTTACCAGGCCTCGAGACAGAGGGAGTCTTGTCTCTTTGAGAACCGTCTTTTACAGGTGGGGAAATCGAGGCCCAGGGAGGGAATCTCCCTAGGTCACCCAGGGAGTTAGTGACAAGGGTGCTGCCTCAGCTCCTGGCAGGGGGATGTCCAGAGGCTACAAAAGCTCCAAGCCCCATTCCTAGCTGGCACCCCAGGATGCTGGAGCACTGGCTGTGGGAATGGGCTGCCCTGGGGGCGCCGGGGGTTGGTGAAAAGCTGGCTGCTGGCAGTGCCGAGCCTGGCTTCTCTCTTGAGTGATTGTGTTCAGAGTAACCTGACCTTGGAGTGGGCAGAGCAGACATTGGAACCCCCACCCCTCCCCCAGTCCAGACCTGGCTTAACCCTTCAGGCACCAGAGCACCCACTTGCAGATTGGTGTGTGGTTTCTTTTTGCCTTCTAGATATATTTTTCATCCCCAGGGCAAATCAGAAATACTCTGGGGATACAGGTCCCCAGGTAGAATTTCAAGTGTCTCTGGTCACTGCCATTTGCTCCTTTCGGAAACACACAACTGGTCTTTCCTCTGGCTCTATCTGCTTAGGACAGGTGCTCCAAGTTGTGTGACCTTGGGCAGGTCTCTGCTCATCTCTGGGTCTTTTTCTCTTGCACGATCTCAAGGGAGCTGATTGGTTGTTGAAAAGTCTCTGGTCTCAGAAGCACAATGATCAGGTGTGTGTTCTTTCACAGTTTGCAAAGCAGCTGCCCATCCACCGACCGCCTTCTTTCTAGCGATGGAACTGCTTCTACAACTTTTCCCAGGTCTCTGACCCTTTGAGTACTAATCTCCTTAGCCAGAAGGAAGGCAGGTGGGGATTAATAATAGGCAGCTACTCATTGAGCACCTGTTGTGTACCAGGCCACGTGCTGGGTCTCTTGCACACACTAATGCATTTCACTTAATCCTCATCATCCTGCAAGGTGCTACCAGCCCTGGTTACAAAAAGGAAACTGAGGATTCGAGATGTGAAATAACCCCCCAGGCTCCTAGAGTTAGGAAGTGGCAGGACTGCAGTTTGCTTGTGGATCTGCCTTTTCAGGTAACCGCTCTGGTGGTGGATCTTTCGTTTCTGCCGAGGTGTAGAGTTCTGGTTGTGGCCCCCAGGTTTTGCTCATTCTGGGGGATATCTGACCCTTCAGAAGGGAGATGGAGGGGACAGTGACTGTATCAATAGCCCCTTTGTAGGTCTCCTGCCAGGGTCACTCTGGTGGGTTCAGTAGTTGGAGCCCAGGATACTCACCATCCCTCCTCCTCCCTAAATTTGGCTTGTCCAGTTGCTCTTCTGGTCCTACCTCCTGAAAGAAGGGTCAAGTGTGCCCCTGACCCTACCTCTCCTGGGGAGGATCCAGGTGGGGGAAGGCTCTCCTCCCTCTTTTCTTCCCACCAGTTCACAGTTAACCAGGACTTGACCCTGAACTTCTCCCTGGTGCCCCAGCCAAGTTTCTGTTCTTTTGTTTAAGCAATATCACTTTCACCTTTCTTTACTCTCTGGCCAGGGAGGGGGGGTTGCCCTGGAGCCCTGGCCTGGCAGTGTGTGTTGTGGCCGTGGGGTTGGGGTGGATAGGTGAAGCGTGGGTGGCAGTGAGAAGCCTGGCTGTGGCTAAGGCATGGTCTTGAGAAAGTTCTAGGTTTGAACCCCAGCTCTGTTGCCTTCTAGCTTTGTGACTTTGGATGAATGACTCAACAGAACCTCAGTTTCCTGCAAAAAATGGGTAAAGCATCTTACAAGGCTTTTGTGCCAATAAAATGAGGTCATAGAGAGAAGCACCCAGCTTGGTGCCTGGCACATGGTGAATATTCATGCTAGTCACCCAGCCTCCATGCCTTTCCTGGGTGACTGAAGCTGTTGGACTTTGGGATAGGGTTGGTGACCTTTTTCTATCTTCATGCCCATAGGCTACGGACGATGGGGGGACTATATCTGGAGTGACAGCTGCGGCTTGTGGATTTGCTGAGACCCTTAGGGACAGCCAAACCCTTGAAGGGGAGGAGGGAGGACAACTCCAGCCTGGGAGCCAGGAGACCCAGGTTTGAACTCCGGCTCTGCTGCCAGGTGCTTGGGTGACCTTGGCAAAGTCCCTGGTCTTTTAATCTGTTTGTTGGGTTATAAAATGAGATGGTTGGGTTCTGTGGCCTCAGACACCTTCTATGACAAGTGTTAGTCCCTTTGGAACAAAATAGCACCTACCTCTCTTTTCTGTGGATGATTTAGGGAAGTGTCCAGCATCTGTAGACCCCCAGGCACCAACCCTGGGTGCCCACCAGGGTCTGAGGGACCCAGGCACACTACCTTACTCAGCTGATGATTTCTGTTATGTGTCTTCGAGAAGGACAAAGATACAGGGAGACCTGAGGGCCCAGAGAGGTGCCTGTGTGTCCACACACATTCCCCAGGCAGAGATGGGGTGAGCTAAGAACAGATCACATCCTTAGCCAGGAGCAGGTTAGGGTCCCTCTCTGGTCAGTGCTGGGCCTGGTTCTTCAAAGCCACCCCAGATTGAATGGGCCTTGTCTGAAAAGAGGGTGGGGAGGGAGGGCTATTGCACACCCAAGGGATGATTGCCCACAAGCCCATGGAGCTTGACCCTGTCTTGCTGGCCTAGTCTTAAAAGGGCTCCCTCCCACTTGGGAATTTCCCTCTTATCAGGGGTCACAGGCTGAGAAGGGGCCAGAGAAGGTGCTTCTGGAGTTGAAGGATTTAATTTCCTGTGTCTTCTCATCAGCCTCACCAAGCTTCTCCCTTGACTTGCTGTAGGAGGGCACCTAGGCTTATCTAATGCAGCCTTTAAGGACCCCTATCCTTTTAGAGCCTGGAATATGTGTCAGGTGAGGTCTAAGCCTGGCCATGCTGCCAATCCCTGGCTTAGACACATCATTTGTCCTTTCCGGGAACCTAGTATAAAAAGGAAGGGTTAGGGATGACCACAAAGAGGGCTGAACTGGGAATAAATCTTGGTTTCAGCCTCAGTTTTGTTGCCTGTTTGGCTGCAAGCTCATCATACCCGCTCGCCACCTCTCTCAGTCTTCATTTCGCTAATGTGAAACGCAGGTAGTTACCATCAGCCAATCAGCGTGCTAATCCCATGGGTTGTTTTGAAACAACCTTTAGTACTTTCACATACTAAAAAAAGGGCACAATGTGGTAAACAACATTCCGTGACTCTGTGACTCCTGGGGCGCAGGGAGGGGTGGGGAGGGTCTCAGCCTGAAACAGCCCAGTGTTGGGATCCCAGGTCCTATCTTGAGGACTTTGAGCTCTGACTCCACACAGCCAGTCTGGTCTCCAGGCTGGGTCAATGAGTGTCCACAGTACCTTCTTTCCCTCCTGGCTGGCTGGATTTGACCTCCACTTAACAGGGCTCCCTCCTAGCCTGGGTAGGCAGGCACTCCATGTACACATATGTTCATGCATGTGTTTATGTGTATGTGGTTAAAGGCTCAGGTGACCTACACCTGTGTTCTGGTCCAGTGTGGCTACTTTCTGCCTGTGTGACCTTGGGCAAGTGACTTTATCTTTCTGAGTACCACCCCACCCGCCCCCGTTTCCACTTATGCAAAAAAGATCTATTCAAAGGACCTGCTTCATGCTGTTCAGCTTGGTAAGCTATGGAGGTCCTACTGTTTCCGAATCTGGGCCCCAGGGGAATTTGCCGCAGGAGATGGGGGTAGGAGCACAGGGAACTGGCAGCTTGCGAAACCATAGAGGAGCCTTCCTCCTGAGCTGCCAAACCAAAGCCACAGGCACGGGGCTGTGTGCGGGGGCTGGAATTCCAGCGCCAGCAGCTCAGCAGCTCCTGATTCTCGAGTCATGAAGTCATCTCTAACCAGGGCTTAACCCCTTCTGGCTCCCCACTCCCATGTGTGCCAGGCGGTCTCCCTTCCGGCGGTGGGAGGGAGAGTGCCTGCCTACTACCTTCCTCCCAGCCTGACCCTGCTCCCTTCCAGGAATCCAGCATGTGCCCTCGCGTGGGTAGAAGAGAGCTTGACAGTCAGGTCCACCCTCCTTTCCCGGGAAGCCAGTGGAGAGAGTACAGGAGGAGCCTGGGCCTCTCCTGAGATGGTAACCTTGTCCTAGGAACGGATATTCCTTCTCAGGCTCCCCGCTGTGTCACCGGCAGTCGCAGCTGGGTGAAGGACAGCTTGGGCAGTCAGAAACAGACCTGGTCCCTTTCCACTGGGAGCTCTAACTAATTCACTGTGTGACCTCGGGCAAGTCACTGCCCTTGCCCTGTCCGGGGCTCAGATTCTCTCAAGTTCTATGAAATGGAACCTCTCTAGCTGGTGTTCTGTGTTTCTGAGCAGACCTCCTACCTCCTGCAGTTATGGGCTCTGGGGAAGAAGATAAGAATATCTTGGGGAGTATCTATTGAACTTAATTGAAACGCGAACTCTTCCAGCAAATGGTAGGCGCTTGAGTGTTTGAATTAATCAGTGAAATAATGAACTTTGCCCGGGACGACAGAAGCCTCAGCCCAGAAGCTAAGAGGGTGGTAGACGTTCCAAATGCTTCCTGCTCTCTTGAGCTCTAGAGGATGGAAGGAGAGTCGCTAACGTACTTACTGTGGGACCTTGGGAATGTTCTTTGCCTCTCTGGACCTTTATACTTTCCTTTTGAAAACTGCTCAGTGGGGTGGACCTAAGATTCTGCTGTGACCAGCTGGGTTTTCATGGGGTGGGGGCTGAGTGGCACTTATGAGTGCTGGCATAGATGGTCCATGAGGGCAGGAACTGTGCCTCTCTGTGCCCTGCACGGTGCTAGTTGTAGAATAGATGTGTGGGAGATGTTTGGAAGGCTGAATACAAGCATGCGCTTATGCACTCTTGAGTCACCAGATCCGGGCAGTGCCTTGACCTGAGGCTGCCCTGGGGTGTGAGTGAGCCAGCCCTGTCTGTCCCAGCCCAGTTTGACTCAGCTGGGAAAGGTGTCCCGGACTGGGCAAGACCAGAGCCAGCAGCCCTCTCCCTGCCTCGGGTGAATCAGCTGCAAATGCATCATAGGGACCCTGGAGTATGCAATCCTCAGGCGGCCTGTGTGGGTGGGGAACCCTGGCTCTGAAGTCAGGCGGCCCTATCTGGAATCCTCAGTCCTCCATCTGCTACTTGTATCACCAGAAGAAAATGATTTCATGTCCTGAATGTCCAGTTTCCTCAGCTGTAAAATGGGGTTAAAGACATGCCTTTAGAGTTATTAAAAACAAGGCCTGACACATAGCAAATGCTTAGTACATGGTACCTAATAATATTTATATTCTGATTGTTACCACTTTTATGATTTTTATTAGCCCAGAATGGGAAAGAGACTTGCCTAAGGTCACACAGCAAGTGAAGGGCCAGGAGGGGTCCAGGACCCAGGTCTCCAGGCTCTGGCCTGATCCCCTTCCAGCACCCCAGCTTACCTTCCTGAATGCCCAGTTCGCTGCCTTTCGGGGCTCAGAGGCTGTTGCAGAGCACTTCGGGGGGCTGTTGGCTGATGTATCTCCTCTTTTCACCCTAGATCCGAGAGACCGAGGTCATCGACCCCCAAGTCCTCCTAGAAGGCCGATACTTTTCCGGAGCCCTACCCGACGACGAGGATGTGGGGGCACCCGGGTCGGAACCCGATGACTTTGAGCTGTCCGGCTCTGGAGATCTGGGTATGGAGGGCGTGGTGGGCAGGCCTGGGGCACGGGGCTCAGGGAATGTGGCCTTGTCTCCTAGGAGGGTGACCACTCCGCGAGACTTGGATTTTTGGGGGAATTTTCCTCCCATGCTCCTCCCCCCTCAAAAGCAAACAAAGTAACTGGATCAACCCTTTGCATCCCTGAGACCCTCCCTGGGCTTTGAGTTCATTTGTATCTCTAGGTTTTCTGAGCACCAGCCTGAACCTGTCCACCTTTGGATGAGGGCATGGGGGTAGGGTGGGGATGGGGAGGAGGTCTAGAGGAGTGTTTTTCTTCCTTTGAAAAGGAAAAGAACCAGTTCAGAAGCCTGGGGACATGTGTAGGCAGAGGTGTGGGTGGGGAACAAAGATCAAGCCTCTGCTTGGTGGTGGGGGGTGTAGGTGAAGGGGCCGAGGCCTCTCGGGGCTGGACCAGGGCCAGTGCCTCTCCTGGTCTTCTGGCCATGGATGCCGGCCAGACAGAACTACTGAGAACATCCTTCTCTGTGCAGGGTGTCGTAACGATGCGAAGTTTGAGCTTTGGAGTCACATAGGCCTGATCCCAACCTGCCACTCTGTGACCTCCCAGCCTTGGTTTCCTAATCTGTGAAATGGGAACAGTAATGATGGTCCATCAGTGTTGTGGGGATTGGACTGAGTTAAAGGTCTCGGCTCATACCAGGCACTCAGTAAATATTTTAATATTGCAATTTCTAATACTTTGTATTGCAATCTAGAGTGTATGCAAACAAATCCCCTGGGGAGCTTGTTAAAAGCAGATTCTGATTCAGTGGGCCCTGAAATTCTGCACTTCTAACTAGCTCCCAGGTGATGCTGTTGGTCACTGGATCCACACTTTACAGAGCAAGGGTTTGGAGCTGACAAAGCATCTGCCCAGCTACCAGCTCAACATTCCTGTGCAAGAGCCAGGGAGGCAGGTCTTAGGAGCCCCATTTTACAGATGAGGTGACTGAGGCTGAGATGGGAATGGTCACCTACTGGACATTGAGCATTTGGGGGCTGGTCGTAAGTTAGGGCTCCCACCAGCCATGGCTGGTGGGAGGTCATTTATCTGGGGGTAACTCACACTCACACAGCCTTTCTGACCTTACAGATGACTCAGAGGACCCCAGGATCTTCCCTGAAGTAATCCAACCCTTGGTAAGTAGCTACACGCTTTTGCCTCTCGCCCCTTGCTCCTCTGTAACACCTGTTGAGAGGGGCAGAATAAGTGAGGGTCTGACCTCACTCTGCAAGAAGGCTTTTATTTGTAGCCTTGGGCTCCTCTGGGGCAGGACAACTGTGGGTCATGGCTCGGCCATCCCTCCTGCAGGGATAATCACTGTCAACACTTACGTGTGCTTCCAGCCCCTTCTCTGTGCATTGCTGGGTATTTCCCAACATTAATATCAAATTATATACACAGTTCTGGGTACTGCATTTTTCACTTCAGGTGGTCATGAGTATCTCCCCAGATATTAAATGTTCTTCCTATTCATTTTTATAGGCTTCATAATCATAGTTCACCTGATTCCCCTTATTGATGGAAAAGTTGTTTATAAGTTTTTGATATTCTGAAGTTCTAATGCTTCAGCAAGCATCTTTTACACAAATCTCTGATTAGCTCCTTAGGACAGAGTCCCAGAGGCAAAATTCCTGCCTTAATTTTATTTATTTATTTATTTTTCCCCCAAAGCCCCAGTAGATAGTTGTATGTCATAGCTGCACATCCTTCTAGTTGCTGTATGTGGGACGCGGCCTCAGCATGGCCGGAGAAGCGGTGCGTCGGTGCGCGCCCGGGATCTGAACCCGAGCCGCCAGCAGCGGAGCGCGCGCACTTAACCGCTAAGCCACGGGGCCTGCCCCAAAATTCCTGCCTTAAAGGGCAAGCAATTTCTGCAGTTTTGCCAAACTGCCCTCCAGAGCGGTTACTCTGGAATACCCACTGGCCTGCAGTGAGTGGGAACCCCTGCTTCCCTGCACCCTTGGTCACATTATTCATTCCCCTTTGGGGACAGATCTACTAGAAAAGTTGAGAGTCAGGATTTGACAGCATAATTGTTGAGAGGTTCTTGCTGATTTCTGCTCTAGGACCTCGTGGTTCAGCCAGAGAGATGGCGGCTTAGTTTTTGTCTCTTCTCCCCCTTCCCCCATCCAGGTGCCTCTGAGTAACCACATCCCTGAGGGGACAGGGCCTGGGGGCCAGATCCCCACTGAACCTGAGGAACTGGAGGAGAATGAGGTCATCCCCAAGAGGATCTCGCCCTTTGAAGGGGACGAGGATGTGTCCAACAAAGTGTCCATGTCCAGCACTGCCCAGGGCAGCAGCGTCTTTGAGAGGACAGAGGTCCTGGCAGGTGAGGTCCTGTGCCCCTCACAAGATACCTGGAGGGAGAGAGGGCTGAGTGGGGGAGAGTGCTGCAGACAGGGATGACTCCAGCCCACTGAGCTCCTTGGTGCCCCTTCCTTTCAGGCACTCAGGGTGCCCTGGGGCATTGAAGGACTACAACTTCCTAAGGGGGGCTCTGACTGTGTGCAGGCTGGTGGAGGGGGAGGAAGAATTGCATATCAAAGGCTTCTAAAGAATAGACAAGGAGTCATTCACTTCCCTTAAGTCCTTCTCTTATTTTCAAAGCAATTTTACTGCCTGGGTTTGGCACCCCGGAGTTAATTATTAAAAGTTGAAAACTTCCCTTGAAAGCCCCAGGCTCCTTAGGATGGGGCTGGCTTCCCCTCCCCCTGCTCTATCACTTGACAGTCTGTGACCTTGGCTGAGAAGCTTTCAGAACCTCAGTTGATGAGGTGAGCCTCAGTTTCCTTCTCTGTAAATGGGTACAATGACACCTCCTTGGGCTGCTGTAATGACTCCAGGAAAAATAGAATCTGAAATAACTTGGTAAACTATAAAAGGCTGTTCTGATTTGTTACTATAATCTATCATTGAATTGACCCGTCACAGTACGGGGCACACAGGGAACCTTCATGTGACAGATTAAGAAACTGAGGCCTAGAGAGGCTCAATGTTTGGCCTCAGGTGAGAACCGCAGGGTTCTTGACTGTAATGTGCTGTTGTGGGGAAAGTTCTGTTCTAGTGTGAGACTTCAGGAGTGGCTCTATCAAGCCTGACCGTGGGGCCTTCAGCTGGGGTGGTGGTGACTGGCTCCCTTTCTCCTTCCCTGGCTGCCTTGGGGGTCTCCAAAGCCGGGAGGCGGTGAGTTGTTCCAGGGAACTTCCTTTCTGGGCAAGTTTTACAGGCCGAGGGCCACTCTGGATGACCCAGCCTGGTGAGTGGGCGCCCGGGGCCCAGGCTAGGTAACTCCAGTCTCCTGGGAACCAGCTGGGCCAGCAGCTCCAAGAAGGTTCGAGGTACAGGGAAAGAGCCCTGTGTCCTGCCTCCCTCCGGGACAGAGAAAGGATCTTGCCTGCATCTTGCAGATGAGGCTCCCTGGGAGTTTGACCTCAGTGACTTTGGGCCCTGGTACTTGAGCCAATGTTTTTTTTTTTAACTTTTCCTTTGCTACTTTCTGTGTGATGGGGGGGGGGGGTGGGTAGGGAGGGTGCTGCTGGAACTAGAAGGACCCTTAGTGACCATTTAGTCTTTTGAGTTTCAGACTGCTTGGTGGAAGTAGTTCAGAAGTAAACCCTCACCCATCTTTCTTCAACCACAGAGTTTCACTTTTAGCTGGCAGCTGTGGGGTTAGCATACCAACTAAGGGCTCTACTGCTTTTAAAGAACAATTTGAAAACCACTGACCCAGTCCAAGCAACTGTTTCTTAGACTTGGGAAGACTGAGGCCCAGAGAAAGCAAACCACTTGCTTTGGGTCACATAGCAAGAGACAGAACTGAAGCCAGGCCGTCTCTTAAATCTTCCCGTTGAGAATTACATGAGTGTAAGATCTTCATATGAAAAGTTACATTGCTGAGCTAGCTGAGGTGGGACCCTCCATTCCAGGAGCTTGTAAACAGCACCTGAGCGTTTATCAAGTGCTTGCTGTGTGCCATGTGATCCATGGGCCTCCCTCAGGGAGTCCCCACAACAGCCGGATCAGGCAAGCATGGTTATCTATACTCTTTACAGATAAGGAGGCTGAGGCTTAGAGAAGCCAAATCACTGTCCAAAGTCACAGAAACAGGGAGTGGTAGACCTGGCTTTGAACTTCTGAGACTGTACTTGAACCTTGACCTTGTGGGGATTTCCAGCACAGACCCAGGGCTAAGGTCATCAGAGGGAAAGGTGATGGAGGCAGGAATGGGCTTAATAGCTGATATTCCATGTGCTTTTCCTGGCATCTTCTGGGGACATCTTGTTGCTGCTTTTTCCTCGAGTTTTAGCCAAGAAAGAACCTTACTTGGCTCCTCTGCGCCCCCATTCTGTGCATAGATTTGGAGTGTATGTGGGGACAGAAAATTAATCTTCTTAGCCTGAGTAAGACCGAATTAGGGGACTCAATCTGCCACAGAAAGGATTCTGTGAGACATCCCTGCCCCCTCAGTGAGCAGGAATGAGCCATTCAGGCCGCCTGGCATGGTACAGAAAACAGAGGCTCACCTGAGGTCAGAAGCCCACATCCGCCCAACACTAGCTAGGTGCCCTGGGCAGTGCTCCTCTCTGAGCTGAACTGTGTCATTTATTAAGGACTTACTGTTGTGCCAAGCCTGATTCGGGGTGCTGGGGACACAGATATAAACCACAAATGTTTACAGTAAATGAGTATCGAGCATATGCTATGCACTATTCTAAGCACTGTAAGTGGGTTAATTTATTTAATCCTTAGGAAAAACATATGAGAAAAGTACTGTTATTTCCACTTTGCAATAAAAGAGATGCAGGAACTTGCCGAAGATCACACAGGCAGTAAGTGGGAAAGATGGGTCTGGAACCTAGGCCTTAACCACTGAGCTACATACGTAGGAACATAACCCACCATGTTGTGGTATATTATCTATAACATGGTCGTGTGGACATATTAGCGTGTTACAGCTGTGTGTGGTGCCTGTGTGTATGTAGACTGCGTATGCCTGTCTGTAGAAGTGTGGGCCTGCATAGGTATGTGTGCACACAGGGACAGCTAGAACACACTGTGCTCAGCGCTGTGGGGTAAATATGTCTGGGGGATTTCCACAGCCTGCAGTTTTTCCAGCTCCTGGCTCAGCTAGTCCTAAGCTGTTGCTGGGGAGTCAGCCTGGTGTTTGGAAAGAGCCTGACTTTGGACTCAGGCAGATGTAGGTTGGAATGGTGGCTTTGTGCCTCTGGCCCTATGGTCTTCAGTGACTTACAGTGACCCCCTTCTCATCAGTGAGGTCGTGAGGATTGAATAAGGCGGTGGTGATGGTGAGGATGTCCAGTTGTAAGAGGACCGGCTGGGTGGATGTGGCAGTGTGTCCTGAGGTCCCGATGAGCAGCTCTCACCTCCACTCTCCCATCTCTTCTCTCCAGCTCTGATTGTGGGCGGTGTCGTGGGCATCCTCTTTGCTGTTTTCCTGGTCCTGCTGCTGGTGTACCGCATGAAGAAGAAGGACGAAGGCAGCTACGACCTGGGCAAGAAACCCATCTACAAAAAAGCCCCCACCAACGAGTTCTATGCCTGAAGCTTCTGCATGGGCACCAGCTTGGACTTTGGGGGGGAGGGAAGCCGCAGGATTGTGAAGGGTGGCCACTGGGATAGGGGGAGGGCAGCCTGACACTGACCTATCAGCATCTCCAGCTCTGTGTCCGGAGAGACATCATCTTCTGCTCTTCCTGCCTCCTCTTGAGTCTCTGGGCCTCAATTGTCCTGGCAGAAAAATGGGGTTAAACTTGGCCTTTCTGAAGGCAAGTCTGGGATTGAAATCCTTTCTTAAGCTCCCAGTTTAGAATGTAGGCCCAGCTTAGACCCTATTCTGACCATGCCTCAGCCAGAGCCCTTCTGAAGCTGTTGTGTGAGTCCTGCTGGAGTCTGCCCCCAGCGGCCTCCCTCCCTGTCACACAGCCTGTCCCTCTGCCAGGAGCTGGGAAAAGGATGTGTCCATCAGAGGGCACTTGTGACCACACTACAGGAGTCTCTGTGGTCTAGCTTGGGCCATTCTAGGCTCTTTCAAGTGACTTGGAAATCAACCTTTTTTATTTGGGGAGGGTGGGGAGAGGAGCTGAAAGTTCATACTGAAATGGATTTGTAGAATATCTGTAAATCTATTTTTAGTGGGGTATTTTTTTAATGGTTCATTTCTTTATGCAGAGCCTCTCTGCCTGAGCAAGAGTGTGCAGGTGCCGAGGTGTTCCCCACTCTCTTGCACATTTCCACAGTACCTGCTAAGTTTGTATTTAATGGTTTGTTTGTTTGTTTCTCGAAAATGAGAGAAGAGCCGGAGAAATGATTTTTATTATTATTTTTTTTTACTATTTATAGCTTCAGAGAGGGCCTCTCCTTCCCTTTCCTCTTTCTCTTTAAAGCCCCTCCCCGTTTTTTTTTTTTTATACTAAGCACTCCCCTGCTCATGACCTTGGCCCTTTCTGAAGCTGCTAAAAAGTAGCTTTTGCTGAAACATAGTTTTCTAGCAGATCCCAAAATATAATGTAAGGGATGTTGGGATATTTGTATCTCTTTTCTTGTAATATATTATTATTCTTCCTTGGTTCTAGAAAAATAGATAAATATATTTTTTCAGGAGATAGTGTGATATTTCCAGTTCAAAGTTGGCTGGATGGTTGGGTGAGTGAATTTTTGTGTGGTCGAGTGGATTTTTACCTTTTTTTTTGCCCTGTTCCTGGTGCCTTCTCCTGATCGGGCCGGAATAGTTGAGGGGAGATGATTCTACCTTCTGTCTAGCTTTTAATTGAGCCCAGCTGGTGTTCCTTTATTTGCTTTCTCCAAATTTAAGAGAAAATTGGAGAGCTGCACCATCCAATATGGTAACTACTAGCCACATGTAGCTATTTAAATCAATTAAAATTACGTAAAGTTAAAAATTCATCCCTCAGTTACACTAACCACATTTCAGGTGGTCAGTTGCCACATGTGGTTAGGGCTGCTGGACCGAATGCGCAGGCAGAGACCATGTCCATCTCATGGACAGCACTGCTAAGAACTGACTTAAGTCACAGTCCCAGCTTTGCTGGGATGACCTTTGTCTCCCTGGGCAAAGAGGGGAATGGTGGGTGACTGGGGGGGCTGATTCGGCCTGAACTCTGGAGCCTGTTGTCTACGAACCTCCCTCTCCAGAGAGGAGAGGCTGGTGGCTTAGCCTGGGCAGGCCAGGTCTTCTGACTGCACTGGCTAGGGTGGGGGGAATCAGCCTCGCCTCCTGCACCCTGCACCACCACAACCCAGGTCCCAGCTGGCTGGGTCCTCTTCCTCCCTGTGTCCTTCTCCTCTGGCTATGTTGGGAATGAGCACCTCTTCTGTAGCCACTTCACACTGTTGTCTGTTACTGATTTTTTTGATAAAAAGATAATAAAACCTGGTACTTTCTAGATCGCCTGCCTCTGTCACTTTAAAGTTCATTACGAAGTCATCCTTTCTGGGCTCTGTATCCTTGATCCCAGTGGGGCCTGAGATGATTGCCCTGACCAACTGCCCTCTGGGATGCCAGACCCAGGAGGGAGAGAAGTAAGAAGCCAGGAAAGGACCTGGAGAGGAGGGAAGAGAGTCAGAATGCTCCCGCCCACGCCCCAGAGAGCCGTGGCCTCTGGGGCGTATGCGCCTACCTCAATGTTTTGTTTAGCCGGCACTGTTTAAAAAACAACCACAAAAATCCTTGGATTAGCTGCCAACAATAGAAATGAGGACGTTTCCCATAAAAATCCAGATTCCCCACTTGCCTCAGGGGAAAACAAGATTTGACAACTCTCAGGTTGCACAGCAACCATTGGGAGTTGCTGACCGGGCGCTGCCCGTCTGAACGTGGCTTCTCTGCCTCGCCAGTCTCTGTCCACTTGCTTCTCTCCTGTCAACTGCGTGGCCTCTGCGGACACTGTAGTTAGTGGGCTCTGGACAAGTACCATGGATGCCTCTCTTGATCCTGTAACAACCCTGTGAGGTGGGTACAGTCCTTTTCACAAGGGGGACAGCCTGCCCGTAGCTTGTCTGTGCAGAGTTAGACCTTCATTCCAGGGCCTTGATGGTGGCGGTCTTCCCTCGGTGTCATATGGCTCCCATCACATGCGGCATGACAGGAACCCATTCTGTGCTTTACACCTGCACCCATTTAATCGTCAGGACAATCTCACAAAGTAGGTGCTGTTAGTATTGCCATTCTCCCGAGGGGGAAACTGCAGCTCAGAGGTTAAACCCAAAGCTTACCATTGGTAGAGGTGGGATTTGAACCCCGGGAGTCGGGCTCTGGGATCTGCTCATAAGCCCACTGCTTATCGGTTATGTCACCCAGGCCCCTTCACTGCGGGCTGCTCAGGCCCCACAAAGCCCCTCTGAAGTGGTGAGTCTGGTTTCAAATCCCTCCTGAGGCCCTTGCTACACTTGTTTTCCTGAGTCCCATCAGGCTTGAGTGGGTCTCTGTTCCTTGTAACTTGGGTATTGCAGAAGGCCCTCACATCTGTTAGATTTGTGCTGCCCAATACAGTGGCTACTAGTGACATGTGGCTACTTAATTTTTTTTATTTTTTTGCTTTTATTTATTTATTTTTATTTTTTGTGTGTGTGAGGAAGATCAGCCCTGAGCTAACATCCATGCTAATCCTCCTTTTTTTTTTTTTTTCTGAGGAAGACTGGCTCTGAGCTAACATCTATTGCCAATTCTCCTCCTTTTTATTTTTTCCCCAAAGCCCCAGTAGATAGTTGTATGTCATAGTTGCACATCCTTCTAGTTGCTGTATGTGGGACGCGGCCTCAGCATGGCAGGAGAAGCAGTGCGTCGGTGCGCGCCCAGGATCCGAAACTGGGCCGCCATTAGTGGAGCGCGCGCACTTAACCGCTAAGCCACGGGGCTGGCACTGGCTACTTAATTTAAATTAATTAAAATTTAGGACCAGCCCCAGTGGCCTAGTGGTTAAGTTCAGCACGCTCTGCTTTGGCGGCCCAGGTTTGGTTCCCAGGCATGGACCTACACCATTCGTCTGTCAGTTGCCATGCTGTGACAGTGCCTCACATACAAAATACAGTAAGATTGGCATAGATGTTAGTTCAGGGCAGATCTTCCTCAGCGGAAAAAAAAAAAAAAAACTCAGTGCCTCAGTTGCACTAGCCACATTTCTTTTCTTCTTTTTTTTTTTTTCTGGTGAGGAAGATTGGCCCTGAGCTAACATCTGTTGCCAATCCTCCTCTTTTTGCTTGAGGAAGATTGTCCCTGTGCTAACATCTGCACCCATCTTCCTCTACTTTGTATACGGGACGCTGCCACAGCATGGCTTGATGAGCAGTCTGTAGGTCTGTGCCCGAAATCTGAACCTGTGAACCTTGGGCCGCCAAAGTGGAGTGGGTGAACTTCACCACTACACCACCAGGCCAGCCCCACTAGCCACATTTCAAGTGCTCAATAGCCACATGTGGCTAGTGGCTACTCTGTTGGACGGCGCAATATAAAATACTTCCACTGTCATAGAAATTGTGTCAGGGCTACGTTGGATGCTGAGACTGTGGGTCAGGAACTCTGGATCTGGACTTCAGCTCTCATTAGCTGTTACCTTGTGCTCCAACAGCCTACAGGGAGGTAGGTCAGAGCCTGGTACACAGTAAGTGCTCAGTAAGAGGCACTTTAGTCTCATCATCAGTGCCATCTTTGGGGTAAGATATTAGCTCCAGAAAGCCCCTGTATTATCTATTGCTGTGCAAAGTTACCCCCAAACTTAGGGGCTTATGACAACCATAAATATCTCTCCTAGTTTCTGTGGGTCAGAATTTGGGAGCAGCTTAGCTCGGTGGTTCTGGGGTCTCATGAGATTGTAGTAAAGTGTGGGCCAGGGCTGCAGTCATCCAAAAGCTCGACTGGGCTGGAGGATCCGCTTCCAAGATGGCTCACTTACATGTCTGGTGAGTTGGTGGTGGCTGTTGGCAGGAGGCCTCAGTTCCTCACCCCAGGTGCCCCCATAGGGCTGATGAGTGTCCTCAAGACACAGCAGCTGGCTTTTCCCAGAGAGTGATCCAAGAGAGCCAGGGGAAATCTACAATGCCTTTTATGGTCAAGCCTTGGAAGTTACACAGTCGCTTCCACGATATGCCATTGGTCACACAGGTCAGCCCTATTCATTGTGAAAGGATACTACAGAAGGGCAGGAATACCACCAGGAGGCAAGACTCATTAGAAGCCATCTTCAAGACTGGTTACTATAGCCCCAGTTGCTGCTCGGCTCTGCACAGGGGCTAATTTATCTGGATAGTTAACTCTGAGTGGCATTTGGTATAATACTATTTCTGAGAATTGGGCACAGGATCTAAACTGGGTTTTGGACAATATTGGGCCGTTTTTATTCATAATCCTGTCAACTTTCTGAGGCAGCAGAAGCAATGACCCCTGCATGGGTTGATTCCTTCATGGGGCGTGGGAAGGCCTACAGGCCAAATAGATTTTCCCTTGCCGATAATCTGCTATGCAGTTTTGGGGAGTGGGATAGACAGAATTCTAAGATGGCCCCCAAGATTTCTGCCCCCTCGCAGAACCCGTACAACTGTGTACACCTGGACACAATCTGTACATTTCCCCTGCTTGATGATGGATGTCACTCCCATGATTAAGTTACTTTAGATAGCAAAGACGAAGGGATTTTGCAGATGTAATTAGGTTGATTTTTGAGTTAGCAAAGAGGGAGATTATTGTAGGTGGGCCAGACTTAATCAGTTGAAAGCCCTTATAAGAGGGTCTGGAATCTTCCTGATAAGAGTGACACTTTCCTGTTGGCCTTGAGAAAGCAAGCTGCCATGAGTTCTATAGCGTCAAGGAAATGAATTTTACCAACAACCGTGTGAGCTTGGAAGTGGACCCAGTGCCTCAGAGAGACTACAGCCCTGGCTGACACTTTGATTACAGCCTTGGGACACCCTGAGCAGAAGACCCAGATAACTCCATGGACTCCTGACCCATGGAAACTGGGACAATAAATGTGTGTTGTTCTAACCAGCTATGTTTGTGGTAATTTGTTACTCAACATAGAAAACAAATACAGGAAGGTCACTTACCTCCTCTGGACCATCTATTTCCCCATCTGTTAACTGGAAGGAGAGTGCAGTATTTGGGTCATCTCTAAAAGTGTTTCTGGAGTCATAATGACAGCACCTAGCCCATTAGAGTGGTTACTGTGGGCCAGGCCCTGTTGAAGTTACTTTATGTATATTAGTTATTTTATTTCTCATGACATGACATCTCATGAAACAAATACTATTATCGCCATTTCCAGAAGAGGAAACTGAAGCACAGAGAGGTTAAGTGACTTGAATTTGCCAAGCTCACCCAGCTAGTACATACGGTTTTGATTCCAACGTGGCTGAAAAGCCGCCATTACACGTGCATTCCTTCATTTCAAGGTGACCCCTCTGAAAATACATATGTATATTAGCATATGTATATGCACGTACATACCACGAGAAAACCAGCCAAGCCCAGGATCCCCTACCCAGGGCGAGGTGCACTTTCAGCCACCAGCCAGGGCTGGGGAGAAGGATGTTTTGAACCAGATAGGGGCTTGCGGATGAGCTTGGCAGAGTGGCCCCACTTCAACACTCTGTCACCAGAGTGAGTCCATAAAGAAGTTGGTCACAAGGCTCTACTTTCCCCCAGAACTTTGCCTGTCCCTTCTGTTCCCTCCCTGCCCCCCTCCACCCCCCCACGGGTGGCAAGCAGCTAGCTCTGGCGGGTGTTTACCACTTCACCATGTGCATAATTGTGTCACTGCTGCCCTGCCTGCCTTTGTCCCTTGGGGTCTGGAACAGCGCCAAGCCTGACTGGGGGGTGCCTTTTTGGGTGAGAATGGTCAGGATTGACCCTTGCAAAACTTAGTAGATATTGTCTTCTTGGTTTCACTCTTTTTAAAGTCACTTTCTCTCTCCCCTGTCATCTTCACGGTCTGTGCCCTCGGCAGTCTACATCCTCCCTAGGGAGGAAGATGTCTGAGAATTCTACCCACACTGTGGTGATAATGGGTTTCTCTTTGAGGAAACCCAATTTAAAAGAAACCGAAGGGACAGGAAGAAACCCAAAAGTCAGTGATTAAACCGGAACACCAGCTTGTTCATGGTGGGACCTCAGGCAGCGTGAGAGCTGGTAAGCTGAGAGATTTTGGAACAGAGATTTTGACCTTATTCTCACCATGCGAGAACCTCAGAGACCCAGACTTCATCCGTATAGGATTCAAACCAGGCTCTGCCATCAACCTGCTCTCAGAGCAGCATGAGCCTTCCTTCTCAGAGCCTCAGTTTCCCCATCTGAAAAATGAGGAAGAAACATGGACTGAAGCAATGATTCTCAGCCCTGAGGGGTTCTGGTCCTGAGAGCATGAAAACGTTAAGATTGTCTTTTAAGGACCCTAACAGTTCTTTTTATAAATAAATGAAAACTCAATTCCTGGGAGGGGAATAGTGCCACCTGCTGGTTTCACTTTGCACTTGCAATGTCCAAATATCTGCCACTGCTATGCAACGCAACGTTCTTTGGTGTTTATTGAGCTCCAACTCAATATTCAAGGCATTGTAGTGCGCCGCTGGGACACGCAGCAATGAGCCTCTTTCCGCATGACGCTCACAGTCTGGAGGGGACAAGTGACATGTACACAAAGTCCTCTGATCCAAGGTGGACAGTGACATGGGACCAGTGAGGTTCTATGGAAACACAAGGTGGAAAGCTTGGGGCCAGGGCTGGCTTCACGGGCGTGTGACCTGTGCAGTCACACAAGGCCGTGCTTAGAAGGGCCCTGCCTTGATTTTGTCCTCTGCTGTCCCTGTCATGAAATTCTTAATAATTTTTGAACAAGGGGCCATACATTTTCATTTTGTACTGGGCTCCACAAATTATGTAGCTGATCCTGCCTTGGGGAAGCCTTGGAGGAGATGACATCTGAGCTGGGTTAGGAGAACAGGGCAGTAGTTGAGGGAGAGGAAAGGAGGGGAAGAGGTGGACTCCTTAGGCCTTGGCGACAGTGGTGTGAGGGAAGGAGATAGAAGATCAGGTTCTGTGAGGTGGGCGGAGAGGGAGGGGAGTTTGGTGCTAGATGAATTCAGGCTCGGGGCTAGGAGGACCTCCCAGGATAGCCCAGCAGCTGGAACTCAGAAGACAGGCCAGGGCTGCAGCTTTGAGGTCACAGACTTCCAGGTTGGTGCTTTAGTGGGACAAAGGTCCTAGGGTGCCCTGAAGGGATTGCAAAAGAAGACAGAGCTGCATTGCCAGGCCTGGGCTTTCAGGCCAACCTAGGTTCCTAGCTTCCGGGACTCCTGCCTTGTGGAGTGGCAGAGGAAGTCCTTTAGGGCAGGGCTGGAAGGGCCCTTGAGCCCCAACTCTGCGTGGGGTGCACTGTGAAACTCCTCTTAGCCTCCTACAAGTGGCTTCCTGCTTCAACACCGTCATGGGGCGGTGAGCTCAAACTCTCCAGAGACAGGCACTCACGTCGGCGACATTTCCCATCCGACTTGTTGCTTGCATTCCTCAGCCAGAATTCACTCTCGGGGGCCGTGAGGGGCTTTGAACAAGCTTCTCCCTCCCTGTCACAGTGGGTTTCAGCCTGCTGATGGCAGGTGACAGAACTTCACCAAGACTTTGGGGAGTCTGAAGAGCAAACCCCACTCCCTCCCCTTGGGCAATGTCAGCGGCTTCTTTCTCATGGGGCTTTCCATGTTGGCGGGGGCGGGGTGGGGGGGGGAGTTCCACAGGAAATGAGTCCTTCTTCAGAGTTCAAGGACGGTTCCAGCGGGGTGTGAGCCCTGAACCTACATTTCAGACGAGTTCTCCCCATTCGACACCACCCCGGATTGGTCCAGGCAGCTGGCACCCATGATATATCTGTATCCCTGGCCTGAGCCAGGACCCTGCCTGGCTTTTCTGCTTCCCTGTAGAGCACAGACTTGGCAGATGGTGGGCAGGCTACTCAGCGATGGATTTTGACTTGGTCCCTGGGCCCCACACAGAGAAGTTCCTCTCTCAGCTGGGTTATTACTCAGTTGATCCCAGGAGTTCTGCCTGGAGTTGTCCTGGGAAAGTTCTGTTCTGTATTCTGTGTTTGCCTCTGGGCCTGGGGTGCATCTTTGCTAGGAGTGGGGGGTAGCTAGTAGAGTAACTCATCTCCAGAGCTAACAGGTGGTCCCCTGTCAGGGACAGGGGCTCAGGGATGCTAGCTCCTTCTGAACCCCATTCCTTCTCCAGAAAGGATCAAAAAGTTAGGCTATCTGTTCCATCAGACTTGTGGTCCCTTCCTCTGTGGGTGTATGAGGGTGGGGGAATTACACTGGGTACCTCCCTCCTTGGGCAGGTGAATCATACAGACCAGACTCTGCCTTGGATAGGGATTGATGCTGGCACAGCAGAGGACTCCCCAACCCTCCAGACTGTATCCTACCAGGCCTGCAAGAGAAGTGCCTGAGTGGACAGTTAAGATGGCAAGACCTGACCACTGTCCCAGGCACCTGCCCCAGCTGCCAAAGTTATGGGCTAGAGAGCAAACACAGGAGGGGTACCGTGCCTGGCTCCGGCCAGAGGAAGTCCAAGGAGGCGCAGGTCTTAGTATCCCAGGGTGGAACCCAGTACCCCAGGGCAGGACTCCCAGGAGGGGCTCAGTGCTCCAAGTGGAACCCAGTGCTCCGGGCAGTAGCAGGGCTCCACTGGGATGTGGTGCTCCAGGTCAGATCTAGCATTGCAGGCAAGACCTGGTGCTTCAGGGCACACGGGCCACGCCTCTTAAGCCTGTGCCCCAGGCCCCGGCATGTGAAACTATGTGTTTTCTCTTCAAGAAGAGACACAGCTGCCTGGAGGGTAAAATGCCCTAGGCTTGGCTTCTCAGAGTGTGTGAAACTGTGTGTGAGACACAGGGAAAGGAGAAAGACAAAGACAAAGGGATAGGGACACACAAACACTACCCCCTCTACACAGCCCCCGAGGGACAGAAAGAGACGGAACGCCTGGTTTAGAGTGAAGCAGAGACAAAGACAGGAGGAGCCACACTCGTGACTGGACACGGAGAGCATCTCTCGGGTCGTGTCTTCCTGGATGTAGAAGGACAAGGGAGTGACCCGTGTAAACCCGCGGGGCCGCGTTTCGGGTTTTGATGGCGAGAGCCTTCTGCTGCCGGGGCTGTGGGCTTCACCCCCGCAGCAAAGGGGCAGAGAGCAAAGACCCAGAAGATGGGCCCGGGGCCAGGCCACGGGAGACCTCAGCCGCAGCGCCCAGGCCGCGCCTACGTCTGGATGAAGAGGTGGAAGTTGGCGCGCGTGAACTCGTGGTGGATGCTCTCGAGGAGCGCGTCGGCGTCGGCGTCGGCGGCGGGCTCGGGGGCGCCCGGGGGCCCGGGCCGCGCGCTGTACTCGGGGGTGTAGGTGAAGGAGAAGGCGCTGGGGTAGAAGAGGCCGTCGGCGCGCACGAGGCTCACGGGCACTGTGACGGGTGTGCGCAGCCAGCGCCAGTCGCTGCCGAAGGTGGCTACGTCCGGCACCACGCACACCAGGGACCGCGGGCTCCTGGCGGTGGGGCGCCGAGGTTAGGGCTGCAGTGACGCTGACGCCATGCACCCCCCCACTCCGTTCCCTGGGGCCCAAGGGAGGCCCTCCCCCACCCCCATCCCCATACCTGTACATGGTTTCGGCCTCCACGTTCCCGAACCACACCTTGAGCCCCGCGTGGAAGTTCTCACCGTGGAGCTCCAGCGTGGCCACGTCGCCCCCGCCACTCAGCTGGGGGAAGGTAGGACCAGGTGGTGTGGGGGAAGGGGTGGCCGAGAGCCTGCTACCCTCTCTCACCAGCACCGCCCCTCCGCAGCGCAGTCAGGATCCACGCCCGCCAGCCCCCCCCCCCCCACGCCCGGATTCACCTCGAGGGTGCTGATGAGGGGTACCGGAGTGACCGGCTCCCGGGTACACGCCAGGCTGGTGCTGAAGGAGAATTCCACCGACTCGGTGCCGATGATGGTCCAGCAAGAGCTGTCGTTGAGCAGCGCCCTGTTCGCCTCCTTGGGGCAGGGGGAGGCCTGGGAGGAGCCCCGAGGGGAAGGGCAGAAGCTTCGGATGGTGGCCACCAGCGTGGGAGCCAGCAGAGTGCCTGAGCTTCCAAACATTCCGGGTTGCAGGCTGGGCTCTGCGGTTTACCTGCCCTGTGAGCTTGGACAAGCCCCTTAAGTTCTCTCGGGGTTAGATAAGCTCGCTGGACTAGCTGATTTCTAAAGGTCTATTTTCTTAGGATTCTAGAATTCTGTTTTTTAACATTGTGCAATTTTGTGCCCTAACATTCTACCGTTTTAAAATTCTTTGGGAGGGAATATTGCTCAATAATGTTATTTCTACATATTATGATTTTATCTCTTAACAGTCTATGATAATATTCTTTGGGGAGTAGTATTGCTTAATAAGAATAATAATTTTCCACATTCTATAATTCTGTCCTAACACTCTGATTCTAATAGTCTTTGCTCAATAATACTCTATACTATTATTATTTACGTCCTACAATTTTATATCCCAACATTTTATGATGCTAATGTTCTTGGGAAGGAATTTTGCTCAATAATATTATTACTATCTTGTTCTACATTCTCTGACTCTGTCCCGATATGACAGTCGATGATTCTAACATTCCAAGGGAGGCAGTATTTCTCAGTAAGTAGCAGCCGTTATGATGACGATGACCTTACATTCTATGGGTCTCTGCGTTCTGACTTTCTAGGATGCTTGGTGCTGACATTCTCTGCTTCTCACCTGGAATTGCACCACCTTCTCTGTGGCGAGACATAAGTAGGTGCCACCCCCTCCCGGAGGACCACCCGGAAACTGGAAGGCACACTTGTGCAGTTGAGAGATGGGCTCGTCCACATCGAGGAGCGCGCACTGTTTGGCTACTTTGCGGATGATCTACAACAGAACGGTGGTAAGAAGCATGGCGGCAAGGTGCCTGGGTGCCCAGAGGCGGCCCTCTCAGCCAGCTTGCTGCTACTCCAATAGCCAGGTAGACACTGGCAGATTCCCCCCGCCCGGGCCCTTTACCTCCCTTCAGCCCCACAAAGCAGTGAGTATCCAGATTGAGAACGGTCTTCATGCCTTGGGCCCTCACCCTCCAGCCCTGTCCATGTGGGTCATACCTTCTGCATGGATCTGGGGGGACCCCTCCAGGTATGCCCTCCCTTCCCATACCATTGGAGGTAGTGTGATGCCCGTGACAGTGCAGACGAGCTGCACCAGGGAGCCATAGCGGACGTAGCCCTCTCGAGGTGGGAAGTCCCCTTGGGAACAGTGTTCATCAGCTAGGGGTGAAAGGAAGGAAGGAAGGAGGGTTTCAGGGGCCCCAAACTTCTACTTCAAGCCTTGCCCTTCCTCCCTCTGGCTCCACCTCACATCACACATGGGTCTTGTGGGTAAGGTTGGCATGCAGGGAGGCAGCGAAGGCTGAAGGTTCTCATTCTGGAGGGGTCATGTGTGGCCATCCTCACAAATGTCTGCCCCCTGGGGGCCTGAGATAACGGGAAAGGGCTGGATATTGGAGTTAGAATAGCTTGGATCAGAAACAGACTCACTGGGACTTGGGCAAGTCTTCTTGTGTTGCTGAGCCTCAGTTCCACTGGGCAAAGTTTACCATCCTTGAGGAGTTGTGGTGACGATTACATAAGCTAATGCATGTGAAGTGCCCAGCCCTGGGCCTGCTGATGTGTTTACCGAGGTGGAGCGTGAAGGCAGCCCACTGGCGTGCGCTGGCCACGAAGGCCCCATCCTCCACAGAGAGGTATCGTGTGGACACCGTCTGGGAGCGCAGGCGGTTGAAGAGGGAGACCTTCGAGCCCGAGGATATGCATACTGTAAGGGGAGGTGGAATCAGCGCCCTGGCCTGGCTTGGTCCCTTGGACTTGCCAGACAATTTCTGATCCTCTGTCCCCTGTGCCAGTCTGACTGATATGCCCACTGGCCTGAACGCACTGAGCATTCATATTTCACAGCTATTTATCTAATAACTGCTATAGTCCTGCTTCTGTACTTTTGCCTGTTCCTTTTTGCTGCCTGGGCATCCTTCAATTCAAGAAACAGAATTTTATCAAGTATTCACTAAGTGCCTACTTTGTGGCAGGCACTGTGCTGGGTACTGAGCACCAAAGGGTGAATTAGACCCAGTTTTGCTCTGGAGGAGTCACGGTCCTGGAGAGGAGACAGGGACATAGATATAAAATTTCAATATGATGTGGTAAGGGCTGGGTTAAGGAGGGCTTCCTGGAGGAGGTTATGCTCTCAGCTGGGGAGCATGAAGCAGGTAGGAGTTGCTCAGAGAGCTGCCTAAGCAGAGGCCATGTGGTGTGAGACAGCAGTACCATATTTCTAGGGCTTGACAATGATCTCTTCCAGCCTATCACACATACTCACACTCATACTCACACTCAGAGTCACAGTTTTGTTTTCTGATTGAACTCTGACCCCCTGGGGAGAAAGCACTGGGTCATCTCCCTGTCTCTCCTCACGGTGCCAGCCATTCTGTAGGTGCTCAATTTATACTTAGCCAGGTATACAGCAGGCACTGAATAAATATTTTTAAGTCAATTTCCTCTACCCTTTTATTGTCACTTTTTTGGTGTGTGTGTGAGGAAGATCAGCCCTGAGCTAACATCCATGCTAATCCTCCTCTTTTTCCTCCTCTTTTTGCTGAGGAAGACCAGCTCTGAGCTAAAATCTATTGCCAATCCTCCTCCTTTTTTTCCCCCTCAAAGCCCCAGTAGATACTTGTATGTCATCATTGCACATCCTTCTAGTTGCTGTATGTGGGACATGGCCTCAGCATGGCGGGAGAAGCGGTGCCTCTGTGCGCGCAGGGGATCCGAACTCGGACCACCAGTAGCCGAGCGCGCGCCCGCTTAACCGCTAAGCCATGGGGCTGGCCCTTATTGTCACTTTTTATCTGTCTTTAGTTCAGCACCTGCCGGCGTTTGGTGGGCCGCCAACTCCCCCCACCCAAATCTGGTATCTGTCCCCTTTCCTTTCTGCTCTTGCTTCTCAAACTCTTCTCATTCCCAGACCAAAGCCGCACCCCCTCACCCACACCCCGCCCCTCTCTCGGCTCAGACCCCGCCTCCCCCACTCTGACCCCACCCCCACAACCCAGGCCTCTCCGGCCCCCAAATACAGGAGCTCCAGGCTTGTGGGCCCCGCCCCGCTCACGGTCGGTGTTTTTCAGCGACTGCTTCTTCTGCGAGGGCTTCGAGATGACCTTGATGAGGCGGCTGTGGAAGGTGCCCAGCTCCCGGCCCCCTCGGAGCACTAGCCGCAGCACCAGCCGGAAGTGCTTCCTCTTGTCTGCGTCCGAGATGTACAGGGTCTTGGCACAACCGAATTCCTACGGGGTTCGCGGGGATGGGGCCGTCTCATCCCAGCCCTGCGCCGCCGGATGAACCCTACTACCCTAGTTATCTGACGTCCGCCCCGTCGGACGTGGCGTGAAGCAGCACAATCCAAGCTCTGGGGCTCACCCTCCAGGCTGAACCCCACTCTCGCGGCTTCCCTACCTATCTCTTGGCTTCTGCAGGGGAGTAAATGAGTCCAAGGATGGGAGCAGGAATCGGACCCCGTCCCATGCGCTCTCACCCTGGAGTCTGGCTGCTCCTCGAAATTCAACTTCTGCGTCTCAGCGGCACTGCCGGACGCGCCGTCCAGTCCCATGTAACCGCAGACCGTGGGTCCCGTCTCCCCTGCCTGGTGGACTGGAAAGGGACGCAAGCGGGGTCTGGAAGGACTCGGGTGCCAGGCAGGACACGTTCTCGCCGCCAGATGGCGCGGCGAAACTGCGCCTGTGAACCGCCCAGCTCCCAGGCCCTGCTGCTGTGGTCCTCCTACAGAGGGAGGTCACGGCAGCCTTAGATACTGCCCTCACCTTGGCCCTGCACTGGCTTCACCCTCCAGCCGGGACCTGCGAGGTAGACACAGGGCGGAGGGCAGAAGAACCTGCGGAGACATGTAAGCGCAGGACTCGTATATCATCTCCACTTGACTGTCTTGTAGCCATCTCAAAAGTAGCATAAACCCACAGAATCCTTGATTCTCCCTCCACCTTTCCCACCGCCCTCCCCAGGCTTTTCCATGACCGTGAACCCCATTAACATCGGAACCTTCTTTGACACTCCTCTTATTCAACATATCAGCAAATCCTGTCCACTCCACTCTCAGAACATATCCAGAATCCATCCGCTTCTTGCCACCTCCACCTTAGTCTCAACTGCCATCACTTTTTGCCTGGACCACTGCATCAGCCTTCCAACCTTCTCTTCTCCTACTCCTCCCCTCTTCAACCTGTTTTTCACACAGCAGCCAGATTGCTTTTTTTTTTTTTTAAGTACAGTCAATCATGTTGCCTTGACTTCTTAAAATCCTCCAATGGTTTAAATAAGTCCTCACATGATCTGGCCCCTGCTTACCTCTCTAACTTTATTTCCTACAACTTCCCCTCTCCTCTAATTCCAGCCACTCTGACTTCTTTTGTGCCTGGAATCAAGCCAGGTTGGTACAGCTTCAAGGTCTGTGCATTTTCTTTTCCTTCTAATTGGAACACACTTCCCCCAGATTTTCTCATGTCTGGCACCATTTTCATATTCAAGTCTTGGTTCAGATGTCAACTACTTAAAAGGCCTTTGTATACCTTGACCTTTCTAGCTTAAGTACCCCTGCTCCAGTTTCTATCACATTACCCTGTTTCCCTTCTAGCTCTCATCACAATCTGGAAGTATCTTGTTCACTGATTTGTGGGGACTTTATTGTCTGTCTCTTCCACACTAGAGTGAAGATGCCACGAGAGAAGGGACTGTATCTGTCTTGTTCTGCTGTATGCCCAGTGCCCAGCAGTGCCTAGAGAGCCTGGCCCATCATAAGCACTCAATAAGTAGATGTTGAATGAACGAATGAATGAATGGGTGAATGAGTGAATGAATGGAGACTGTAGATGTACAGGGAGGTTTTGCTATAGACCCAAGTGGGAGCTAGTAGTGGCTAAAGGAAAAGGCCCCTGATTGGCCAATAGCTGAGCCCTGAGTCCTCCCCAGGCTCTAAAAGACACTTAACGGGGGGAGGGGCCGATGGGGCACCTACCGCTTCTCATTTCCATAGGATTTCTGGGCCACCTTGGCATGCAGGATCCGCACAGTCTGCTCGCCTGGTTGCTGCAGGCACGGGCGCATGCCTTCCCTCAGGACCGTGGCATGCTCTGGGGATGACCTGGGAGTGGGGGCAGGCCGGCCAGGCCGCAGCATGGAGCGTCAAGGAGCGAGGTGGCATGGAGCCCAAAGCACCCAGGTTGAATGAAATGAATGGGAGGAAGGGGCTGCTCCAGTTTGCCCCACCCAGGGCCAGGGAGAGGAAGTGTTAGGCAAGGGAGGGGACTTGCGTGCAAGGCATGGGCTAAATATTTGTGCTGTGAGGTGCTCAATGAGGCTTGCACGGAGCCCACCAGGACCACCCAGGTGCACTCCTCCAGTCTGGCTCCACGCCCATTGCAGCCTGCAGCATTGGGGAGAGGCCCCAGCCGCACAAAGGCCGCACTTATGCTGGCCTTGGGATGGAGACAGGGTATATGAGGGCACATGGCTTCCCTGCACCCTGAGGGGACCCACCCCAGCTAAGTCGATGCCAGGGGGGACCTCCAGACCAGGTGCTCTCTTGCCTGCCAACATTTGCCTGGAAACATGGAAGGGCCCCAAAACCGTGTCCCCAGGATCCTGGGGAACATTTGAATCCTTCTGGGGGGGTCAAAGCAACACTCCCTCCCTCCTTTCTCCTGGGAGAAGGGGCCTGTTGCTGTCTCAGCTGTCCTCTCCTTGATCATAGGGCCTCCATCAGCGCTGCGGAGTGGGCCAGTCGGAGCCTAGGGGTCTGGCGGCTCCTTGGCCTGGGAGTTTTGACGGGTGAGGGTGGTGGGTTTAAGCCATTGCAGAGAGCAGGTAAAGGAGTCCGTGATGGCAGAGATTTAAGGGACCACCAGGTGGGACCCAGGGAGAACCATGAGCCCTGAAGCTGCCCTTCTGAACCCCTTAAGCTCTTCTCAGGACCGGAGTCCCGGGCCTCTCCTCGCTCCTGGAGGGGGCAGAGGAGGGCAAGAGCCGGGCCGCGCCCTCGGAAGAAGCGGGGCCAGGCTGCCGGCGGCCAGAGCCAGGCCCTGCTCCGCCCCTTGGGGCTCTCCTCAGGGAAGCGCCTCGGAGGCTTCCAACGCATTCCGGCTGCGGACAGCGGGGCCGCCCAGCCTCCCGCTGTAGCCCAATTCCGGCCCCGCAGCTCGCGTCTGCGGCTCCAAGGGCGCAGGAGCCGGGGGCGCCGCGCTTGCCCCGCCCCAGCGTTCAGACGACCGGGGATCGCTCCGTGCTAGGGGGAGGGGTCGCAGCCCGCTCCCCTCCCCACCCGCCAGCCCCGGGTTAAATGCGGCCGCCGCCTCCGCTCGCTCCAGCCGCCTGGCAGTCCCCAGCTCGGGCACGCAGCCCGCGCCGTTACCTGGTCCAACTGCCCGGGAGGCTCCGCCCGTCGGCTCCGCTCTGCGGCCGCGCCTCCGAGTCGTCCGGCAGGTTCAGGTGAGTCAAAGGGCCTGGGGGCGCCGAGGGGTCTGCGGGCGAGCAGGCGTTAAGCCAGACCAGGCGACCGTATTTAACCGCGGCTGCACCACCTACGGTGCCCCCATCTGACCCGCCGTGCCCTTCCCCACTTCTGTGGGGTCCTATCCAAGTTGAGCCTCCACGAGCAAGGCCGCCCAAATGGGGAAGAGGTACTTTTTCCCTAATCTCCTCCCTCCAGAAACCCCCAAGAACGGCCTCAAGGTGTTCATTCTTCAGCTAACTCTTGAAGAATTGTTCACAGACCTCTCCTCCCTTGAGAACCCACTTCCCCCACCCTAAGGGCATTTCTGAATCTCTTTTCAATGCAAGGATTTACCCCTCAGAGGAGCTCCCGGTTTGAGTGTCAGCCCTGTCACCACGTTGCTGTGTGACTTGGGGGAGACATTGCCCTCTCTGGACCTAGTTCTTTCCTCTGTAGAAGGAGGGGTTGGAAAGGAGATGAATTTTGAGGCAGTCGTTATTTTGATTTTCTAGGATTACTGGGGTGCCAGGCCAGATGTTGGCTCAGGCCAACAGCAGGATAAAGGTGACCTTACTCAAAATTTGGGGGTCCAGAGGCTTCTGCAGGTAGGAAGGGATGGGAGGTGGCAAAGGTCCCTTGTGCCTTTACCCCCATGTTCCCCAGGGGTGCTCGCCACGGCTGTGGCCCAAGCTGGAGCACACCTTCCCACCTCCAGCTGTGGCTGGCACATCTGGCTTAGTCACCCTCCCACGCTGGGCCTGCCAGAGGGATTTTTGTTCCTCTACCAGGCGTGAAAGGCGAAGGCAGAGAGGATCCAGGACGGGAAGGCCTCCTGGAGTGAGCGGCAGGCACTCGACCTTGCTCAGAATAGGCCCATTCACGGAATTGGGGGAGGGGACCGGGCTGCGGTTGGGTTAGGGGCGGCTGGCCCCCTCTGCCAAGAAACAGCAACAGAGAAATGGCTACCGCAGCTTCAGCTTGGGGCGCGGGGGGTGGGGTAGAGAGCGAATGGAAGGAAAAGAGGTGACGCCTAGGCGCCAGGTTGCCAGGCAGCTCAGGAGGGAGAGGGGAGCCAGGAGCGCCAGGTTCCTTTGCAGCTCGGCGGGCCGCCTTCTTGGGCCTCACTTTTCCCATCTGTACGATGGGATCCTTCGTGATTCTCAAGGGGCGTCGCCAAGGGCCGTGGGAGGGTGAGCGCTCACCTGTGGCCCGCATAGGGTCCATGGCCGCACTCCGAGGCCGCGGCCGCTCACTCACCGCCTGCGGGATCGCCCAGTGCTGCTGTCCCCGGAACCCTGCGCACTAGGGTCCTTGGCCCTCGCGCTGGATATATCCTGCCCGGGCCTTATCTCCAAAGCCCCGGGGCTCCCGGTCCCCTGTTTGCTCTGGGCAGGGGCACCTGCTTGGCAGATGTGGGCTTCCCACGGCCGCCTAGCCAACGCAGCCAGACCCGGGAAGACGCCCCCTGGCGGCCTCTCCTGAGAGCAGGCGGGAAGTGGAGGCGCCAAGCCGGGAGTTCATCTGCGTGGTGGGTTTTGGCCAATGCAGTGCCCGCCTGCGGTGGGGCGGTGCACGTCTGAGTGTGTGTGTGAGCGTGTGTGTGTATGTTGGGGGGGGCGGTGCTGGGAGGACAGCCACACAGAGGTGGCTTGTGTGCGGAGGGGAGGGGGCCGAGGTGGGAATGGCTTCCGTTTGTAAAGGTTCTCCTCCCCCGGGAAGAGTGCGCGGAACACGCCGGCTGCTTCTTGAAACTCCATCGGCGCTGGACTGTATCCTGGTGCAGCCACTTTCTTGCTGCGCGATTTGGGGTGCCAGCGCTTAACTTTTCTGAGCCGGTTTCTCATCTGTATAATGGGAACAGTAACAGCCTTAAACTCATAGAATTGTCGAGAGAATTAAATGCCACAATGCACGAAAAGCCTTTAGCATCGGGCCTGACATTTAGGAAAGGCTTTTTTCTTTTTACATTTTGTATATTTTTATCTACTTACTATTTATTTAGGGTTCTGCAGTTCCACAAAGCGGAATTCCTTGCTTTTCCCAGCAATCTCGCTGTAGTGAATTTTTTTAAATTATGAGAAGTTTCAAACCACAAAAGTAGAGAGATTAGTAAAATAAGCCCATGACCCTCCTCTCCTTCCAAGTGCTCCACCCAGATTAAGAGCTCTGTAAATACTATGGCTCTTTTCCTTCCTCCCTCCAGGCTCTGACACTGCGTTCCCTGTTCCCCAAGAGCCATGAGGGGCCTTCTATGTTCGCCACTGCCCATGGTGCTGCTCCTTCTCCGGCCGTGGGAAACCCGGCTCCAGTTCGCAGGTGAGCCGGGCCCAGCCCGCACCAGCACAGGGAGGGGAGCAAAAGCAGGTTCTCCGTCTGCAGCCAGCTAGGCCTGCTGGGGAGACAAAAGAGGAGCTGGGTGCGAGTTCACCGCTTCTCCTCTCTGCGCCTCAGTTTCCTCATCTGTAGGATGTGGCTTAGAGGTAACAAAGTCGGGCTCATGCAAAACTGCCTATTCAGTATTTAATTTTTTTAAAGTTAATTGGAAAGCCAGGAGATTTCACATAAAAATCCTGACTTGGGACTTCTCTCGAACAATCCAAGGATCTGCTAACATGGGGTCCGCATGGCAACATTTGGCTGGAGTTGCCCATTTGAGGAGGGATATGGGCTCTCTGGGTGTCCACCGTCCCAACCCAACCAGTGCACTTATTTATGTTGCCTGCCTGGCCCTATAGGCATTTGAGTTTACGACATCCCCTCGTCCCCTCCCGACTGGATAATACCTCCTCAGAGTAGCCTTCAGAGCTATTAGCCCAGGCCCTCGGCAAATGCTGGATGAGTGAATGTATCTAACATGCATTTGCTGGGTTAATTCTGTGCTGCGCGCAGTTATGCCGGGAGACCACCACTCCGCCCTGGGTTTCCTTGGGGTCTCCCGGAGGTGAGGCTTTGCTGGCCTAGGAAAGTCCTCCTTGATCTCCTCGCAGGTCCCAGGTGCAGTACTGGGCCCCTGGATTTGGTGTTCGTGATTGACAGCTCGCGCAGCGTGCGCCCCTTTGAGTTCGAGACGATGCGGCAGTTCCTGGTAGGCCTCCTCCGCGGCCTGGACGTGGGGCCCAACGCCACGCGCGTCGGCGTGATCCAGTACTCGAGTCAAGTGCAGAGCGTCTTCCCGCTTGGCGCCTTCTCGCGCCGCGAGGACATGGAGAGTGCCATCCGCGCTCTGGTGCCGCTGGCGCAGGGCACCATGACCGGGCTGGCAATCCAGTACGCCATGAACGTGGCCTTCAGCGTGGCCGAGGGCGCTCGCCCGCCCGAGGAGCGCGTACCGCGCGTGGCTGTCATCGTGACCGACGGGCGGCCCCAGGACCGCGTGGCCGAGGTGGCGGCGCAGGCGCGCGCCCGCGGCATCGAGATCTACGCTGTGGGGGTGCAGCGCGCCGACGTGGGCTCCCTGCGCGCCATGGCGTCACCTCCGCTGGACGAGCACGTCTTCCTCGTTGAGTCCTTCGACCTCATCCAGGAGTTTGGCCGGCAGTTACAGGGCCAGCTGTGTGGTGAGTTAGGGGAGCGCTGGAGAGAGGCTTGAACTCTCCAACCTCTTAGATTCCCGCTCCCACCTCAGTAAATCCCATCCCATCCCATCCAGGTGGCCCGGCCCACTCCAGCTTTAGGCCCGCCCACCAGGTAGAGTTGAGTTGCGCCGGTTTACCGCAGGCTGTCATAGGCCAGCTCTGCCCACTTATGCTTAGGCTTCGCCCGCAGGAGCAACATTTAGCGTGCCCCGCCCACCAGGGTGAGCTGTTGTGGTTTACCACAGGCTTAATGTTCAATTCCAATGCCTCCCTCAAAGCTGAGAGCAATACCCACTCCGAAGAGTTGTGTCCCGCCCACAGGGGCATGGCCACGCCCACCCTCATTTTAGCCCCTCCACAATGTGCAAGATCTGTTAGTCACACCTTGAGTTACTCCGCCCACTTTGATTTAGCACCTTTCCACCTCCTCTGCCTTACCCCATGTAGTCCTGTCCTGTCCACTGACACATCTAGCCCCGTGCTGCCCTCTTCTGAGCCTGTTCACAGGGGCTACTCAGGCCCTATTCTTTCCCTAAGCTGTCGGACCTGGATTGGCCCCTCTCAAATGAGTCATAGACCATTTAAGGCCATACTTGATCGTGGTGCCTACCTACGACCCCATCCAGCTCCTTCTTGTTGGAGGATTCTGTCCATCCGTCCCCTTCTGATTCTAGTCTCATGTGTCCTCAGGAAGGGACCTGTGTGCTGAGGGGGGACACGGCTGCCAGCACCAATGCATCAGCACCCGGAGCACGTTCCACTGCGCCTGCAACCCTGGCTACCAGCTAGCAGCAGATAACAAGAGCTGTTTAGGTGAGAGCTACCCCTGCCCTGCAATCCCACTGCTCCTGAGCCTTCTGTAGCTCCCCATTGTCCCAGCACCAGCCCAATGAGTCCGGAAGGGCCTTTGGAAGTAAAAGTCCAGCTCCTTCACTTTACAGGTTTAAGAAAGGGAAGGTATTGCCTGGGGTCACACAAGTAGGACCAGGGCTAGATATCTTGAACCAACAGTTAAGTGTGCTCTCTACATCCCTCTCCCCCTTCTTTCAGGCTTGTCTCTTACCTGGCTCCAACACACCTCCCAAACTTGTCTGTGTCGTGTCACAGGCACGTCTTTACCCTTTCTGTTATTTAGACACTGTTGGGTCTTCAGTTAGGGTCTCCATACCCGCCCTCCCTTCCCCCTACACATATGCTACTCATTCCTGCTTCTGCATCTCAGCTCTTTCTGGGCTGCTCACTGGACTGCCCTTGCCGCTCTTCTCTGCACCTGCAAATCTTTCGAGGCCTGGTTCTTCATCTTTGCCTTCTGAAAAGCTATGGCACACAATGCCTTGCTTACACAATTGAGATTTTCCCTTTCGTGTGTATGTGTGTCCACTCTTGTGATCCTAACGGCAGCTGCCAGTTACTGGTGCCAGGTTAGTGTCAGACAATGTGCTAGGAGAGTTACACACATCATCTCAACCTCACAACAACCCGGAAAAAGAGGTCTTGTGTTCCCAATAACCCAGATGTGAGCTGGGGTCCTCCTGTTTCTGGAAACTTAGAAAAGCCTGGCTTGAAACCCCATTTGATGACCCGTGAACATTCAGATCCCTCCCTAAGATGTCTGGGAATTCCTCACATACTTACATTCCGTGGTCATCTCTTGCTCTGAGCTTCTGCTGAATTCATTCAATTTTATGGGCCCTCTCTCAATTTCTCAACCCCACACATGCTGTTCTTGTTGCATGCATGTAAATTAGCCTCTTCCTTCATTTATACACATGTACACACAAGAGCATGTGCATGCATATGTCTATTTTACTAAAGATGGGGGAGGACAGACGTGTGAATTACATCTAAGTAAAGTCAAACATACTTGAAAAAGATACACCCATGATTTATAATTAAATAGTAGACACCCTTGTTCCTGAAAAGTCCTCAGTCACCCCACTACAAGGGATTTTTCACTGGCAACCTCAAACCACACAGTTACTCATCTGCACACCATCTCTCTTGTTCTTTTTTTCCTCTCTCTACTCCCGTCTCTTTTCTAGGAACCTCAAATTCTCACTTTTTTATGCAGGCCAATTCACCACTCTCCAGTCCCTATGCCCAGCTCAGCTCTAGGCCACCTTTGTACATCCAAACCGTCAAGATACTCAATAGGGCAATAGTCCACCCTCCTCAGAAGGAAGTTGTAAATAGCAACTGCTCTCTTCCATTATTGGAGGCTCAGACAAGTAAAGTGGCAGAGCCTGGTCCTCCCCTGTAAGTCAGGGAGCATCTTGAGGGCAGGGGCCGTGTCTTCTACAACTGTGGATTCTTGTTCTTATGCCTGACTTAGGAATGGGCATGCTGGGATGCATCTAGGGCTTGAGTTGAGAGGGTCACCCCGCCCAGTAGGAAGGAGGCCTATGCTTATAGAAATCACAGATGCCTGGGTACCACCCCAGACTAATTAAGTCAGGCTCTTTGGGGTTGAGGCCCAGGCATAGGTATTTTTAAAAAGCTCCTGAGGTGGTTGAGCTGTCAGGGCTGAGAAGTGCAGCCCCAGGCACACTGATCTCACCTCTTCCCAGCCATTGACCTGTGTACCAAAGGGACCCATGGCTGTGAGCACCCCTGTGTCAGCTCCCCGGGATCTGATTTCTGTTGCTGCTGTGCTGGCTTTGTACTCCAGCAGGACCAGAGGAGCTGCAGGGGTGAGCGAGCCCCCCACTAGCGCCCCGGACTGAGCGAGCCCCCCCACTAGCACCCTCTGATGGCTCCAATCAGAAGTGATATCTTGCTGTCTCTTCCTTCCCACCAGCAATTGACCACTGCAGCTTTGGGAACCACAGCTGCCAGCATGAGTGTGTGAGCACCTTTGGTGGGCCACGGTGCCGCTGCAGAGAGGGCCACAACTTGCTGCCCGATGGGAGGAGCTGTCAGGGTGAGAAGGGGTCTCCTGCATTTGTGCAGAGGGGCAAGGATCTTAGCTGGTGGAGTCTACTCTGACTCATCCTGACCTGTCTCTCCTTTAAGCCCGGGACCTTTGCAATGGTGTAGACCATGGATGCGAGTACCAGTGTGTGAGTGAGGGCCTCTCCTACCACTGCCTGTGCCCTGAGGGACGGCAACTCCTGGCAGATGGCAAGAGCTGCGACCGTGAGTGATGGGTGGGAGGGTGTTCTATTTGCCCCTGCCCCACTGCCCTTGCTGTGGCCCAAGGGTGTGGTATGAATGTGTGTGTGTTGATGATGTGGGGTTGGAGGGTGTGCCATGCCATGACTCCATCTCTTTCCCATGAATCCTCTACCGTGCTGCCAAGGTTAATTTCAAAAATACATATTTGATCACATTCCTCCATTGCTCAAAAGTCTTCTGTGGCTCACCAGTGCCTACAGAATAAAGATCAAATGCCTTACCCCTGAGTTTTTTGAATCGTGGGTGCAACCACATTAGTGGATAATGAAACCAAATTAGTGGGTTACAACCAGCATTAAAAAAAAAGAGAGAGAGAAAATAGTGTTTACTGCATACAGAAAGAGTAAGTATTTTATGAAACTTGTTTTTGTTATATGTGAGCATATGAAGTGTATCATGATGTATTGTTATTATTTTTACTGTGGGTTGTGGTCAAAATTTTGAAACCATTGCCTTAGCTCATCACAATCTAGCTTCAGCCAACCCCATCAGCCTGTCTCCTCCTGTTGAACTTTGAACATTTTAGCCATAGTGGCCTGACTAATCCTGAATGTGTCCAGAGCTTCCAGCTTCCATGTGTCTGCACAGGCTGCTCCCACTGCCTAGAATGTTCCTTCCTGCCTTGGAGAACTCCTGCTCATCTTTGAAGACCAAATCAAATGTCACTGCCTCCATTCAGTCTTCCTAAACAACTCCAGGAAGAATGAGTTATGCCTACCTTGGGCTCTGCATGCCCCTCTATTCTAGCACTTTCCTTGACTGTAGTATGTGGCACGTCTGACTGCTCTGCTCTCTCCTGATTTCCTTATGGATAAGTTTCATTTATTGTTGAACCTCCTTCAGGGCTGAGCAAAGTCCCTGACTCAGAATAGGGGAGGCAACATTGTAGAGTGACTGGGAGCATGGGTTTTGGGGTCAGATAGACCTGGCTTCAAATCCTGGCTCAGCCACTACTAGCTATGGAATTCAGGGCAAATCACATTATCCTTCAGAACCTCAGATTATAGAAAGTGGGGATAATATCCAAGATTATTGGGAGGATTGAGAAAAAATATATAAAGCACCTAGCCTAGTGCCTGGCACATGGTAAGCTGTCAAACAATAATGTTTTTGCTTTTACCTATTTATTTATTAATACTGGTAAAGTGTTTAGAATTGTCTGATGCATAGTAGATAATCAATAAATGGTAGCTATTGTGGTTGTTATTATTATATTATTAAAAAGATGTGTTTTAGCAGATTGCCTGCCTTGTGCTAAGCACTCAAACGGCAAAAGTTATAATGATGATCTTGATGATGATAATAATAATAATAATTATTATTATTATTTAGCATAGTACCTGGCATAGAAAGGACTTAACAAATGGTACCTGTTATATAATAAATATTTGCGAATGAATGACCAGATGGGTAGATGGCTGCTGCCAGCCAAGGTTCTGGTCCCTCCATCCAAGCCCGTCTCCTGTGTAGGGTGCCGGGAAGGCCACGTGGACCTGGTTCTGCTCATCGATGGCTCCAAGAGCGTGCGCCCACAGAACTTCGAGTTGGTGAAGCGCTTTGTGAACCAGATCGTGGACTTCCTGGACGTGTCCCCGGAGGGCACGCGCGTGGGGCTGGTGCAGTTCTCGAGCCGCGTGCGCACCGAGTTCCCGCTGGGCCGCTATGGCACCGCGGCCGAGGTCAAGCAGGCAGTCATGGCGGTGGAATACATGGAGCGCGGTACCATGACCGGGCTGGCGCTGCGCCACATGGTGGAGCATAGCTTCTCCGAGGCGCAGGGCGCACGGCCCCGCGCCCTCAATGTGCCCCGCGTGGGCCTGGTCTTCACCGACGGCCGCTCCCAGGATGACATTTCAGTGTGGGCAGCGCGCGCCAAGGAGGAAGGTGAGCTTGGCGTGGGGCGCGCTGGCCTGGGGTTCTGTTGGACGTGGGGAGGTGGCTTTCCTGAGGTCTAGGGCACCTCCTGGGCCTCCCCGCCCTATAGGCATCGTCATGTACGCTGTGGGCGTGGGAAAGGCGGTGGAGGAGGAGCTGCGCCAGATTGCCTCGGAGCCAGCGGAGCTGCACGTGTCCTACTCCCCTCACTTCAGCACCATGACGCACCTGCTGGAGAACCTCAAAGGCAGCATCTGCCCGGGTGAGCACGTCTGTCTCAGGACCCCTCCACTTCTCTCCCTGCCCAACCTCTGATGTCTCCCCTTCCTATTCACCCCTCATCCCTTTGAAGAGTCATATCCAAGGGATGGACTCCCTAGACAAGAACCTTCTTCCTCAAAGTGTGGTCACTGAACCAGCGGCAGGGCTGTTGCCTGGTAGCTTGTGAGCACTGCAGCATTTCCAGCCTTCTCCAGACTGAATGAACCAGATTTTTCACTTTAACAAGACCCTCAGGTGATTCATATGTGTGTTAAAGTTTAAGAAGCATAGACTAAGCTACCTGTGGCCCAAATTAGTGGGTGTTCAGAATAATTTGGGAAACTTTTTCAAAAGAATGCCAAACTCAGCATTTGTAAGTGGAGTCACACCATATATTCCTTTAACTTGTTGGAATTCACCTTTAGACACAGATATGTACACACTATACATACGTATAGGTGTGTATGTATATGCATATACATATACACAAATATACACATACACACCTCTCTCTCTGCCTTCCCCTCTAATTCTAATAATTAGCCAGAGGATTGTGGTGGCACTGGGTTCGCTGCTCTTTTAGGGCCCTTCCTGTCCTGACTCTTATGTCTCCAGCCGTGTGACTTTGGACAAGTCACTTAACCTCTATCCCTCCCTGAACTTTCCTCTTCTGTAACAGGGGAGTGTGCTGGCTGCCCAAGGTTGCCTCCAGCTCTAGAAATGTAAGAGGAATCTGGGCTCTGTGCTTGAGGCTCTCCACCAATTGGCTGTATGACCTTGGGCAGATCCTTCCCCCTCTTCTGGCCCTTGGTTTCCTGATCTGTAAAGTTAGGAGTCTTTGCGGTACTGTTATCAATACCTTTGATGACACGACAGCCAGCAGTTTGCCAAGGGTACATATGAGACTAAGAAATAACTTTTATTTTTATTTATTTATTTATTTTTTTGTGTGTGAGGAGGATCAGCCCTGAGCTAACATCCAATGCCAATCCTCCTCTTTTTTGCTGAGGAAGACTGGCCCTGGGCTAACATCCGTGCCCACCTTCCTCCACTTTATATGGGACGCCGCCACAGCATGGCCTAACAAGCAGTACATCGGTGCGCGCCCGGGATCCCAACCAGCAAACCCTGGGCCACCGCAGCAGAGCGCGCACACCTAACCACTTGCGCCACCAGGCCAGCCTCAGAAACAACTTTTAAATCATAACAGCAATTCTTTATTGAAGGCCAAGTGCCAGGCATTGTAATATTAATGCTGTAATATTAAAAGTGGCACATGTTTACAGAATTTCAGTGAACCTAAGATACCATCCATTGTAAGATTCACCATTATTTTATATACTGTTAAGTAAAATCGGGTGCCAAATTTAATTGTGTGGCACTAATTTTGATTTCATAGATGTTGAAATGGGTGGTGGGATAGACTAGGATGAGTGGTTCTTAGACATTAGTGTATATCAGACGCACCTGGAGGGTTTGTTAAAACAAATTGCTGGGCTCCAACCCCAGAGTTTCTGATTCAGTAGGTCTGGGGTAGAGTCTGATAATTTGAATTTTTTTTTTTTAGGAAGATTGGCCCTGCACTAATAATCTGTTGCCCATCTTCCTCTCTTTTCTTTTTCTCCCCAAAGCCCCAGTACATAGTTGTGTATCATAGTTGTAGAGTTGTAGCCCTTTATGTGGGACACTGCCTCAGCATGGCCTGATGAGTGGTGAGTAGGTCCGCGCCGGGGATCTGAACCCGGGAACTCCAGGCTGCTGAAGCGGAGCACGAAAACTTAGCCACTACACCACCAGGCTGGCCCCTAATAATTTGTATTTTTAATAACTTCCCAGGTGATGCTGATGCTTCGGGTCCAGGGACCACACTTTGAGAACTACTGGTCTAGTGGAAATACACGATAGAGTGTTTACGTGTGCCGGGCAGTGCTCTAGATCTGCACTCTCCAATAAGGTAGCCACTAGCTACATGTGCCCATTTAATTTAAATTAATTAAAACTAAACAAAATTAAAAATTTTAGTTCTTCAGTCGCACTAGCCACATTTCAAGTGTTAAATAGCCGCATGTTGCTTGTGACTACCGTACTGGACAGGGCAGAAACAGAACATTTCCGTCACTGCATAAGGTTTCATTTGGAGGATGCAGCTATGAACTCTTGCTGCTCAAAGTGTGGTCCACAGACAAGCAGCATCAGCAGCACTTGGTAGCTTATTAGAAATGTGCGTCTCAGCTCCTTCCCCATTCTGAATAAGAATATATTTTAATAAAATCTCGTGGTGATTCCAATGAGCATCAAGGTTTGAGAAACACTCTCCTAAGATGTGTACACACACACACGCACACAGATCATAGACTCTTCAGCACCACCCAATGAATAGGTTTTCTCACTGTATCCATTTTTACAGATGAGGAAACTGAGGCTTAGAAAAGTTGAGTGAGTTTTCCAATATCTCACAGCTCTGTAGCTGGGACTCATCCCAGGTCTGTTTGAATCCAAAGCCCATACATTCAACCACAGGCCGGGTGGAGGTATATCAGAGGGCCTCTGCCAGGGCCAGCTCACCCTCGTGCAGGTTCTCTCTCCCCTGATTCCCTATGCCCCTGACTCTGTGCTGGCAGAGGAGGGCATCAGCGCAGGGACAGAGCTTCGCAGCCCCTGTGAATGCGAAAGCCTGGTGGAGTTCCAGGGCCGCACGCTGGGTACGCTCGAGAGTCTGACGCAGAAGCATATCCTTTGGGGCTGGGGGTTCGGGCTGGAGGGAAGATGAGGGGACCCCCCCCCCGGAGCCCCAATGGCTTCCTTAACAGCTCACTGGTCCAGCTGACGGCGCGCCTGGAGGATCTGGAGAACCTGCTGGCCACCCAGAAGTGAGGGCCGCCGGTGGCCCGGACCCGGGCAGGGGCGCGGCCTCGCGGACCGTGCCCCCTCGTGCGCCATCGGGGCGCCGGGGCCGGCAGCACCTGGGCCTCCGGGCTCGGGCTGCCGGGGAGGAGGCGCTGGCGGGCTCCCAGCGCTGCGCTCGAGCTGGCCTCGCCTGGACCAGAAGCCGGACTGCGGGGGACAGGGGGCGCCTGCTAGGTCCGCACGCCCTCGCCGCGTGCTGCGCTCAGTTCTCTGTTGGATTTCTTTCTTGTTTTCTTTTTCTTATTAAAAAAAAAAAATCTGGTTTCCACGGCTTCGGTTTGTGGGTCTTGCTGCGCCGTCAGGGGGAGGGGAGGCCAGACGAAGCGCGCTCCGGCGGCGCCCAGGCGGCGTCTCCTGGAGAAAGGCGCATTGTGCGGGGGTCGGGCCGGGGGCTGGGGACCGGGCGCTGCTTCCCCCTCCTTGTTTATGCAGCCGAGAACAGATGGCTCCTTATGCACGCTGTGGGAAGGGAGGGGGCTCAGCGGGAACCCTTGGGGTCTGAGCAGATCTGCTCCCCTCCATCCCCCACCTATCTCACTGTGCCCCCTAACCTGGCTGAAAAGCTGCTAGAACTGGGCGGGGGAGTTGGTGAGGAAGCAGGAGGCAGTACCTGAACCCCTAAACAGACGGAGTGGGGTGGATAGGTGAGTTACGCCTGGATTTTATCTCCCTCCTGCAGTAGGTAGGAAGAAGAGGAGGTATCAGCCAGGGCTTCTGTCCCCGAGCAGGCCTCTGCCTGCCCAGCCCGTGCCTCACCCTCTGGCCCCCTCCAAAAAACAAAAACGAAAACCAGCCTTCTATCGGTGAAGAGCACAAACCGGTACCATTTCCCAAGTGCATGTAAGAAACCGCAAAGATCGAAATGCTTTCAGTCCTAGGGTGATTGTGATTGCCTAGAGGCAAATTGCTCTGGGTTTATTTCCTTATCTGTAAAATGGGGATTGAAATTGTTAACCCCAAGGGTGATGGTGAGAATCAAGGAGATTATTCTAAGGCATCTGACATTGTGCCTGGGATATATTAGGCACTCAATTAATGGTAGCTGTTAATTATTCTTATAATAATAGCTAACATATTTAGTCTTGGGCATTATTCTAAGTGATTTGCAGGTATTTTCATTTTATCCTCACAACACCCTTGTGAGGTAGGAATTATTGCTTTTATCATCCCCATTTTACAGATGAGGAAACTGAGGCACAGAGAGGTTAAGTTTCCCAGAGTCACATAATTAGTAAGAAGCTGAATGAGAGTGTATTAGTTTCCTATGGCTGCTGTAACAAATACCACAAATTTAGTGGCTTAAAACAACACAAATTTATTACCTTATAGTTCTGGAGGTCAGAAGTCTAAAATGGGTTGGCAGGGCTGCATTCCTTCTGGAGGCTTCTGTTTCCCTGCCTTTTCCAGCTTCTAGAGGCTACCTGAATTCCTCGGCTTGTAGTCTTGCATCACCTTGACTTCTGCTTCTGGTGTTGCGTCTCCTTCTCTGACTCTGACCCTCCTGGCTCTGTTTTATAAGGACCCTAGTAATTTTATTGGGCTGACCCAGGTAACCCACAATAATCTTCCCATCTCAAGCTGTTTATTACATCTGCAAAATCCCTTTGCCGTGTAAGGTAACATATTCTCAGGTTCCAGAGGTTAGGACGTGAACATCTTTGGGCTGGGGGTGGGGGGTGGGGCATTATTCTGCCACGCAGGGCTTGAAGCGGGTCAGGCTGACCCCAGAGGAGGCCTCTTAAGCACTTCTGTGCCTCGAACTTCCTAGGCTTGGTGAAGAGGGAGAAACACGATTGAGAAAACGCCCTGAGCTGGGGGTGCTCAGGGCTGGAGGGGGTGAGGTGCACCTGACTATAACTGCAGCAGAAAAAGGGCCCTTCAGGTAACAGGATGGAGCAAAGGGCAGGTAATGAGGGAGAGATCCCAGAGGAGGGGACCTTCCAGCCAAGTCTTAACCTATGGCTGGAATTCCCACAGGTGGCCATGGGGGATTTCACAGGTGAAACATGAATGTGTGTGATCAGGAGTGACCAGAGTGTGGGGGGACGGGATGATTGAGATCTCGCCTGGACGTGAGGGTCAGAGGAGCTGAAGTGCTAAGTGCAGCACCTGGCTTTGCCCTCACCTACTCCTTTGCCGTCACCCGAACCCCTTTGTTGGGGAACCAGGCTGAGAGGACAGAGTTGCCTGCCTGAGATCGTACAGTGGGAGAACCCCAGCTAGCTCAGGCAGGAGCCTGGAGGGTCTGACTGGAACGGAGTCCTCAACCGATGGGGGCCACTGAGGGCAAAAGCAAGGCTCCCTCCCACCCTCCTCCCTGCACTGGTCTGGGGAGCTTTCTTGTCTCACTGGCTCTTTTCTTCTGCAATCTCCCTAGTGGCCACATGATGGCGCCCGGAGCCCTGATTTGGATGGGTCCTGGAGCTCTTTCAGGCACTTGGCATTGGGCGCTTGGACTGATGAGCCAGGTCTGCCCTTCTGCATAAGACCCTCCTCTCCCTTCATATCCCTCCCCACACTCTGACAGACCCCACCACCTCAGCCTAGAAGCTGCTTCTGTTCCTCAGGCGTTGGCTGCACACTCCTGGATTTGCAGACCAGCCCTGCTATTTACCAGCTATGTGTCGGTGTTGACAGCTATTGTCCATCTCTCAATTCTCTCTCTCATTTCCCCTTCCTCTCACCCCTTTGCCCTTTTGGATAGGGAAGAATGTCCCACATAGAGGTGGCTAGCCCTTGCTTCTTTGTTTATATCCCCCTCCTATTTCAAAGGATAGAAGACTTACAAAGAACTCATCAGTTCTGTGGAACAAACATCCATTAACCCAAGGACAGAAGGTAAGAATCCAAGTTACAGTGGGGGGAGAGTAACATCGCCAAGAAAGCTGAGGTCAAGAGAAGGCTCAGAGCCTGAGCTGACACTGGGCCTGGGCCTCCTGGTGTCCAGGGAGGCAGGGAGGTTACGTGGCTCTCAGAACCTGCTAAGAGCACTTATATTTTGAGGGCCTCTTCAGCCCACATCACCTGGAAGGAACTCAGCCGTCTTGGTTTCCTGGAGATTTGAATAATTAAAAAGGACAATATCTCCTGCGGTGGTTGGCGGAGACATCACTCATAGAGCCGTTTCTTATACTCGGTAACGTGCACTAGCCATGTTCTGTCGTGGGAAAGCTGAGGACAGGAAGGGCCTGCAGCCTCAGCCAGTCGCCCTGACTCCCTTTCTGAATCTCACCTCTCTCTACATTCCCTGGCTCTCTGTTTCTCCATGATTTTCTATTCTAGCCCACAGCCCGTCTCAGTTTCTCCAGCTGGCACAGCTGCTGCCTCCAAGGCTTATCCACTCTTCTGGCTCTTTGGACCAAAGGTAGTAAGAAAAGAGAGAAAGGAAAACTATCAGTTACCGAGCACCTACGGCATGCCAGGGACTATGCTGTGCCTGGCGCCTGCACTGTCTTGTTTAAATCCCTCAACCTATAGAAGGGAAAATCCAAGTTCAAAGAGGCCAGATGTCTCCAGGACCACAGAGCTTCAAAGCTGGGACTTGAACCAGGTGTCCCCGATCCCAGAGTAAGCCCCTTTCACACTTCCACCATTCAGTTCATCAGGGACAAGTCTGGACTTTTTGAAACAGATGAAGCAAAGCAAAAGACATGGAAGAGGTGAGGGCCCAGAAGGCTGGCTCTTCATTCAGGGCACCTCGAGCACATCTAAAACTCCCCGGTCCATGAGCCACTGTTGCTCTCTGCTCTTCATCCTGCCCTGGGCAGTGCCCCCTCCACTCACCCTACCCGCTGCTCTGCCGTTTCCCGGGTCCGAGCAGAGTCTTTTTCCTGAAGTGGTGAATGTAATTCCTGCTGCTCCCCTGGGTCTGTTACTCCCAGGGGGCACATGGTAGGGGAAGCACTTCCTGGTCACTGAGCTGGGGCTGGGGATCCATGGAGGAAGCAGGCAGAGGAAAATAAAAACGCCATCACGACAATATGCAGGGGACAGTCGAGGTCCGTGTTCTCCCAGATGAACAAGAAAATCTCAGGGTGGCCTTTGTCCCCTGATAGAGAGCGCCTAGTCCTAATCTTTGCAGATGCTCAAAAAATACCTTCCCAGTATTCCCTGAATGTCTGTTTGGGAACTCTGTTAGATACTGTACCAGGCACTGGGGATACAATGGTAAAAAGAGAATTATACATCCTGTCTTCAACCTGTGTTCTAGGAGGGGAAGGCAGACAACAAATAAGTAAATGAATAAGGTTTCAAATAGTGATAAATACTAGGAAGATGACAAACTAGAGTAAAGATACAGAGCAGTGCTGTCCAATAGGATTTCTGCACTGACAGGAATGTTCTGTACTGCTCCGTCCAATATAGTAGCCAACATGTGGCTATTGATCACTATGGCTAATTGATCACTATGGAAATGTGACTGAGGAACTGAGTTTTAAATGTTTTAATTAATTAATTAAAAGTCGAATAGCCCCATGTGGTTATTGGCTACTATATTGGACAGCATCGGTATATCTCTATACCTGAATATGCCTGGAGAGGGGAGAGGTGATTACTCTGGTGGAGGAGACCCTTCAGGAGGTACACTTGAGCTGTGGTCTGAATGATGAGAAGGAGCCAGCCTTCCAATGTTCCCGGGAGACAGTGCGAGAATGCAGGGCAGGCTGGTGATCCCAGGGTGGAAAGAAGATCTGTGTGGCTGAATTTTTGTGGGCCGGGCAACATGGTGGAAGTTGGTGGTGGATGGAGGAGCTGCAGATAACTGGGCCTTGACAGGCTGCAGCCAGGGTGCGGAATGTGTTCACTGCCATGCTCAATTTCTTGGGCCTCTAGGCATCCTGAGTAATAAAGTGGGCGTGGCCACCCCTCCGGTGCCACCCCGTGTCTCTCGGGGCTTGGGGAGGATCAGATGAGACTAGGTGATGTTCAAATGCTTCGTAAATTGTAAAATGCTCATGCCTGTAAGAAAAAAATAGAGCAAGGGTTCTGAGTGTGGCACCGGACCAGCAGCATCAGCTCCCCTGGGGAACTTGTTAGGAATGCGTATTCTCAGTTCCTACCCCAGATCTACTGCCTCAGAGCTCTGGGGCTGGGGCCCAGCAATCTGTGCCTTCACAAGCCCTCCAGGGACTGGTGGTGCACACCAGTTTGAGAGCAACTATGGAAGAGATGACAATCACCTCCTCTTCCTCCTTCTCATTCACAGTCCCCACCCCCTACCCCTGACAGAGCTCCTTGATGGCTAGCAGGGAGATGTCAATGCTCACTATCCTCCCAGGACTGGCTCAGTGTTTAGCCCCACATACACAGATTTTTAAAAAACTGGTAAATAAAACCTTTATATTAAAATTTTTTTAAATAAAAGCAACTCAGGTTCATTGTTAAAATAAAACTTAAATTGCACAGAGGGTATCAAGTGAAAAAAAAAATCCCCTGGCTTTCCCAATCCCGTTCCCCAGATGTGACCACAGAACAACGGTTTCCTGTGATTCTTCCCAGACGTTTCCTGTGCTTACAGACAGCCAGCGCAGTGCTCTGAAGCCAGTTTGCTGGGTTTCGAATCCCAGGTTTGCTTCTTAGTTGCCAAATAAGTTGGACAAGGTGCCTCAGTTTCCTCATCTGTAAAATGAAGTTAATACCAGCACCAACCTCATGGGGGTGTGAAGATTAAGCAAATTAACTCAAGTCGAGCAGTCAGTGCTTGGCGTAAGGGAAGCACTGTGTGTTAGCAATTTCATCGTGTATTGTTATGATTTCTTTTAAAAAAATGGAACCATACTCTACACAATACCTGAAACGTGTGCTTTTCACTTGCTGCTCTCTCTGGGATGTATTTTCACTCTGGCAGGACGTGTGCAACTACAGGTGGAGGATGTTTCTCGTTTTCTGTCTGTCCTGTATCTGATCATCCTTCCTGATGGGGGGTTCTCATGGGTCTTTTGGGGAGCTTACAGGAGCCAGTACTCCTTTCTCCACTCCTGGGAAGCTGGAATGTGGGCATGACAGCACAGTGCAGCTGTTGAGAGCACAGACGAGGGAGCCAGACTATTTGAATCCCAGCTCTGCCCCTAGCTGTGTCATCTTAGGCAAGTTTCTTAACTTCTCTGTGCCTCTACCAAAGGGGGCCCAGTTTTCTCATCTGCAAAATGGAGATGATAATATTCCCTATGCCACTGGGTGATTGCGAGGATTGAATGAGATAATCCATTTAACATTCTTAGAACTCTGCCTGGTATGTAGGATTTACAAAATATGAGTGTTTGTAAATAAACAAAATGCATGGCTGAGGTTTAATGCATTCTATGCTTTCTCCTTGGGCTATGCATCCTGAGGGAACAAGGCAAAGGTGAAGGGCGGTTGGACGTCATTCATGACAGTGATGGTGTTGAGAGCCCACTGACGGGGTCCCAACCAGATGAATCTTGCTCGTGACCTTGGCTCACTTTCTTGGTTTTTGACTATTATTTCCATGAACTACCTGATATTCTTGCAAAGTTTCCAAGTTGCACAATTTCAAAAGTCATAACAGGAGAGAGGCACGTACATGGAACACCGTGTGAATGGTGCCCCCTAGAGTTGTGAAACAGTTTCCCCGATATCCTTCCAAAAGAGCCCTTTCTGCTTAGTGAGCCAGGCTTGGTGTGTCTGTTGCTTGCATCCGAGAACCCTACCTACGCCCTGCTTCATTCTTTGTAAGGGCTGCATAGCATTCCACTTTAGGTATGTGTCATGTTTCATTGAATCACCCCTTATTGTTGGATGTCAGGGTAATTTACAGCTATTCTACGCTCCACAGACAAACACAATGACATGCTTCTCAGAGCCTCTTGTCTGGCCCTTATGACCCCGCTTCTGACTCTCCCCACCCCCACAGGCACGCAGTTGAGTGGGGAGTGGCCTCATCCACAGTCTCACACAGTGCCTGGTGTGAGCCTCCACCTGCTTGACCAAGGCAGGACTGGCCAAAGGTTTTAGAATAACAGAGAGCTCAGTGGGCCAGGGCGGAAGTGGCAGGGGATTCGGGAGCTGGGGGGTGGTTATAGACAGCCAGGCTGGTCCCCTCCTGCTCAGCCCCCTCCCTCAAAGCCAGGCCTGCCCTCACAGTGTTGGCCTTTGTCATCTCACTTCAGCGTGGGAGGAAACACCTGCATGGCTTCCAATGCCTTGAGGAACCAGTGACTTGCATGTCTCCTTCCCAGAGGTACTTACACTTTAAAAGAAGCCTGGAAGGAAGAGAGCCAGGGCTGACCCAAAGGGAGCATTATTCACGGAGGGATTTCAGGCAGCCTTGGCCACATACGTGTACCGAGCACATCTTGTGTTCCAAGGATGGCGATGGGCTCTTTGTCTTACACGATCCCGTGTCATTCTCACGGCAACTCCGTGAAGTTGGTATCATCACTTCCATTTCACAGATGAGGAAACTGAGGTCAGAGAGGGAAAGAGATGTTACTAGAGCCACTCAGTGAGCAGCTGTATGTCCAGGGCTCCTTCTACTTCATCAGAGTGGTCAGTAATGGGAAGAATTTTTGGGGTGAAAATGGGGGGCTTTCCCTTGACTCAGTAACAGCTGCCAAAATGTGAAGTGTCTGGGAGGAGAGAGAGGATTGGGGAAAGACCAAGGTGAGTGCTAGGAGCCTTTCAGTCTCAATTCCGCTGCATTCCAGGAGGCCAGGAGGAGAGAGGGAGTGGAGGACAATTGGTGTGTGCACTGAAGAACAATAATGACGGCAGTCATACCAGTAATCACCGTGAGAGTGTTTTGGGCGATTCACAAAGCAATTTCCCATCTCTCACAGCTCAGCAGAGCCACACAACCAGCCTGGGAGGAAGACAAGGCCATGTGGCTGTTCCCATTTTACAGCAGGGAAAAGTCAGGGCTACAGAGGGGGAGGAACTTGCCCAAGTGGACGTGTTGAGTTACTCCCAGTGCCGGGCGGGACCGATGGCTACTGGCCCTCAGCCTCGGGCTCTCGCTGCCTCACCTGGGCCACAGCTGAGAAGGGATGACGGGGACCAACTGGCCACCAGAAAGAACGGGGACTCTTTTGAGGCTGAAGCGCAGCCATGCCCCCTCCCCAGCCTCAGGTTGAGCGCCAGGCAGAGGGTTTGGCCTGGAGGCTGGGGATGTCAGAGGACAGAGGGGTCTGGTTTGAGTTGGGGGCCTATCTCCAAGTCAGCCATGCGTCTTCCAGGTGACCATGACCCCTGACCCTGGCTGACCTGTGGATGACCCTGCTTCAGAGTCTGATTCCATGCCTTTGGCCTGGACCAGGCTCCTCCCCTACATTCCGTGTGCATGTTCAAGTGTGCGCACGTGTGTGTTTCCACCTCTTTGGCAAGGGCCCTCCCTCATGCTGGCTCTCTCCACACCTTCCCTCCTAGCCTGGCTCAGCTGTGCAGCCCCTCTGTTTGGAGAAAATCATCCTCCATTACAAATAATGCCCACTGTGCACCTACGATGCACCAGTTTCTGTACTGGGACCTTTCACCTCTATTGTTTTCATTCAAGCTGTACCTCAACCCTTTCCGGTGGGTGTTATTTTCCCCATTACCCTGCCATCTCTGTCCTTAAAATCAGTTGTGGCTCAGGATTGAAACTGCTTTCTAATTTCATCAAAGAAGGACTTCTGTTGGTTTCAGAGAGGAAAGTAGAGCTATATGCCCTTAATCTTGCCACCTTTAATCAAAGTTCTCATATTATTTTTCTAATAAAAAACCCTTAGGGGCCAGCCTGGTGGCACAAGCGGTTAAGTGTGCGCACTCTGCTGCGACGGCCTGGGCTTCGCGGGTTCGGGTCCTGGGCGCGCACCGACGCACTGCTTGTCAAGCCATGCTATGGCGGTATCGCATATAAAGTGGAGGAAGATGGGCACGGATGTTAGCCCAGGGCCAGTTGTCCTCAGCAAAAAGGAGGAGGATTGGCAGATGTTATCTCAGGGCTGATCTTCCTCACCAAAAAAAAATAAAATAAAATAACCCCTCGCTACAACATGCTCGTGTTGCTGTTGGAGGGGACTGCACCCGGGCCCTGGGCACTGGGGCCATGTACAGCAGCCCTGATGCCTATCATCCTTCTCTACCGGGTTTAATTTAAATATTTGTACCAAATGTAGCACCGCATGATGAGTGAGAGAGTAGAAAGGAAAAAGCAGGCAGCAAACAAGCAGCACCCTTGTGTGTGTGTGTGGAGTGAATCCAAAGGGGCCAATGTGTTATTGGAAAGAATTCTAGATGAAAACACAATGCAACAGAAACTAGACCAAGACCCTAGTCACACCGCCTCATAGAAACCGTTCATGACCCTCCTTCCCCTAGAAGCTGTCACAGGTCACCTCTATTCCAAAGAGCCATGTTCCCTCTTGGGAGAGTGCAGAGGAGTTGTGGTCTCTTCATTTCTTGACATCTTCTACACCCACTGTAATTTCTTATGCTGGGCAACCCAGAGAAAAGGAGTGGTGTTGAGAAAGCAGAAGTAAATCAATAATTGACCGTAAAACATCACCTGCATTACCACAACCCGAAGATAACTAATAATATTTTGATATGTAACTGTTTTACTTAGGCATTTTATAAAAGCTTTGAACATCTGTGAGACTTTTGACACACATTGCCACATTGCTTTCTAGAAGGAGAATGCCTGCACGCGTATCGACTGATTTGCACTTCCCCAGTGAAAGTCATTTCAAGAACACGATGTATCACATAGCGTGAGCAAAGCTTTTAGAGCTAGGCACAGGAAAATTTGAATCCCTGCTCTGACACTTTCTGGCTGTTGGAAAAATCGCTTGTAATCCCTCCGAGCCTCAATTTCTTGAATTGTAAAATAATGGTAGCACACCCCTATTTGTACATTTGGACCCAAAACGCAGGGATTAAAGGAGAGCATGCACGTGAAGCACCGTTCTCAAGGCAGTAGTCACAGGAGGGGTGATGAGAGCAAACACTGCATGATCCCTGCGTGCCAGGCCCTCGACGTTCACTGCCTTATTTCATCCTCAGAACTGGCTCATGAGGCAGGTGTTATTTTCCTCATCAGGCAGCCAGGAAGGGACAAAGCCAGGAGGTGAACTCACCTCACTGGGCTGCCTCAAAAAATGGTAGCAATATGAGAAAGAGACTGGGGACATCCTCATTGGTGTGTAGGGTCCTAAAGAGAGATTTTCTGGGACCCAGCAATGAAGAAGGATTTAAAGTGGTCCAGATTGATATAAAATCCGGGATGAGGGGCCAGCTGGAGGCACCTCCTACACTAAAGGTGAAGTATATTGGAAGAGGTGTGTGTTGGGGGGACACGAGGGAGCCAGGGTTAGCCAGAGTAAAGGGGCAGGGAGGGGATGGCAGGAAGGGAGGAGGGAGCCCAGGTTGGCCAGGGATGGAGGGTATATCAGAGTGAGTGCAGGAAATAGAAATTAAGTGGGATAGACCTAGAGCCTCAGAGGGTTGAAGGCTAAGATTCTGCAGCCATGTGCCTGGGAAGAACAGCATCCCAGCTGGGATGGACTCCAGAGGCAGTTTGTGTTAGATCCCAATATTAACAGATAAAGGGAAAAGTATACCCCCCATCACTGTGTGGGTTAAGAATGTTTCAATTTAGGAAATTGCAGGTACTCCACACATAATTTCATAATCATATTTTGAAGGTAGAGCAAATTGGATTTCCTAGTGGATTGGATATAAGAGAGGAGTCAAACACGATGTTAAGATTTTTGGTCTGAATGACTGGAAGGATGCAGTTGTCATCAACCAAGACGGGATCAGTAAGGCAATTTTGGCAGATCAGATCAGGAATTCAGTTTTAGACGTATTAAGTTTGAGATGTGTACGAGGCATCTAAGTTGGGACATCAGGAAGGCAGATGGATATATGAGTTTGGAGTTTAGGAGAGAGGTCTGGGTTGGGGGTAGAAATTGGGGAGTCATCAGTGTTTAGCTCTCAGACTGGATGAGATCAGAAAGGAAAGAAATGAGTGTGAATAAAGAAGACTAAACTGAGCCCTGGGGCCCCCCAGCATTGGGAGGTTGGGTAGGAGAGAGGAACCAGCAAAGGGGACTGAGAAGGAAACTATGAGGAAGGAGTAAAACCAAGACACCACGCTGCCCTGCAAGCCGAGTGAAGAAAGAGTGAGCGATCAACTGTGGCAAATGTTGCTGATGGGGCCACTAAGATGAGAGCCGAGAACTGACCACTGGATGGAGCAACGTGGAGGTCACTGGCGAGCTTGACAAAGAAACACTGTCAGTGGAGTGATGTGGAGTTGGTGGAGGGGCAGGAATAGGAGAGGATGGGAGAAAAGTCTACACAGGAACTTATAGATTATAACACACTGAGGACACGCATGACCTCACTGGATCGTCACAATCCTCTCCAGAAATAGGCATCATTGTCTCCTCTTTGCAGATAAGTTAAAGGGAGGTTGAAAGAGGGGAAGTGCCTTGCTCAGGGACCTATAACTAGCAAGTGACAGAGTAGGACCGAAAATCAAGGTCAATCTAAACCAAGCCCAGACTTCTTGCCACTGCTGGAGAGATTTCTAAGTCTGGGATATAATTTAACAATTTATTGTAGGGAGTGCCTACCTTGTCAGTGTCCTCAACACTCAGATATGATGTCTGGGGCCTGCCCTTCCCGATAATAAAGTACATGGAAACCCAATTAGTCTCTGAGAGTGTTGCTCAGTCTCTTTCAGACATGCAGATGGAGTACAGATTAGTACAATTTTCTTGGAAAACAATATTGCAATAAACAACCAAGAATTTTACGAATGTTGGTGTTCACTGACCAATTTCATTTCTGAACATTTTTTCCAGGAAGTGTGGACTGATGGAAATATATAAAATACGGGAAAACATTTTGTGCATCATGAGATGATATTCGTGTCAAGGTTATTTATAATAGGGAAAACTGGAAACAACGTGAATATTCAACAATAGGAGACTGGCTAAGTAAACGCTCGCATATATTTTCACTGGATAGAACATCATGTGGATATAAAAGTGATGCTTATGAAGAGTTCATAATAGCATTGGAAAGGGCCTAGAAGGAAAGATATGAATTTGTTCTAGAATATGTGGGTGTAAGAAATGTTTCATTTGATTTTTTTTCTTTCTTTCTTTTTTTTTAAATTCAAAGAGGAGGTTTTATTTTTTTTTATTTTTTATTTATTTATTTTTTCCCCCAAAGCCCCAGTAGATAGTTGTATGTCATAGTTGCACATCCTTCTAGTTGCTGTATGTGGGACGCGGCCTCAGCATGGCCGGAGAAGCGGTGCATTGGTGCGCGCCCGGGATCCAAACCCAGGCCGCCAGCAGCGGAGCGCACGCACTTAACGGCTACGCCACGGGGCCGGCCCCTGATTTTTTTTTCTAAATTAAATTAAATCTGGTCTATCCCCTACTCTGCCTATGGGTGGGGTATATAAATCATTTGCATCATTGACCCTGTCTCCCATTACCACTGGATTCTACAAGAATCTTGAGGCTTATTAGGACCCCTCATTCAGAGAAACAGCCTTGTCCTTAGCCCATGATGGCCACCATTGTTGCCATTGTTCTTTTTGTTACACAATGCAGCCGTCCAGTGCAGCTCTCCATTATCTGCTTCAGGAAGACCGTGTGATGCTTCTCCTGGTGGTCCTCTCCTTTGACGGTAGATGTGGCCAAAGAAACCTTAACGGGAACACATCTGTGTGCTTCAGTTTTCTCATCTGTATAATAGACCCTAAAAGTACCTAATTCCAAGGTCACTGTGAGGATGAAATGAGCAACAGCATGTGGAGTCCACAGAGGTGGACCTTTGCTGCCAATGCCCCAAATTCCATCTGAGACCTCAAACCCTTCCCTGCAGAGATTTCACCCCTGGGGAGAAGCACCCCCTTACCAGTCTACATAGAATCGTATCCCGGGAAATCTAATCAGTATGAAAAAAATCAATAGTATGTCAGGAATGGCTGAGGTGGGGAAACCCCAGTTGGGGAGTAGCTGGGCCACTCAGTTGTCTCCTGCGTAGAAGGAGATCTTGCAGTCACCTGCTAATCATCAAGGAGGATCTGATCTTTCCTTGTTTTCACTCTTTCCCACTTTTTCTCGTTCTTTTTGAGATTGGCAGTGATTTCTTCCCTGTGGCCACCATCACCGTGAGAGCATCTGGCCACTTACCCAGTCTTCTAACCTCAGACTGGCAGGATTCTCTATTTCTTTTAGCTCAACATAGTGTAAGTTAGCATTTTTCAAGGATCCTTTCTAATTAAGAACAAAGAAATCCATAAATCCCTAGACACGGTCTAGTGGCTCTAGGGACAGGCGCAGTTGGAGAGTTGGATGGTCCCTTCCTGAGTGGGTTCGTTCTCTCATTCGTTCACTCCGCAAATTGTTTTCTGCATCTAATGTTTACTGAGCTCTGACTGTGTGTCAGGTCCTATACTGTGCTCCTTAGATAAAGAAATGAACCAAACATCAAAGGTCCCTGCATTCAAGGAGCTAACATCCACAATTATTGAGTGCTTGCTGTGTGCTGGGTGTTAAGTGTTAGGTTGTTAAGATTATGGAGATACACAAGACTGATAGAGTCCCTGCTCTCAAGAGGCTCTCAGTCCAGTGCATGGAAATATATGTTAACAGGTAGTTATAACCCAGAGCAAAAAAAAAAGAAGGGGAAGTTTGGGGAACAGCAGACGAGCCTCCAACATGGAAAAGGAGATTAGAGGTTAACAGATAGAGGTGTAAGATAGGCTCCCGGAAATGGGTCTTAACCTTTTTGGAGTGCAAACCATGCTGAGATTCTGATGAAAGACGTAGAGGTATGAACTCACTCCTCTGAAAAGTACACATGATATTTGCATGTAATTTCCTGGTGTTTGCAGATCCCATTAGGAGTCCTTGGACCTCAGCCAAAGAAGCCTTAGCAGAGGCATAGAGCCTCAGGGCCAAGTGGAATCAGAAGTTTGCTAGAATGGCCCCATTTAAGAAGGAGCCTTTCTCCTCTCTTTCCCCTAAGAAACCTCCCTGGAGCTGACTAACATAGGCCCAGGAGCATGAGGGCTCACCTCCACTGGATACGGGCTATCCTGAGTCTGGGTCCTGGGAGGCTGCAGAGAGCATGGTATTTCCTGGAGAGGCTTCACCTTTACCTAATCCAACACAATCTTTGTACAGATGGGGAAGTGGAGGCCCAGAGAGAGGCAGTGCCTTGGTCAAGACGATGCAGTGAGTCAGGGACAAGGTCCCAAGAATTCGAGCCTCTGAGCCGCCAGTTCAGAGAGGATGGGGCAGGGAGCAGAGGGTCTCCAGCCAAGGTTCAAGGTCGCACGCGTCAGGCCAGTGGAGAGAGAACTGCAGATGTAGACAGAGGAGGACAGGACTAGATGAGGCTGATGGTCAACCGGCCTGAGCAAGACCTCCCCAGAGACGCGGATCTGAGGTGACAGAATAGCCTGACATCCCCTCTGAGCTCCAGGCGGGCAGGAAGGGAATTGCATTTACAATAAGAATGACTATTTTATTTTATTTTATTTTGTGAGGGAGATCAGCCCTGAGCTAATATCTGATGCCAATCCTCCTCTTTTTGCTGAGGAAGACCGGCCCTGGGCTAACATCCATGCCCATCTTCCTCCACTTTATATGGGACACCGCCACAGCATGGCTCAACAAGCAACAAACCCCGGGCCGCCACACCGGAGCGCGTGCACTTAACCACTTGCGCCACCCGGCCGGCCCCCAAGAACTACTATTTTAGACTCACCGCCTGCCAGACACTGAGCTGGAAGCTTTATGACTGTCCTGTCATTTACCTCTCACAGTAGCCCTAAATAAGGGATGAATGATTATGTCAGTTTTACATAGGTTCCCAAAGGTAACAGAGGCCTCCTGATTCGCCCAGATCACACAGGAAACAGACTGCAGAGTCAGGCTTTGGATTCAGGCCATTCTGATTCCACAGTCCACCTCCTAGCTGCAACGCATCTACATGTTTCTCCTTCACACTTGCATCCCCCGTGTCCAGCAAAGTGCCAGCACATAGTAGGCATTTTGAGAGATAGAGTGAATAGAGGGGACTTAGGAGGAGGTGTTGGAGGCTGGGTAGAGAAGCCTCAGTTGGAGTCCAGGAACCAGGTCAGGACAAGAGGGGTGTGGTAGTACAGACCAGGCTCCAGGGAGCGCCCGTGGGGGTAACAGCTAGCTGGCAGGTGACCTGGGCAAGGCCCCTCCTCTCAGAGTCTCAGTTTTCTTCCTCTGAGAAATGGCTGGTTTGGCCTAGGTGATCCTCGAGACCCTTCCAGTGCTAATATTCTATGGTTTTAGGATTTAGAACTACTGTTATTCTAACCCGGTCAGGATGGCTCTGAGCTGCTAATATAAAACCCGGTTCTGGCCTGGAGGGACCCTGGGGGCTTGAGGGAAGTGACCACAAAACCGAGAAGGATGGGCACAGAGATGGGAAACAGAAACTTTCCATTCTAGACAAGTCTACACACTAAAATGGGAGCCCACGTGCATAAAAATTATACCAAGAAAGCAAGTTGTTTTAGGCAGTTGACAAAATCAAGGGAGATTCTCTTTTCTTGAGCTAGGGCTAATTTTGGTTAATTTAACACAAGCCATGAGGCTGAAGTTTCAGAAAATCAAGATACCTAGAGATCAATCACATGGGGCTCTGGTCCCCCTTGAGTCTGTTCCCCAAACAGTATTCAGTCGTCACCGTATTGATTCCAGCCCTCTGTCTGAGAGATTTCTTTTTATTTTGTATTTTCCAAAAATCCAAAGGGAGATCCACTTTTACAGGGGTGGGTAGTAATGGTGGGGAGGAGTATCGAGGGTTTTTCTTATAACTTTATTTTTAAGAAGGGAGGTGTTCTGTGCCCGTTCCTAACCTCTTTTGATGCACCAATGATCGACTGTGGTGAGACCTGCTTTCTTTCCACTGCTTCCCTCGAGGCAGGTTCCACGGGCACATCCTTCTCTGCTCTGGGACGTTAAACAAAACAGCTAGCTGGCACAATGTTTGCACATAGAGAAACTTCTCACGGGTACTTTGTAACCATTTCATGTTCTATTTGTTGCAACATGTAAAATTTGTTTCTGAGAAACCGGCATGGGTTTTGGTATAGTTGCTTAATTGTTATACTCTATTAATTTAATTTCATTTTCAAACCGAGAGAGACATATAATTTTGTTGCATTAGGGGTTTTCAGGCTTATAAAACGCATTTTGGTTAAGGATCTCTTGAAACAATAGCCAACAAACTTAACAGTTAGGAGATGAGTTCTCTCAAGACAGAATGCAATTAACAGCTTAATCCCCAAAGTAACTTTGAAATAAGAATTTTAACATCGTTGCGGTGATAAATGGAATACCATTCATAGACAGAGGACAAGAGATTATAAAATAAAAATAGGTAGATATTAATCAAGAACAGATGAATATGGAAAAAATAAGAGGGTGTGACATATCCAGCTGGAGTTCTAGAGTGAGAAAAAAGAGAGTCAGAGAAGAAATATTCAAAGAAGTAATGGGGGAGGATTTTCCAGAATCGAAGAAAGATGTGAGTGTTAAGATTGAAAGTATACATCAAGTGTGGAGCACAAAGAATAAATTAACATCTATGCAGCGAGATGCTTGACTTTGGTTACAAGTCCGTGACATTGATGGGAAGCAAATAGACCAGAAGCTGACTAAAGTTATGGATTGTATTGGTGGAGAAAGTCCAACATTGGCCAACAGGGGGATTGCTTATTCCTGAAGGCAATCGTCAGGCTCTATTGCACCAACAGGAGTGGTGGGGGAGAAGCATAGTAATGGGGATGACATATGGCCTTGCTCTTTCCTGTTGTGGCGAAGGCCTAGAAGCATCCAGAGGTGAGTATGTGATGCTCAAACCCCAAACAACTGTGAGCAGAAAGGTGAATGCTCATGCGACTTCTAGTGCTGCGAGAGTGTGTTTGGCAGGCATGTATTCCCACCAGGAAAGACCAGTGGAGGCTGACCTCACACAACCCACTATGACCACAGCCTTTGGTGCCCTGGGCCATGGATAAGAGATCACCTGCCTGTTTACCCCTTGAGGGAGCATCTGCCTGGCATTTCCATCTTCAACACTTTCTCCCATCACCTCAGCAACTTTGCCCAAGAAACTATGACACAAAACCTCAGATTAAGACTCGATATTATGTGTCACCTTGACATCTGGTGAATATCAGGGGAGACTTGGAATGTTCTAACCTCAGGTTGCCCTCACCACTCTGCTCCCACGGATAAGGTCTCCTAGTTAACAAGCTCCTTATCAAGGGACCAGGCACGGTTCCCACTTATCCCTTAGTACCCTCTTTCAGTTCCCTGCCAGCCCACGGAATTCTTCAAACAAGCCAATGATATCCTCCTGTGGGAACTAGGAGACACCCACCCTCTTGATACTACAAACCCTGCCTCCCACAACCCTTGGCTGTTCGCTCTGTTCCCAAGTGCAACCCCATGTGGCACTGTGTGGTGTGTGGTCCTCCATCGAGCTATGACTGATGGGACTGATGAACTGTCATTGATCTCATCTGTCCAGTGGTGAGGGTCATGTATTTGGCCATCCTCATACCCTAAGGCAGGAATCTCTCCTTCACCAACGGGGTGAAGATGACCCCACAGGATCTCCCCAAGAAGTACTTTCACCTCTGTCCCCTCTGACTGGGGTCCTGGGAGTGAGGGTTGCTTGGGGGTGGGGAGCAGGAGGCCGCATAATAAAAAGTCTGGGTTTGAATCTCAGCTCTGCCATTGACTCACTGATTGACCTCAGGCAAGTCCCTGTATCTCTCTTATCCTTGGTGTTGGTTAAGAGTCCGTTGCAAAACCAGGAATCACTCTAGCTAGTTTAAGCAGGAAGTTATTTATTATCAGGAATTGGTAACCTACAAAATTGGTCAAAGGGGCTGGAGGAGGAGTCTGTAAACTGAGTTTCTGGGAAAAGTTTCCTCCCCTGAGTCACACTGCCTTGACCACAGTTCAGGAAGCTGCTGAAAGTGTCACCGGCACTGGTCAGATAGGTGCCGTGAGGTCCCAGGTTCTTGGTCCACAGACACAAAAGAATTTGAGGGGAGACACAGAGTGGAAGTTTTAACAGAGGAGGATTTATTAGCAAAGTGAAAGTACACCCCCAAGGGGCGGGGTGGGCAGGCTCAAGATGAGCAACAGCCCCAAAGTCATGGTGGTCGGTGGCTTTAGAAGGTAGGTCCCAGGGGTGGGTAAGGGTCTTGGAAGGCGGACAAATCGGGGTATCATCTCCACCCCCATGTTGGGAGGGGGAGATTTTTTTCCTTACATGGGCATCCCTGGAACTGTCATGGCGGTCATCCCCTGCAGATGGGGTCAAAACCGCAATGCAAATGAGGGTATAATGAGGCTTAGGGCTACTCTCAGTTGCCGGGGGCGGGTGGAGTGCTGCATACCTGAAGAGCCCGAAGAGCCGCTACCCGGTAATTAGGATGCTGCACCTGGTGGAGTGACCCTGCTCCCCGCTCATATACAGCTTCCTGCCTATCTCAAAAGGAGAACCATGCTGACTGTCGTGGTCTGTGCCCTGTACTCTGCTTCCTCCTGACTTAGTTCTGCTTCCATACTTTAGAGAGTGCATCTGACTGGTGAAACCCAAATCACAGCCAGAACCCTAGCTCTGGGCATTGCAGAAATGTAGTTTTTAACATTCCAGCCTCTATGCTACAGAGAGGTACACAGGGAAAGGGTTGGAATAGATGTTGAGTGAGTCAATCTGTAGATTCTGCCAGAGTCTCTGCTCTTCATCTCTAAAATGGTTCGCTCGCATCTCTGGGTGGGCTGGGAATGGATGTGGGGTTGCTGCCTAGAGTAAAGCCCAAACTTGTATCATAGTCAGAGTCCCTCCGGAGATTATCTAGATAAGTGGTGTTCAACCCAATGGAACCAATGCCCTCTTTTTTTTTTTTTAAGTAATAAATCTTTTGTCACATCCTCTTTCCTAATCTGAAATAGAATTCATATCTAATACAACTTTTGTATATGTGTAATATCAAAAACAGGTCAATATCATGTCTTAACTGTAACTATAGAAATGAAGTAAAATGAAGTAAAGTTTATAGTAAAATGATACACATCCCAATATTTAAATGCTCCATCAGGGCTCCAGTAAAGATATAATGGCGTTGCCAAGAGCTTGCATTATATATAAATATGATATATACAAGTGCAGATGGTTGTAGTGACAACTCAAATCTCATGAAAAGTGTTGCTATTGGGATATCATGTTGTACAATAGTCAACAGCTCTTAATAAGGTTCTGAATGAAAGATAATCTTCCCTTATTTACATGGTCGATTCATTCCTGGAAAAAATCAGTGGTTATTACAACTGCACAAAGAATACTTTGTGCTTATATGTAAAATGAGTTTGGTACTAGGGTCATATAAACAGGTTTTTTTCATCTTCAAAATGTCCAGCAAGACATTTAAAAAAACTTTTAAAGTTAAAGTAGAATTCATATAACATAAATTTTCTGTTAACCATTTTAAAGCATACAATTCAATGACATTTGCTACATTCATGATGTTGTGCTATCACCACCTCTATCTAGTTTCAAGACATTTTCACCACCCCAAAAGGAAACCTGTACCCATTAGGCAGTCACTCCCATTCCTCTCTCCCCCAAGCCCCTGGGAACTACTAGTCTGCTTTTTGTCTCTACAGATTTATTTATTCTGGAAGTTTCATATAATGGATTCATATAATAGGTGACCTTTTGTGTCTGGCTTCTTTCACTTAGCATATAATGTTTCTGAGCTTCATCCACATTGTACAATATATCAGTACTTAATAGCTTTTTACGGCTCAATAATATTCCATTGTAAGAATATACTACCACAGTGGAAAACAGTGCTTACTCAAAAAGTTAAACATAGAATTACTATATAATCCAGCAATTCTACTCCTAAGTGTACACCCAAAAGAATTCAAAACAGATATTCAAGCAAATACTTGTACATGAATGTTCATAGCAGCATGATTCACAACTGTGGGACATTTTGCAAGTCATGCAAGATGTTGGCACGCGTTGGTGTGAAGGATTGTCTGTGCAATGTGTGATGTCCAGCATCCTTGGCCCTCATCCACTAGATGCCAGCAGACCTCTCCAATCATTTTTAAACCCAAAAACATCTTTATAAGTTTTCCAAAAATCTCCTGGGGCTTTGCCGCTGAGAACCACTGATGGGACCAATGCTCTATGAATGGAGAGACTGGGGCCCAGAGAAGGTTGTTCACGCAGGGAGTGAGTGGGAGCCAAGCTTAGAACTTGCCTCTTTCCAACCCAAGTTAATGCTCCTTCCAGGCTGAGTCTCCATCCATCCCATAGAACCTTGAAGGTGGAAAGAAAACCAGGAAGGTCGCAGTGCTGAAGCATGGGCCTGGTTTCCTCCCCACAACCTGATTCCCACCACCAACTGGAAAGAATGGAAACTCCCTTACTAGAATGTAAGCCACTCTCAGGAGAACATAGTCTCCTAATTTTATATAACGCTCATGAGGACAGGGATTTGGAGTCTTGATTACTTCTGCATTCCCTGTGCCTAGGACAGTGCCTGGCACATGGTAGGTTTTAATGTATGTTTGTTGAATGAATGAATGGATGAATAGTGTATGGTCTTTGGTCCAAAGATTCTCTTTCTCCTCCTTGGAATGGAACAGTGGCAGAGTTGTCCCCAGTGTGAGCACAACTGTTAAGGATAACTCTGGGCTCCATTCATTTGTGTGCCCCAAGCACTCAATGCAGGGCCTGGCACACAGAGGGTCATACACACAGTGAATCAATATGTGCTTTCTGCACGTTCAGCTTCTGTGGTTTATGAGTCTGGTCTGGGACATGGCGGATGACGGGAGGAAGGGAGAGGCGTGGGAGAGGTAATGGGATTTGTGGCCTTCCTCTCTCAGCATGTGCAGTGGGAAGAAGAGATGCTTTGAGTCAGACAGATCCTAGCTTGAATCATAGTTGTGCATTATTAGCGTTGCATTGCTGGGCAGGTGACTTCACTGCTGAGTCTCCAGTTCCATGTACGTAAAATGGGGTTAATAATAATTCCTTCCTCATATGGTGATGAGGATTAAAGACGTTCTGTTTGTGAGATGAGTACACAGTGATCATAGGTCAATAAAGGTAGATATTTATTATTTTCCTTTAGAATGAGCTCCAGGCTCTTCATTATATATTGTTTTATGTTTGTTCATGATAAAAAATACATACCATACTAGGAATAAAGGTGAACATTCTTAATGTTCAAGGCCAGGATGCCCTCTATTGCCGCCTGATTCAATATCATTTTAGTCATCTTAGGCCAATACAATAAAACTGGACATAAAAACAAACAGGTATAAGGATTGGAAAGGAATAGAGAGAACTGGCAATGCGTACAGATGATATGAATGTCTTTAGAGACGACATGGGTAAACTATTAAAATTTGTGAGAAAATACATCATTTGCAATTACAAAAGTCAATATACCAAAAAATCAATTGCATAAGCAGAAACAATTAAATAAGGTAAAAGAGAAAAGATCCTATTCACAATAGCCATGAAACTTATAACTACCTAAAAATAAACTAAGGAAAAGTTTGCAAGAATTATAAAAAGAAAATAAAACTTTATTAAATGACTTGAGAAAGCCTTGAATAAAGAGTGATGCTCATTTTTTATACTTGGGAAGACTTAATATGGTAAACAGTTTGATTCCCCTGAATAATTTATGGCTTTGATGCAATTGTAATAAAAATCTCAACAGATTTTTTTAAGGACCTTGACAAATTGATCCTAAAATTTATATGGTAAAGTACATGGATAGCCAAGACAATTCTGAATAAGCAAAACAGAAAAGATGTGCTGCAAAGCACCAAGATATATAAAATATATATGTTAATTAAAAGAGTAGCAAAGAGGACTGGTTTGGGAATGGGCAAATTGAGTAAGAAAACCTAATAAAGTGCGGAAACACATCCATCTATATATGAAAACTTGGTACAAAAATAGATGTGGTTTTATAAACTAATAGAGGATCAATGCTATGGGGGAACAATTGGCATTCCATATTGGGAAACAAAAGTGAAACAAGATCCCTACTTCAAATCTTTCACAAAAAATAAATTCCACATGGATTAACGACTTAAATGTGGAAAATAAAACTTTTTAAAATGTTTAAAGAAAATACAGGGGACTGTTCTTAGGTAAGGATAGTTTGCTTAAAATTGACATAAAAAGCACCATTCATGAAGGAAGAGGTGGGTAAAACTGACTCCATTGAAATAAAAAATATCCATTTTGAAAGATGACACCAAAAACAAAGTTTATGCTAATCGACGCCTGTCTGGAGCTCATTCACCATTTGTACACTGGGTACATAAACTGCATGAACTACAAAGGTTACCCTCACAGGGGCTCTCTCCTCTGACCCCAGCTTTGGACGCAGGGTATCTTTTGGCTGCTTTCCAGGCCTGGGGGGAAAGTAGCATCAGTCCTTAGGCAATTCCCTGTCAACCTCATCCAAAGTATTCCTTCCTCCTGTCGCCTTGTGTGGGAGGCCAAGTCTGAGCTTTATTTTTGCTATTTGTAAAATTGATGACTGTAATACCTACTTAATACATTGTGATGAGGTTTAAAGGTAATAAATCATGCGGAGCATTCAGCACTGTGCCTGGCACATAACAAATGCTCGTAATTATTAGCTATAATTGTCTAAAGGAACATAATTATTAAGTGAGAGAGTCAGGATTTGAAACCAGGTCAGCCTAATTCCAAAGTCTGTGATCTTTAAGGAAAGTCACTGGAATCCTGGAAAAGGAGGTGGAAGTTGCTCATTTGTGGGATGTTTTCACAGACTGTGGAGCTTGGGGTCTACATCCTCCTCATTCTAGAGTTTGATAGTTATCTTTCTTTCCCCCGGTCTAGAGTTTGAGAGCTCATTTTCCCTCCAGTACTGCTGACAATTGTCTGATCTCCAACACTTATTCTTCTCCCAACCTTTTAAATTTAAAATAAAAATACGTTTATAAAAGTATAAAACAGAAGAGGATGATTGAATGAATAATTACAAGGCAAACACATGTGCAGCCACGACAGAGGCCACATTCATTTATCAATATATTTCATCAAGCCCCCAAACCACTTCCTTATTGACAAGTCACAGCTTCTTTTCTGTTGGTCATAGAGTAAACAGATGTCTTCCTTTTGGGAAATATCCAGGCCCTTGGAGAAATGTGAGACACACCCTGGTCTTAAATCTAACACCCGTCATAAATAATTTCTATGGTGGCAAGGTCTCAGATGTTCCAGCCAGGGAATTTCCCTGGCTTCTACCTCAGATTCAGACCTTTGTGCCATTACCTCCAGACTCCCGTTCCTCTCATCCCTGGGTTCTCCAATCTTCCTTTGTAATGATTTCTTCTCTGAGTGGAACTGCCCTTCTCAGTCTCCCCAGAACCACAGAGAAGAATCAACTGGATAAACAGCAAAAATTTAAGCCCAGGGAAGCTTAAGATGGAAGCAGTTGAACATCCAGCTCTCTCTTGATGACCGAACATGCTGATGCTCCTGTTTTTTCATCCCTTCTCAGCCTCTCTTTGCCTCATCTCTGCATGTGTTTTTTTTCTTCTTCTTCTTTCAAACATCCTGCTGCCCCTACCACACCTGCCTCTAGTCAGTCTCTTGCGGCTTCCAGCCTTGGGGTTCTTCACTTCAAGAAAACTATGAAGGAGTGGAGATGAACACACAGCTGCTCATGGCCTCTTCCTGGGTTCATTCACTAAGTCATTCATTTATTCAGCGGTTCGTTCATTCCTCTGTTTTTCTATGTCATGCTTTGGGCTATGCACTGGAGGTACAGCAAAGAGCGAAGTAGACACAGTTTGTAAACTCATGGAATTTACTACCTACATTTATTGAGTACACTATTGACTACCAGTACTAATAAAAAACAAAATTAATACACGTTTTCTCCTTCAAGGAGATCATATTCTAATGTGGAGAAATACAAATCGATAGGCAAAGAGGCAGGTAAAGTGAGGCACAGAGAGGGGCATCTAATCCAGAAAGGGAGTCAGAGGCTCCTTACTCTTCCCTCCACCAACAACAATGGATGATGAAGCGGAGGGTATTTGTGTATGAAAGAGAGAGAGTTGATCAGACAGAGGCACGAGCATGAGTCTAGCGCCAAGAGGAAGCAGAGGTGAGGTACAGCAGCCTCCCTCAAGAGGAGCAGCCACCAGTCTTCTCCTTGCACACCCTTCCTACCCTAGACCTTAGGCAACCATCCTGTGAGCATAGGCAAGACAAGCCCTTGAGAGTAGGAGAACCCACCAACAGTGGGGCGGGGTGTCCTCAGTCTCTGCTGGGGGTCTTGAGTCACAGCAGTGTCAGCTCTAGATGAGACCTTTACCTTCTCCTGGTTCAACCCTCTCATTGTACACATGGGCAAATTGAGGCTCAGAGAGCTACAGTGTTCTGACCAAGGTCACACAGTGAGCCAGTGACAAAGTCCCTAGAATCCAGAAGTAGATTAGATTGATAATCAACTGAACTAAGATCTTTTGAGACATAATAAATAGTCTGAGTTGGCAGAAGACCTGATATCTTTTCGTGAGCTCTTGTGTATGTGTGTGTGTGTGTGTGTGTGTGTGTGTGTGTATGTGTGTGTGAGACTGTTTTGTAATAATAATAATGGCTACTGTTATTAAGTGCCTACTGAATGCCAGGCCTTGGACCAGATGCTCATTTACTCCCCTCAACAATTGTAAGAAGAAAAAGTGTGATTATACTAGCTTTATAGAAATTGACACTAGCAGAGTTTTCCTGGCTTGACTAAGGTCACACAGATAGTAAGTAAGTTGTGGCACCAAGATTTGAATTCAGATTGGATTAACTCTAATGTTCATGCATTTATCCATTACACTGTACTGCATCTATATGTCCTATTAACTTTTGTAGTCTTATAGGATGTAGGAAGAGACGACAGAGGCTGGATGGAGAGGACGGAGTCAGAACGTGGCATCCAGACCAGGTCAGAAGGAGTATGGTCAAATAGAACAGCCTCCTGGGATTAGTTGGGAGTGACCAGAACAAGAGAAACCACATCTCACATTTGGTAGTTAATTTACTATGTGACTTTGGATGGGTCCCCTCCCTGTGGGACTCTGTTTTCTCCTCTGTGAAACAGATTGGCCTAAATCTATTCTGAAGTACATTAAAGTGCAAACGTTCTATAATTTTAGGATTAGAATCCATTGTAATTAAGTTACAGATGATAGATATCTGGTGCTGTCCCATTCTCTATGCACGTTGATCACTACCCAAGTATAATGCTTTCTTATGAGCTCTCGAAGTTCAGGAGCCATTACCAATTGCTCAGTGACAGAGAACTCGGACTCCAAGATTGTATGCACCAGCAGAGCTATTATTCAGAAGCAGATACTTAGACAATTCCAAACTCCAAACCTCATGGAGGTGTAGACATGAGTTTATCAGAGATGGACAGGGAAAGGGTGGCTCAGGGGTCAGCAGGAAAGGAGTTAGAGTACCTCTGACCCTCCACTCCTGGGCGGTTGTAGTGAGAACCAGGAATTGAAGCCAAGGTCATAGCTACCCTAGTCACCTATAAAAAATGACAGAAACCAGAATAGAAATATCAATCTCCATTTCCTATGTGAAAATTATAAAGCACACACTAGGTTAGTAAGTTATGCTAATTTCCTTCCTTTCCTTCTTCCACCATAACTTGTGTGTCTTCTTTTTGTAGGGAATGGACCTTGGTTAGCTGTCGAATTGGAAAGGGTTTTAAAAATAAATTCACAGGGAAGCATCACTGATTGATAATTTGCTTCTCACTCACGAGAGGAAAAATAACAGCAGACGAGACAGTTACTGTTAGGTGCTTGTTTTTGACTGGGACCAGGTCTCTTTTGATTTCTTTGAAAATAAACAATGAGGCTGAATGTTCAAGACATGAAGGTACTTAATAATTGCTTAAAGGGGTGTTCCGCTTAATTTGCTAAAAATGTAGCAGAAAAATACACATCATTTAGATGAATCTATATGTAAAAAAAAACAAATAGAAATCCTGGAAGTAAAAAATGATTATTGAAATAAAAAACTCATTCGACAAAATGGAGTCTAGACTGGGTGCAGTTGAAAGAAAAATTAGTGAATTGGAAGCTGATACTGAGGAATTCACCCAGAACGCAGCACAGAGAGATGAAGAGAAAAATATGAGAGAAAGGTAAGCCAAGGAGAATAAAAATAAAAGGTCTAATAAATAGTCACTGGAAGTTCCAGAAGGAGAAGAGAGAGAATGACGGAGAAGCAATATTCAAAGAGATAAAAGGAAGAACATTTTCAGAATTACATTAAGACGTACATCTTCAGATTATAAGTGCACATTTAGGGTTGAGCAGCATAAATAAAAGGCAAACATAACAGGATTTCTGACCATGGCTACTTGCTTATGTTTTTATTTGAAGCAAGTGGACCAGGAGTCAACTAAACAAGAAACCCAAGCCCAAGCCAACAATGGTCACTGATTGCTCATGTCAATATGAGTGTCCCGCTGAACCCTTTAGAAGTGAATTCCTAAAAAGGGCATCCTCTGCAGAAGGGAATTCCTAGAAGGGCATCCTCTGCAGTACTTCTCTGAGATATGGCCGTGGAAGGCATTGGGCAAAGGAGAGGCTCCCAGAGAGCAGAACCAGGTCAGCCAGATTCACTGAACAAGGAAGTCACTTCACCACCAGGTGGGAAGTCCTCACAACCCTCTCTTACGGGATATACGATATGAACTATGGACCAGTGACCACCTGTGTGTTGCTTCACATGTTTCTCTTTTGCAAACAAGAGTTTTTATTGCAATGATTCTGTTCTCATTCTACCATTTTGTGTTGGGTGTGCATTCGAAGTGGTTAAACTTATTTAAATTTACTAAACTTGCTTAGTCTGTAACGTCCGTAAAGAGCCTTGTCTGGACTTAACTGAGAGAACTGCTTTCATCTGGATTCCAGAACTGGAGATGAATGTGGTACCGGAAGAGATACCTTGTTGTCTTCCTTTGGGATAGAGATTGAGTGCACTTTATGTAAGTGTTGGTGGTTTGGAAAGCGTTTGAAAGAATTATGGTTGTGTAGATTTCAGTAGCCAAAGGGGTAGACTTTAGAGGACATTGTTGTTTTTACCACTGGGCATCCTTTCATTCTGGTAGCTATATAATAATTTCCCCCTGGAGGATCCCTCCCTCCCCTACTCTCTAAAAATTACATTGCATTTGGGGGCTTCACCCAGTGATGAGCACTGTTACCTTGGCTTAAATTAATCAGTACATCCATCATTGGTTCAAAGATTTAATTCTAGCCAATTCTAGTTAGGTTTTCTTACTGGACTTGAATTTGAGAAGATCCGAGGAGATGCTACAGCCATATTACAAATACTAGGAGAGAGCCCGACTTACAACCAAGGGGAGTGGAGTGGAGAGAATCTTCTGGGAACTATAATTTGAGCTCTCAATCAAATTGCACCTGAAAATAACACCTGTTCTTGGTTTATTCAGTTTTCTGAGCCAGTAAATCCTGCCTTTTCCTATTTATGTGTGAATTTGTTCTTCAAGTGCAGCTGGAACGAGTTCTGAGCACAGTAGAGGACTGTGCTCAGAACTCGAACATGCAAGTTCGTGGTCTGCTCATTCTGGTGACATATCCCACTCTCACGTTTTCTATTTCTCTCACCTCTGGTTCTGTTAGGCCTCAGGGTCCTCCCTGGAACAGGTAAAAGCCGTTATCATGACTCCGAGCCAGGGCTTTGGGTGTCTGGCTGAGCTTCCTGACTATGTAACACTAACTCAGAGAAGTCTAGACAGTTCTGGAAGGAAAGGAAAGGAAAATGTAAGTCACAAGCCCTGGAATTCACAACTGCTGTATCTACCCCCACTATAAAAATGCAACAGCTTGTCCCTTTTGTGGTGATTCCCATCCTTGAAATCCTGGCACCTGAGGCGATGGAAGCGGCCGATAATGGCTGCAAGGTCACGGGAGAGGCTCTGGCTAGAGGAGAGGCCGCGCATTCCCCACGGCCCCACAGCCCTGCCGGTTCAGTGACCACCTGCTTCTGCTGGTGGAGCTTCTGCATCCGGGAGCGTCTGCTGCACTCTCCTGCCCTGTGGGACTTCTCATCTGCTTGTCTAACGGATCTTAAATCTTTGTTTTTCTCTCTCCCTCTATTCCATCACTCTCTCCCTGATTCGAGATCTGCCCCCTTCTCAGTCCTGATCACTCACAGGTTTTTCTCTTTTTCTTTCACTATCTCTGTCTGACTAGCTGTTTTCTTCATTGCTAACTCTTAGTCTCTGTTGTTCTAGTCTTGCGTCTTTAACTCTGTTCTCTGACTTTCTCTCGTCTCTGTTACTCTCTGCTCTTCTGTTTCTCTCTGGCTCTGTGAATCTTTGACCTTCCCTGGGTTGAACCCCCTGCCTGCGAGCTTTATATTTTCTTTGGGCACCATCTCTCCTCTCTAGCCAGGTAATTGGTTCATCTTCATTCCTCCTTTCCCAGAGTTCTGAGTGTCCCAATGATCGGTCCTTCCCTTGGCTTTGAGGCCAGTCGTCATCTCCCTCTCACTCTGGGAAATACGTCCTCATGTTCGGGTCAAGAGTGGTGACTTAGGGCTGGCCCCATGGTGTAGCGGTTGAGTGCACGCGCTCTGCTGCTGGCGGCCCAGGGTTCGGATCCTGGCGTGCACCAACGCACCGCTTGTCGGGCCATGCTGTGGCAGTGTCCCATATAAAGTAGAGAAAGATGGGCACAGATGTTAGCCCAGGGCCAGGCTTCCTCGGCAAAAAAGAGGAGGATTGGCATGGGTGTTAGCTCAGGGCTGATCTTCCTCACAGAAAAAAAATGAATGGTGACTTAGCCTCAACTGTCCCCTGAATCTTTGGTCTGCCTTTTCAGAAGCTGACTCCTTCTTCCCTGAGACACTATGCCTTCAACTACTGGAGTGACTAGAATTGCTGGACAAACAGGAATATCACCATCATATTTGTGGCTGCAAATATCAGGATCCTCTGACATTCTAGGCTCAGGTGGTTAGATCCTGATTTGGCAAAGAGGGACCCGGAAGGCCAGAGCCTGAGGTCACAGAATCTCAGAGCATGGAAGATGGGGAATCATTTCCATGGATGGAGCATAGGGAAGGAACTGCACAACCAGGCCTCTTTCTCTCCTGGCTTTGCAAACCTCAATCTGTTGTTCCATGGTCAGTCAGTCAGTCAGCAAGCCAATCATCCAGCCAGCCAGTCCCTCAGTCCCCGAGGCAGCCAGCCAGCCAGATAATCTCTAGTCCTGACTGGTGGCCTATCCTGCTTCTAGAAGATGTATAGACTGGCACAAAGGTGGGCGGAAAGGATGATCTCCACCAATCCAGGCAGGGAAGTAGCTGCTGGAATGCTTGATGGGTGTTAGGGCTTCTGGTTTCTAGCCTGTGGCTTTGTTCTCTCCAGTTGAGGTGAAGCCTGGAGAGTTTTCGGTGATGCCTTCCCGGGGAGGGAGTTCATCCTCCAGACCTCTCTGAAAAGGACAGTCAGTGCCAAGGGTATTTCAGGTGCTACGAGGAACCATGTGGGAAAGCAACACATTCCTCCCGTATGGCAGGAGGAATGTAGTAAGGAGGAGGTCTGGGGTTAGGTCATTAAACCTCTTTTAATTGATGCCCCAGTGGTCTCAGTCTCCCAGTACCCCAGGCCCATGGGCAGGGGGCTGCTAATCCCTTACCCCTCAGCAGAGCTCTGCCTATATCACTCTTGCTGGCGACTTTAGAGCCTCGCAGCATCATCCGGGCAGTGTCTCCAACCTTGGGTCTGAGAATGAAGTCTTCTTGGAGGGACCAGAGGAAGCAGCACATAGCTGAATTCTGAAGACTTGGGTTTGAATCTTACTCAGCCACTGACTTGCTAGGTCATCTTGGGCAAGTGGGCTTTCTTCTCTGAGGTTTCTTTCTCTTAAGATGGGATGTGAAAGTGCTTGGTTCCCTGTGAGATTCTGTGTGAATGCATCGTGCCTATTTCTAGAAGTATTCTCCAGGAAGGTTGGGCTCTCTGGCTCCTGGGTATGATGGGGGGGGGGTGCTCTCTAAGGTCAAATCCCAGCTGGAGTCCTAGATCTGTGGGCTCTAAGGATCATCTGTTCCAATGGTCTGATCTTACACATGGGGAAACTGAGGCCCAGGGAAAGGATAGGTCCTGCAGCAAGTTGGGCAGAGCTGGGATTCCAGCTCAGTCTCCTGAGCCCAGCATCATCACCATGTTGTCTCTCTAGCTGACCACAAGGGCCCTGGAGGCCAGAAGTGATGCTGTCAAGTCCGGGTCCTCCATCGTCTTTCAGGCACCTGCTCTGTTTGGGCTACAGAGATGCCCTCATGGTGGTGCTGCCCACAGACCTCAGCCCTGGGCACGCAGAGCTCCCCAGCTGTAGTGATCAATCAGTCATCTGTATGCCATGTCCATCCAAGATCCTGCCACCTCCTGTCATACTGCAAGGAGAGCTTCTCTGAGACTCTTTTCTCATTTGTAAAGTGGGATGACATCAGTATCTACCCAGTACCGTGTGAGGATGAAGTATGACAAAGCATGTAAAGCGCATAACACTGTGACTGCGTCAGTAAATGCTGTCCCAGTAAATGCTAATGATGGTGATTATAATTGTCCCAAGTAGTGCCACTCTTAAGCAATGGAGCCGGGATCCAACCCAGGTCTGACTGATTTCAGAGTCTGTAATGTTTGCAGGATTCAATACTCTAATCCAGGCGAAAGGAGTTGGAGTCTAGCAATTCGGGGAAATGTTTTCCCAGGCTGCTTCTAGTTCCTAGAGTTTACAAATTCAGTTTTTCTCTTCCCTGTTTTCTTCCACAGGTGGTCTTGCTTACAGTTTCTAATGTCCAATGTTTGCTTTTCTTTTTGTCTTACCAGACCCCTAAGCATTTTCTCATGACAATGAGCAGCCTCTGTTTCCTTAACTTCATGGTAACTGGATGTCTTCTCCTAGGGGGCCACTCAGCCTTTGAGGGAATAAATTGCAGATCCCTGATCTATACACCAACCACCTCCTAGATGTGCATCGGTAGATGCTTGAGATCTGCCATTGTTGGTTATTTCCTCCAGCTACTTCCTTGAAGGATGGATATTTTTCACCTTTGCCTAGATTCTAATTTACCTGATAGCTCCCCACCCACTCACATTTGAGGCTAAAAGAACAGTACACTTTTCTCAGTTTTATTAGGAATATGATGAGTGGCTGGGGAAGAAATTCAAGCGTTATAAAATTCAAACTTTCTTGGGTGGGGAAACACCAAGAAGGAAGTGGTTAGACCATCTGTTTCTCTCTGAGGTATGGGAGATCGGGCTGCCACATCTGTCACCCATGGATCTCCAGAGGGGACCGAAGTGACCTGACCCCTCCCTGCTGCCTTCTGCTTCTCAGTCTGCTCTTTCCATCCCAGCTCAGTGGGATTCTTCCCCGATACTCTCACCATCACGTCCAGCTACTTCTCCAGGCCTCCTGGCTTCTGCATCTCCATTGCCCCGTGGTCATTATTGAATAATTTGTGTGTTTTGTTCAAGGGAATATTTCAAGTAAAGTTATAAAGGCAACTGGAAAAGCCAGAACATGGGCTGAGGCTCCTGGGGTGTGTGTGTGGCCCAGGAGGAAGCAGGGTGACATGGTTCCTTAGCGTCAGTTATCGTCTTGGGACAGATGGAGGAACTGAGGCACAAGAAAGGCAGTGACTGCCTCATTCACACAGGAATAAGCCATGAGAACCTGGTCTCACTTCCAGACTCCAAAAGAGTTTTTGTTTTTGAGACTGAGAAACATAGTGAATTTTTAGCTAAGGGCAAAGAAGCCACTTGCTATCAGTACAGGGAGAACTGAAACATATCTCCTTTAGACTGGGCAACTGGGGCTTCTGGCCTGGGTCTAACACCTCAGGGTCCTGTGCTTTGGGGCGCCTTCCTCAAGATTGTCTGTATTCCCCTTCGCTGCCTGGGGCCAGCCAGGGCCAGCAGTGCCATTGGGGTGGTACCTCCAGCCTGGACTGAGACCCGCATGTGTCCTGGTCCTCCTCTCCCCCCTCTGGGCTCTTTCTCACCCTCTACTCCTCCCCCCACCGCTGGCATCCAGGGCAACCACCCTACCGGACTGCAGCTCTGCAACACCAAGGGGCCCTTCCAATGGATTTGGATTTTTTGTTTGTTTATTCGTTTAGCCTCTGATTAACCAGTGCTCTCTTGGGTCAGTCTGGAGCCATGAAGAATGAGGAATGGATATTTCTTGTGCGAATGGACCTCTCTTCTCACTTTACCCATGAGCCCCTGTAGGGCCAGCTACATCATTTGTGGGGCCCAGGGCAAAGTGAAAATGTGGGGCCTTTTGTTTAAAAGCAGGAAAAAACTGCTGTTAAAGGCACTAAAAAACTCCCAGCCAAACAAAAAGCCCACTTTTTCCTTTCCTCTGTGATCTCTCATGGTGTTTTTTATTTGTCATTTACCATTGCTTCCCCGCAGGCATGGGGATACTCACAGGGAGAGTGCAGAGTGCACTCCTCAGTGCCCCTGGTCCCATCCCACTACTCAGCATGTCCACGGGCAGGACCACCAGCGGCCAGGGCCCCCTTCCCACTAGCTGCATTGGTGGTCAACAACAAGGAAAACCTTTGAGACAATACTTGGAAGCCAGAATTGAGGGGTGGATAATGGGTCACGGAGCCTCAGGAGTAATGATACAACTGGCATTAAATAAACGGTACTGGGAACTACAGAGGGAAGAAGGCTGTACTAGTCAGCATTCTCCAGAGAAATGGAACCAATATATATATATATATTGTAGATAGACAGATAGACAGACAGACAGACAGATAGATAGATAGAGAGATCATAGAGGGAGGGAGAGAGGAAGAGAGAGAGAGAGAATGAGAGACATATTTATTTTAAGGAATTGGCTCATGCAGTCCTGGAGCCTGCAGGTATAAAATCCACAGGAAAGGCAGGAAATTCAGATAAGAGCTAATGTTGCCTTCTTGCCCCTGAATCTGCAGGGCAGCAGGCTGGAAAGTCAGGCAGGGTTCCTAGGTTTCAGTCTTGAGGAACATTCCTTCTTCTTCAGGAAACCTCTGTCTTTGCTCTCAACTGATTGGATAGGCCCACCCACATTGTGGAGGGTAATCTGCTTGACAAAAAGTCTTCTGATTTAAATGTTTAATCACATCTAAGAAATACCTTCACAGCAACATCTAGATTGGTATTTGGCCAAACAACAGAGCACCAGAACCTGGCCAAATTGGCACATAAAGTTAACCACCACAAAAGTCTATACTGTTTTAACACAAACAATAGAGACCCATGGCACTCTGAGTAATAACAGAGCTGCCACACTTTCTTGTGCTGGGAGATGCGAAACGAGTCACATCTAACAATAACAACATGAAGAGCTCGTTTCTGGACCCATAGAGGAAGAAATGGTGCCTGGATACTAAGAAGAAGCTTCATATGCTCTGGCTGGACAATAAGAAAATATGTTGGCACCTCTTCTCTACCATTATTCCAAATCGTCATGGATGAATCACTATATATATATATAAATCACATGGGCCCGTGAATTTTGTAATGTATTTTTTAACCAAATTGTTTGTATAGATACAGGCCCCAGAAAAATATTTGCCGGGGTCCCCATACAGCCTAGGAGCAAGAGGGGTCCAGACTCAAGCACTGGGCTGTAGTTGGAGCCTGACAGCTCCCTGTACGCCTAGTGTACAGTGTAGCCGACTGTAATGAGAACAGTGTCGGCCATCCTGACTGCAGCAGACACTGTGCTGAGGTCTTGCCAAATACTCCTCGCAACAACTGTGCGGCATAAAAGAAACCAATACTCCCATCTTACAGCTGAGGAAACTGAGGCTCAGAGAGGTTCAGCGAGCTTCTTCCAACCCAGATGACCCTGACTCTAAGTTTAGGTTCTTAACAGTCATGCGATATGGACTCCATGTATCTCCTTCATTGCAGCCTCAGGACCTAGCACAATACCTGGCATGCAGTAAGAACTCATTAAATAGTTTTTGTGTGAATGAATTGAATGACTGAATGAGTCTACGGTATTCAGTAGAAGGCAATGGAGGGCATGTGAAGTGGCTCAGTGAATCAATCTTGAGGTAAGATTGAGTTAGGAAGGGATGCGTCCACCACCAAACATGTTCTGGGGATCAGCACTGGAGTAACAAGTTTTGGAAGAGCCCAATCTTGTCTTGTGTAATTAACTCATTATGCAGCCTTGGGCTCATACCTTCTCCTGACAGCAGCAGTCTCATGCTGCAAGATGGAGGTTTGGTCTAGATCAAGAGTCAGCAAACATTTGCTGTGAAGGACCAGAGAGCAAATATTTTAGGCTTCCCTGTAAATAATTTAGGTCTCTGCTGCAATTACTAGACTCTGTGACTGTAGTGGGAAAGTAAGTAGCCACAGACAATACATAAACCAATGAATGTGCGCCATGTTCCAATAAAGCTTCGTTTAGAAAAATAGGCAGCTGTCCGGATTTGGTCCAGAGGCTGTAGTTTGCTGATCCCCGGTCTAGATGACCTCTGAGACCCCTAACAGTCTATGATTTAAAGATTTAGAACCAATTGTGTGTTGGACAGAAATGATCATACAATGTCATTATCCTCCTACGGTGCCCATGGCAGACATTGCTAACTGATCACAGGGCTCTTTTCTGATGAGAAAGGAGTTGGCCTTATCAATCAATCGCAGATAGAGAGCTCTGGCTGTAGCACTCTCTCTTTCTCTCTTTAAGAAGCAAATATTTAGAAAACTCCAGACCTGTCTTGAGTGTGACGTTGAAGAAGATAGGAAGAAACAGAGAGTGGGGGGTGTGGCAGCTTCTCCCACTCTCATCCTTGTGTGAGAAGAGTCAAGCTGCCCCCTGGGTGGTGTAAGTGAGACCCAAAATCCAGAACCTAAGCCAAGCTGTTTCACCTGACAGTGATGCTGCCCATTGGCAGAAGTCAGCCCCTCCGCCTCTCTCTTGCCCTCCTGAGCGCTCCAGCTGGTAGTGAATGCCCCTGGCTCCCACTCATTATCCAGCGTGTGCTAATTTTCTTCATTCTCTTTTCCCACCAAAATGTAAACCATCAAGTGACTTCTGCGTAGAGGGATCTGCTGCCTGTTGACTGTCTAGTTGGAGAATACTTTACAAATTAATTCATGTGGAGCCGTCACTGCTTGATAACGCCTGACTTGTTCAGGTGTATTTGAATTTTTACAAACTTTCACTTTGAGGAATGAGTGGGGAAATCCCAAACATCAAGAAGTCACATGATATTGAGGGAAGAGCTTGGGCTTTGCAGTTAGACAAGTTTGGGTTGAATTCTAGAGATAATGATCACTCTTTGGATAATTAGAAGCAATCTAGGCAGACTGGGTAGCACATAGAATAGGTTTAATATATGGCAGCCATAATTCTTTTATCACATGAAATCTGTAGGGGGTTTTGGGGTAGAAAGCATTCCTCTAATGTCCCAGATTACACAATACAGTCATGCACCACATGACGACATTTTGGTCAATGATGGACCACATATACAACAGCGGTCCCGTAAGATTAGTACCATATAGCCTAGGTGCATAGTAGGCTCTACCATCTAGGTTTTGTGCAAGTACACTCTATGATGTTTGCACAATGATGAAATCACCTAATGATGCATTTCTCAGAATGTATCCCCATCAGTAAGCAGCACGTGACCATGTAACTAAATGTTGATTACAGTGACCAGTGAGCAGCTTTGCCACTTTGTCACAGATTCATTCCAATTCTCTTCAGTTGTAAGGGATACAATTCATTTATTCTTTTCAGGGTCCTTTCACACTCTTAATATCACAACACCCGGGGCTGATTTGTCAGTATCATCCCATTTCACAGTTGGGAAAACTGAGCTCCAAAGAGATTTGCTGAGGGCAGAGCTCTTCTTTCTGCACATTTTATTTGACAATTGTTAATGAGCACTTTCCATGTCTCAGGCACAGAATAGGCCCGGGGATACAGTGGTGTGAGTATTTTTGGGAAATAAATATTTGCTGGTTGACTGATATGTTGTCTGATCTTTTGAGAAGGAAATTGCACTGACAATCAGGAGAGTTTCACAATCCCCAAGAGTCCAGGAATGTGAGAATTGGGGGTGCATTGCTCAAGGTCCCAGCTGAAAGGCCACGTCTCCCGTTTCAGCTCCAGATGTAAATAGTATCTATGGGGAATCAGAGTTGGCCACCTCAAAATATGTCTCTTTACCTTGATTATTTTCTCTGAAGGACATTTGACCTTCCCCCAAACTGCCTAAAAGGGATAGACTGGGAGGGTCCTTGTTAAGCCCATTCTTATCAAAGTTCTGTTTAAGGGAAATCTCCATTTGTAAAGATATCTCCCTCTCTGCACCAGGAAGAAGGAGGATGACCCTATCTCTAGAAACTCTTATCACTGTGCAAGGCGAGGACTTAAATCTGCATACTCTTGATTACTGTGCTTTCTGGTAATCTCCCATAGCTGACTTTCCCCAGCCCCAACATCCTCCTTTGTCTACCTGAATATGCTATTTAAGGTGAAAACCTCTGCTATTTGTCAAGAAACTCAGTTTCCCTGGTTTCTCCCATGTATACATATTATAAAGCTTTGTTTGATTTTCTCCTGCTATTTGGTCTCATGTCAATTTAATTTGTAGCCCAGCCAGAAAGGACCCAGAGTGGGTAGAACATAGTCTTCCTCCCCTTCACATCTTTGCAGTGACCTCTGCTCCCCCTCTCCACCTACAAGGCTAATGGTCCTGTGGCCCCCACCATGTTCAGGGTTCTGATGGACACCTGACATGACCTCCTTATCAGCCTGGTGATATCTTCCAGGCCAGCCTCTTCTATTTCTTCCCTGGCGTTTATTCTGTTGGTCTCACAGTCTCGCCTGGGACAGGAAAGAGCCACTGTCTCTGTGGTATCAGGACTAATGGTCTCTCCCTTAGCTTCCTGCCTATGCAATCACAGCTGGGAGGGGCCAAGGAAATTCTGGTGGGGCCACACCCACTAGTGAAAGTATAAATAGTGAGATTTGGCGTCGGCCATTAGAGCCACCCCTATCCCCACCATGAAGTTCAGCAGCCTCTCTCCCCTCGTGCTTCTTGCCCTGGGAACCCTGGCACCTTGGGCAGTGGAAGGTGCTAGAAATGGTGAGTTGGAGTCACCTTGGTACAATCTTGGCTGCAGGGTCAGACTTGGGGGCTCCTGGTGGTGTGGGGATATCCCCTTCTCTAGGCTCTGCCCTCTCAGCTTCATTTCAGGAGACCTCCCTGAGGGTGGGTTCATGTCCACCTGGGCTCCCAGGTCTCTGTGAGGGCTTGTGAGCATCTGGAATGCTTCTTTTACTCAGCCACTCTGTCAACCCAGGTCTCACTCCCTCTCTGTTCTTACCCCGCCCCTCCATTACCCTGTCTGTGACTCTCCAGTCCTCACTCTCTGACTCTCTGATTCTCCTTTGTTTCTCTCTGTTTCTGTCGTTTAGTCCCTGTTTTCCTGCCTCTGGCTCTAGCTCTCAAACTGTCATGCTGGTTCTATTCATCTTTGTTTATTTCTCTCCATCTCCATCACTCCCAGACCGCCTCTCTGCCTCTGTGAAGACTTGTTTTTCCCCGGGGGCAGGAAGCCTTGGCTGGGAGCCCTATGCCTTTTTCCAGAATCTGTGACTTCTCCTGCCCATGTGTTTAATCAAGCCTGTCACTCCTCATGGAGGTCAGACAGGAATTTCCCTTTGGACTGTGTGGACAGTCACCTGGGTAAGGGTCTCTCCTGGGAAGTGATGGTTTGTTCCCAAGTCATGATGGCTCCTTCCTGAACCCTTGACCTTCTCCTCAAAAGCTTCGAAAGCTGGAGCCTGCCCTCATATAATACCTGCCCAGTGCCTCAGATACGAGGAGCCCGAGTGCCAGAGTGATTGGCAGTGTCCAGGGAAGAAGAAATGTTGCCAGGATGTTTGTGGAATCAAATGCCTGGACCCCGTTAACATCTCGAGCCCAGGTGAGGAGGTGGGAGAGCGGATGGAGGGGAATGAGCCTGAGAACACAGCATCTACAGGGACAGGATTGGGTGATGGGGTCCTGCCAGGCCTCCTCCTTTCCAAGAATTGTTGAGCCAAGTTTGTCAGCTGGTCAGGAGTCATACTGTTCCAGACAGGAAGTTACTCACCTGGCTGCTGAAGCAGCCAGTCTGTCAGGAGGTCAATTTTTCAGGGAATAGTCATCTGGTCATTAGACAACCAGGCAGTTGGCAGCCACCCATCGAAACAGCACTGGACAACTGGTCACCTGCATTGGTGGGGGCCCTGATGTTAGAGGAGAGCCAGATCCTACCTTCAGGGGATACATAGGCCTCAGGAAGGAAGTGCTCGTCATGGGGATGGGGAGGAGGTGATTCTCTTTGCTCAGGCTGGGGCAGGGCCTGGGTCCAAGAAGCAGAGGGGTGGTGTGAAAGGTACAGGCCTCTGACCTGTGGCTCTACACTCACCAGTTGAGAAGAAGCCTGGGAAGTGTCCAGTGGTCTATGGCCAATGTCGGATGCTTAACCCCCTCAATTACTGTGAAACAGACAGCCAGTGCCTGGGTAACCTCAAGTGCTGCAGGGGCATGTGTGGGAAAGCCTGCATTTTCCCTGTGAGAGGTAAGGAGGGGCTGGGAAGACGGACCTCCCTGCCTCCAGCCCTCTCAGTCTCAACCCTCTGGAGGGCCGGGCATATGAGCAGGGGGTCTCCTGAGCCCTACCCCAAGCAGAGCCTCTGCCTGACCCCCTTGTCTTTCAAGAGCACTATTCCCCAAGCCCTAGGGCAAGGATTTCTATAGGATCACTCCTAGCTTTGATTCTGTTCCAGCCTCTCCAGTTGAGGACCCTTGACAAGTGACTCTTTGAGTCTCAGTTTCCTTGTCTGTAAAAGGGACACAGTGAAATTGAAAGTGCTTTGTGAAGCACTGTGTGCACTAAGTATTTATTATTATTTCCAGCATGTTGTCTTGGGTCAAAGCCCAAAGGATCAGTGGATTTTAAGAATAATCTAGCTCAATGCTCTGAGTTTAGAGTTTTATAGTAAAATTGAGACTTGAACTCAGTCTCCCGATACCAAGACTCTTTCAACGATACCACCCCCTTGCTGTTTTCTCTGGCTCGGGGGGGTCTCTTGGGGAAGCAGCTGGAGATGATTTGGCTGGTTCTGCACTGAAGCTCTGATCTGATTTTCTCTCACAGCCTGATTCCTGCCGTTTGGAAGAGGCTCTGGATCCCTACTCTGTGCGGTCCGAGAATTCCCTTTTTGCTCCCAGACCTGGATCCCTGGGGCACTTCACCGTGAAGACTTGGTTCTACCATCAATATCTCCTTTGGGGAAAGGCTGGGCACACAGTAGGCTTTCAGGAAATGCCTGTGGATTGGTGAATAAATAAATGAGCATATTTCTCTCTGTGCATCCTGCTTCTGTGGTTCACTAGGGGGTCCGAGGTGGGTGGGAGGTGACGAGGGAATGTCTGGATGTGAGGCCTCCCTCCTACAGATACGGAAGGGAAGGAAGAGGCTTAGGGGCTGGACAGACATGAATTTACATCACGAATCTGAAAACATTGGCTCGTGATTTTGGACAAGTGACTTTGTCTCCTAAATCTCAATTCTTTATCTGCAAAGTGGCAATAAAAATCACTTTCTTACAGTGTTTGGAGCTTTGGGGTATGCAACGTATGTGAAATAAATAACAATGTTACTGGGCCACAGCAGGTTCTCCAAAAATGGTGGATTCTTGCCTTCTGCGGTGATTTTGAGCCTCTTTCTTTTCTTCTCTCTCTCAAAACACTATTTCTTCTGTCTTAAAATAAATGTTGAGCAGAACAATGTGCACAAGTTATCAATCCCAAAGGAGGACCCCAAGCACTTCTGCCCACTGCATCTTGATATCAGAGTCTCCAAGGAAAGCACAACGCAGCCAAGGGCTGCATGGCACAATGCTTTACTTACACAGCAAAGAATCGGCTTCTGTGGAGGGCCTCGATCTCCCATGGCCAGTGAGTCTCTCCCGGCAGCTGAGGCAGGGCAATTTACCTACGTGCACCCCTCTCATGCCACAGTAGAAGGACTCCGTCCCCTCCCAGTAGAGGACAGATACAGCACTGGGGCTGGCCAGATGCCATATAGCGCACACACTACACAGAACAAAGGAGCTTACGTTGAGCTTGAAGCAAGGAAAGATCTTCACACACGAGGCGATAGGCCTGGCACAAGCTGTGTGGGTTCTTTATCTCTTGGTAAGTAAATATTTCAGGTCCAAGGCCCGTTCTTATGCAACTGAGTGGGGGATGCATGTACCAGACTGCCTTTCCCAACAATAAGAATATTGTCATGGTGGGTCACGGTTATGACGTGCTGTTGGCCAATACCACGTGAGGGTGATGCTCTTGACTCCATAGAGCAGGAAGAGTAACAAAAGCCAGACTCCTGGAACTGGGGACGAGCAGGGAAGCTTGCTTCACATTTCTCTGGGCTCTACAGACTCTAAAGGAAATAGAGAACATGATTAGATAATGATTAAAAAAAAGACAAAACAAAAAATTGTAATGTAATCATTTCCCGGAAGACTTCACTGGTCTAAGAAAATATTCCATGCCACTTTCAAGCAATGTTCCAAGAGCAGCAACTGGATGTATTAAATAAACCGTTTTGGAGAAGAGGTGAAAGAGGGGAAGCCATTTTATTTGTTTTATGAGTGTGGTAGCCACCCTCCAAGATGGCGCCCAGTGATCCTCGCCTCTTGGCATTCACACCCGTGTGTAGACCTCTCCCACATTTTTGCACGGTTGGTCTGTGTGACCAATAAAATATTGCATAGTGATAGATAGTTTTGTCCTTATGAGATTAGATGATAAAAAGATTGCAGCTTCCATTTTGGAAGTGCATGCTCTCTCCCACCACTTGCTCTGGCAGAACTCAGCTGCCATGTCACGAGGACACTCAGCCAGCTGTGGCGTGGCCCATAAGGTAAGGACCTAATATCTCAGGCCAACAGCCTGTGGGGAACTCAGGCCCACCAGCAAACACACAAGTGAGCTTGGCAGGAGATTTTTCAGTCCTAGATTTTTCACAGTCTAGTCTTGAAATGACTCAAGTCCCAGCAGAGAGCTTGATTATAACTTTGTGAGTGACCTCGAGCCAGAACCACCCAGCTCAGCTGCTCTCGAATTTCTGACCCTCAAACTGTGAGAGAATGTTTACGGTTTTAAGATGCTAAGTTTTGGGGCAATTTGTTATGCAGCAATAGATAACTAATGCAATGAGGTTAGCAAAACTTTGATGCTACAACCAAATATGGACAGTAGAAGAAAAGATAATTACAAACCAATGTTGTCTTCTCTGAACAAAGCTGGGAACATCCTAAATAAAATGTTAAAAATTAGAATTCTGTGAGGGTTTAAAATGCTTTCAGGAGAATTCAATGTGAATTCTTTATTGAAAATAAGAATAGAAAGGATAGAAATTAATCCAAAAAAAGAAAAAAGAAACCTACCTGAAACTCTAGCAAAACCTACATTAAGTTGAATTTTCAGAGGTATTGTCGCTCAAGTCAGAAAGAGAATAAGGATCACTGCTGTTTTTCAACAGTGTATGAAATACACAAAACTATGCAATAAGATGAGATAAAGGGATATAGCATTTCTACACATTATCTATAACCAATTAGAAATAGTAGAAGTAGACACAAACAATCAAAGAAACAAATCTTACAATATACCCAGAAATAAACCTAAAAATTATGCCGGACCTTAGTGGATTAGGAAAAAGAAGAATTTTATTGAAGGTCTAAAATAAGAACTGAAAAAATGGAGAAATAATTATTATATTTGGGAAGGCTCAATAAGGTAAAATTGCAACTCTTAAAAAACTATTTATAGGGGCTGGCCTGGTGGCGTAGCCATTAAGTTTGCGCACTCCGCTGCAGCGGCCCGAGTCCACAGGTTTGGACCCTGGGCGCACATTGACGCACCACTTGTCAAGCCACGCTGTGGCGGCGTTCCATATAAAGTAGAGGAAGATGGGCATAGATGTTAGCCCAGGGCCAATCTTCCTCAGCAAAAAAAAAAAAAAGAGAGAGAGAGGCGGATTGGCAACAGATGTTAGCTCAGGGCTGATCTTCCTCACAAAAAAAAAAAATTATTTATAAATTCAATATAATTGCAATAAAAACTCTAACATGATTTTTTAAAACAGCTTGACAAAGTGATCCTACAGTTAATATATTAGTATAAAGCTTACAGAAGAACCAAGAACATTTTTAGAAAGTACAAGAATGAAAGCTAGCCAGACCGGGTATCAAAAAAACATTATTAATTATATTAATTGTTAATTATAACAATTAATGTAGTATGATGTTGGCATAGGAATAAAAAAATAGTTTAATGGAATAGAACAGAATGTCTAGAAAGAAACCTGTGTATTTGTGGACCTTTTTTATATAAAAGGGAAGAATTTTTACAACTGGGTAGGGCAAAGCTCAAACTAGTAATGAAAGCAATTGGCTTTTTTTTAAGTTCACTCAGACAATTTTTATTGAGTTTAACAGTAGTCTTTAACATAGTGTATTAGTCAAGGTTCTCCAGAGAAACAGAACCAGTAGACTCGGTAGCATATTTATTTATATTTATTATGAGGAGTTTGTCCTGCCGTCCTGGAGGCTGAAAAGTCCCATAATCTGCCGTCTGCAAGCTGGAGACCCAGGAAAGTCGGTGGCGTAACACAGTTCAAATCGGAAGGTCTAAGAACCAGGGGAGCTGATGGGGTAAATTTCAGTCCCAGGCAGGAGAAAATGAGGTGCAACAGCTCAGCTGAAGCAGAGAGGCAGGAAAAAAGGTGCGAGTTCCACCTTCCTCCTCCGTTTGCTCTATTTGGGCCCTCCACACATTGGATGACGCCCACCCACATTGGGGAGAGCAATTTACTTTACTGAATGCACAGAGTCAAATGCTAATATCATCCAGAACATCCTCACAGACACACCCAGAGATAATGTTTAAATTTTTTTTAATTTATTTTATTTTTCCCCCAAAGCCCCAGTAGATAGTTGTATGTCATAGTTGCACATCCTTCTAGTTGCTGTATGTGGGACGCGGCCTCAGTATGGCCGGAGAAGCGGTGCATCGGTGCGCGCCCGGAATCTGAACCCGGGCCGCCAGTAGCGGAGCGCGTGCACCTAACCGCTAAGCCACGGGCCGGCCCCAGAGATAATGTTTAATCTGGGCATTCTGAAACCAGTCAAGTTGACACACAAAATTAACCATCACAAGTTCACCCCTTGTCAACTTGGCACCCATACGCATCTCCTTAAACCATACTTAATCCCCAAATAAAGACAATAACAAGGTCATAATTCTGCCAAAAACACACTAATTCCTTCCCCAGAAGAGGAAGTAAAGTCTTTGAGTGATGTTCACGTTCCTCCTTGAGATCCGGTAACTTAAGTACTGTGACATAAAATTAACAATACTTAAATACTATGATATAAAGTCAATACATCTTATGTTACATGATAAGGTAATAAGAGAGGAAAGAAAACACATACACAAATGTATTCAAGCAAAATAAGGAGGAAATGTCATGACAATTACAGCTCTCATTTCTGGAACCAGTCACATGGTTGGGGCTGGTATTTATAACTACCTTCTTCCGCTATTCATTCTCTATTCCTTTGCCTTCAGCAAGCACCTCAGCTGGTTGTGGTTCTTTGCCTGGTGGGGTGACCCAAACCTTCATTCCTGAAGGTTCTGGGCCATTAGTAGCCTTACCTGGACTTGGGTTGTTGTAGTTTTCTCATGACCTTAATCACAGAGCATGGTAATATTAAAATGTGCCCTAAGAGATCTCCTGTATTGCAGACACACCCTTCCTTACCTCCACTGTGGAGCAGCAGTCCAGTTTCCTCTTGGTAGTCAGATCAATCACCCAGCCAACAACATAACTCTCTTCTTTGCCTGTTGATTCAGAGTCACGTGGAGCCCAAAGTGGCCGGGTGGCAGTCTTAACTTCCAGTTCAGTAGAATCATTGTTGTGTCTCCTGATGGAAATATTTCTCCCTCTGGAACTAATACCTCTAGACCAACAGCACACAAAGTCACAATTTGCTAGTGGGTCACTAGGGGTAATAGTGAGTGGTGCTACCTCCATTTCCACCTTTTGATTCCTGAACCCAAGAATCCTGGCCATGGGAGAAACAGAATCATACATTGGGCTTTAATTGAGAGCAGATACAGCCTTCTGGAGAATGTTGCCCCAGCCCCGCAAAGTGCTGCGACCTAGCTGGCACTGTAATGAGTCTTCAAAAAGCCATTCCACTGTCTTATCAAGCCAGCTGCTTCAGGACCGTGGGGAACATGGCAAGACCAGTGAATTCCACGAGCATGGGCCCACTGCGGCATTTCCTTTGCTATGACATGAGTTCCTTGATCAGAAGCAATGTTGTGTAGAATACCATGATGGTGGATAAGCCATTCTGTAAGTACATGGATGGTAGTTTTGGCAGAAACATTGCGTGCAGGGAAGGCAAGTCCCTATCCAGAGTAAGCGTCTATTCCAGTAAGAACCAAATGCTGCCTCTTCATGATGGAAGTGGTCCAGTGTAATCAGCCTGCCACCAGGTAGCTAGCTGATCATGCCGGAGAATGGCTCTATATAGGGGGTCAGTGTTGGTCTCTGCTGCTGGCAGATTGGGCACTCACAGTGGCCATAGCCAGGTTGGCCTTGGTGAGTGGAAGTCTATGTTACTGAGCTCATGCATAACCTTCATCCCTGCCACATGGCCACTTTGTTTATGAGTCCATTGAGCAACGATGGGGTGGCTGGGGAAAAAGGCTGATTGTTATCCACAGAGGAGATCGTCCTCTCCACTTGGTTATTAAAATCCTCCTCTGATGATGTCACCCTTTGGTGAGAATTTACATGAGACACAAATATCTTCATGTTTTTTTGCCCACTCAGAGAAGTCTATCCATATACCTCTTCCTCAAATTTTTTTTGTCACTAATTTTCTAATTACGTTCCTTCCAAGTCCAGGTCCCCCTTTTGTGGTGATTTTTCTGAATTCCAAGTCCCCAGCACTCACAGATTCTCCCAGCCTTCAGATAAGGTGGCCACCTGGTCATCAATGTATCTGCTCAGTGAAATGATCAGCTCTTTCAGGGCACCTGTAGCCAGAAGACAGTGAAGTCACCAGTCACTTCTCTCCCAGTGACAACCCTATGCCTCAGTGGGAAAGTCTTCCATCTGGGGTGGTCCTAGACTAGGATGGCAGTGGGAATTCTGTTTTGGATCTGTGATGTAGTAAGTGAGGCAAACACCAAGATGCCACATGGTGTAGGCCCCAAGTAGGTGTTATCAGATGCTTAAAAGCAGAGGGTCAAAAAAACCCAAAACCAGCAAATGATGAGGAAGATGCATGGATCTTCCAACCTCTCATCTTCTGAGTGATGTGCTCGGACTGGTGTCTGTTGAATGTTACCTGGGTCTGACTTCAGGTGATGGACTTGTGCAGAGGATTAAAAATTAAAATAACAAAGCAATATCACTTACATCTATTATACTGGCAAAAATTACAACGTTACATACTAGGTTTGGTGGGGATGTGGGACTATAGGAACTGTTATGCATAACTTGTGGGGATGTAGATTGTGTGGCCACTCTGGAAACAATCTGGAATGCTCAATCAAACTATATTTTATATAGTTACATCAAATTTTAGAGAATTGAAATCATCTGGAATATGTTCCTTGATTAAAATGCTATTGTGATAGAAACAAACAATATGACAACCAAAAGTCCCCATATGTTTGGAAATCAAGAAATTCACTTCACAACCCATGGATCCGAAAATAAATTAAAAAGAAATTTAGAAAATATTTTCAACTGAATGATTATGAATATGCTATATATCAAAACTAGTGGGATGCACCTAAAGCAGTATTTAATAGAAATTTATAGTCTTAAATGGATATATTAATAAGAAAGAAAAGGTAAAATTTAGGTAGCAAAGGGTTTCCAAAAATAATCACAAAATAAATCATAAAAATATATAAGGAAAGAAATGATAAAGAAAAGAGCAGAAAACAATGAAACAAAAAACAAGGGAGATAACTGAACCAAAAGATGGTTCTTTAAAAAACTTTTCATAATAAATTAAGCTCTGGCAAAATCAATCAAATGAATAATAGAAAAGGTAAAATAATCATTATCAGAAATAAAAAGTGGACCTCACTACAGATGCTAGAGATATTCAATACATAAGATAATACGAACAACATTATATCATAAATTAAAAAATTTAGACAAAATGGAAAAATTTCTTGTATGTAGCCCAATCAGCCTAAGACCACCAAGAGCTAACTTGTAGTCTCATAAAGGCAAGTTCGTTGCAATGAGCTGACCAGGCACCGAAGGAACAACACGGCATCTCAACAAAGGAGAAGATAGAGCTGTTACGTAATTTGGGGGAAGGGTAGGGTTTGGGTGAAATTTGAATGAAGCAGAGTTTGATAGGCTCAAAGCGAAGCAGCAGTCAATATCAGATCAGGATGTGAAGTGAGCTTAGGGTCCTCTTTCCTTGGAAACTACAAAGCTAAGATAAATGTGAAATGTGTTGAGAAATCCCTTTTCTGAGGCTCTGTACCTGGATTGGAAATCAAGGCTGCCTCTCTATTTCAAAGTAAGTTAGATCTTTCAGGTAAGAATGGGATGTTTTATTCTTATATTCTTAATACAAGAATATATGTAAGATATTCTTATATTCTTATTCTGTATAGTTTCTGATAGTCTGTGATTTTAGAAAACACGTTTTCTCAGTGACTAAGAAAACAGTAGTCACACAAAGAAGTGAGTTCTTACAATACTTCACAACTACAACATGTCATCGCAAGAAATATTATTTTTTGTTAACTTTGCATTAGATTTATCTGTGTCTCTCCTTCCAGCCTGATGAATGGCAGGGCAGATTTTTACTTTTGAGTTAATTTTACTTTCTCACTAGAAAAATACAACTCAGCAAAACTAACATAACACAAAATAGAAAACATGAATATTACTACAGGTATTAAAGAAATTAAATTTGTGAAAAGAAAAATCCTAACTCAGATAGCTTTGCTAGCAAATTCAACCAAATATTAAAGGAAGAAATAATATTAATGCTTACAGACAATTAAAATTAAAAGTTACACTTTTCAACTCATTTTATGAGGCTAGCATAACCTTAATATCAATAGGCAACAAGAGCAATCTGAAAAGGAAAATTATAGGCCACTTTCACACATGAACATGGAAGAAAAAAGTCTTAAGATATTAGCAAACAGAATGAAACAATATATAAAAAGGATAATGATCAAGTTGGGTTTGTCCAAGAAATAGAAGGTGATTTTAGCATTAGACAAGCAACCAATATAATTTTCCACATTAATATAATAAAGGAGAAAATCATGTGATCATCTCAATAGTTGCAGAAAATACACTTAATAAAAATTCAATGGCCATGCATCTAAAACTCTTAGCAAACTAGAAACAGATGGGAACTTCCTTAAGCTGATAAGCGATATCTGTTAAAAAAAACCCTACAGCAATTATTATACTTAAAGGCAAAATGTTGAAGACTTTTCCTCTGAGAGCAAAAACAAGACAAAGCGCCTGCTATCACCATTTCTTTTCAACATTGTACTGGATGTTTAGCCAGCGTATTAAGACAAGTACAAGACTGGGCTGGCCCGGTGGCGCAAGCAGTTAAGTGCGCGTGCTCCGCTGCGGCTGCCTGGGGTTCGCGGGTTCGGATCCCGGCGCTCACTGACGCATTGCTTGTCAAGCGATGCTGTGGCGGCGTCCCATATAAAGTGGAGGAAGATGGGCATGGATGTTAACCCACAGCCAGTCTTCCTCAGCAAAAAGAGGAGGATTGGCAGATGTTAGCTCAGGGCCGATTTTCCTCACACACACAAAAAAAAGACAAGTAAAAGAAACAAAAATTATAAGAATTAAAGAGGAAAAAAATAAAACTGTCACTGTCCAAAAAGATAATGATAAAAATCCAAAAATATCTACAGATAAATTATTAAAATTAACAGGAAAGTTTAGCAAGGTCACTGAGTACAAAATCAACATTAAAAAATCAAATATTTAAAAATTAATTATATTTCTATATCCCAGCAAGAAACAGTTAAAGATGAAACTTTTTATGGTAGCAGAAAAAAAGTCAAATAGATATGAATAAAACTAAGAGGTGCAGGACCTCTATGTAGAAAATGGTAAAACTTTATCGAGAGAAATTCAAGAAGATCTAAATAGAGAGATATACCATATTCATAGATTGGAAACCCTAACACTGGAAAGATGTACTTTCTCCCCAAATTTGTCTTTAGATTCAATGCAGTCTTGGTCAAAATCCCAACAGGCTGTTGTTGTCTTGTTTGTTTGCATGTGCATGTATCTTGCAGAAGCTATTTAAAAAATTCATTTTGAAAAGCAAAGGGACAAGAATAATAAAATATCCTTGAAGAAGAATATTAGAATAAGGCAGAAACGCTCATTCTACAAATTATTAAGATTTATTATAATATTAGAGTAAATGAAATATTGTGATATTGGCCAAGGACAGACTCATAGACCAATTGCGTATTGGTGCCCCATGAGAAGACGGAAAGAACCCAGTAATGTGAACAGGGCAGGTTTAAATTATTAATGGTTACAAGGAATTAACTAAAAGGGAATAAAAGAAAACCCTAGGGCTGAAGGAGGGTAGTCAAGGAAGGAACAAACTTGCAGAGAGTGAATCCTCTCCAAGGTTAGGATTCAAACTCATTGGAGAGGGTGTGGTGGCAGCCCATTGGTTGGAGGAGAAGTTGGCTGGGTTGTCCCAAATCGGAGCTGGCCCACGGTCCACCCGCAGAGGCTAGCTGGGGTGCTGGAGAAATGCCTGGAAGCTGCCTGCTGGGGGTGCTGTTGAGCTAACTGGGAAGCCGAGGCCAAGAAGTCACCAGGACGCAGCTGGGGCGCCCGCAGGGCTCACGCTTAGGAAGCCTGCCCGGTTGTCCTCGGAACTTTTCCGGGAGCTGCCTGTGTGGGGTGCCGCTGAACGCGCCTGTGGGTGAGCTCCCCTGGAGGTCCCACACACCACAGAAAGCACGTCAGTACCAGGAAGAGAAGCCCCTTCCTCCTCCAGTGGCCGTCCCGCGCCCACCACTGACAAAGATTAACACCGTGCCGGCTTGCAAGGGAGAATGTTCCCATATTACAAGCCAGCAACGAAGGATGGATTTGGAGCTGAGAGGCAATAAGTTGAAAACTAGCACAAATAGAATAGAACAAAGAGCCCCCAAACAGTCCTCAACATGTACAGGAATTTGACTTGTGTCACAGATTGTCTTGCAAACCAGTAGGGAAAAGACAGTCTTTTCAACAAATGGCAGTGGGACAAATGTCCACATACATATCCATATTTTTAAAAAAGAAGAAAGAAGAGAAATTTGATCACTACCTCTCATCACATGCAAAATCAATTCCAACTGGGTTGTAGACAATATAAAAGCCAAAATCATAAAGGTTTTAGAATATAATATAGGATATATTTTCATGACCTCAGTGTAGAGAAAGATTATTTAAAGAGGACATAAAAATACTAAACTATAAGAAGGAGATTGGTAAGTTTGACTGTGATAAGTTTAAAATTTCTGTTTAACAAAAGATACCATTAAGAAAATGAAAAGGCAAACCACAGGTGGGAGAAGATGTTTGCAACGCATGTCACCAACAAAGGGCTCACATCTAGATTATATAAAAAGAATTCCTATAAATAAATAAGGAATAATCAACCAGGTAGAAAAATGTACCAAAAACACGAACAGCCTCTACAAAAAAAGGAAATGCAAATGTCCAATGAACATCTTAGAAGTGTGCAACCTTATTACTAACCAGGAAAATGCAAATTAGAATGAAAATGAGACATTACTACATATCCACCAAATTGAAAAAAGTCGAAATGCTTGACAACACTGAGTTGTTTTTGTACAAGGATGAGGTGCCATTGGGACTCGTAATTATCCACTGCTGGTGGGAAAACAAGCTGGGGTAATTCTCTGGAAAACAGTTGGTCATGATCTAACAAAAATGAGAAAACACATAGTCTATGATGCAGCAAACTTCAGTATAAATGCATTTCCGTGTGTACAAGAGACATGCACAGAAATGTTTGTAGCAACATTATTAAAAATAGCCCAAATCTAGACACTCCAATTGTCCATCAGTACTGGAATGGCAGAAAAAACATGGTAGATTCATACAATTGCATGTAAATGTAAACGAACAATATACAGTGACACGCAACAACTTGGATGAACTTAACACCATAATGGCGAGTGAAAGCATACAAACTATTTAATAACATTTGTACAAAGTTCAAAATCAGCAGAATGAAAGTGTAGCATTTGGGGATGGTACTCATGGAATCAAACTATAACTTAAAGCAAGGAAGTGACTACCACGAAAATCAGCTTACGGGTCCACTTTGGTTGAGGAAGGGGATTATGGCTGGGAAAAGGCATACAGGGGCTTCTAAGTCACGAGAAACATTTTTTTATCTCAATTTGAGTGGTGGTTACATAAGGGTTTGCTTTATAACAGTTCACCAAATTGCATATTTATGTTTTAGGCACTTTTCTTCCTATTATATTTTACAATAGATTAATTAAAATGTACCTAAATGAACATACTAACACTATATATCGTTATATTGATCATCATATATCATTCTATCATAAAATTATATACCAATGTCTGCACATTGGAAATATTAGAAATATTCATATTAGAAATATGAAGTTATATCAGACAATGAAAAAACTGACCAAGAAACCTCAAAAGTAGACATACATGCACACCCAAAGAAAATGCAAACATTGTCTCAAGTGGCTGACTGCATTCTCTATGTGGGAAATAGTCGAAGTGTCATAAATACGAGTGGTAGCTGGCTTCTTCAGTAGACAAATTCCCATGAGCCGAATTCACTGGCTGGGGGCTACAGGGTCTACTGACAGGAGAGTCACAGCTTCCAAAACATGTGGACCAGTGCTGTCTCCTTTAAGTGCCTCAGTTTCCCTACCTGTACACTGTGGAGACTGCATTGCATGATCCCTGGAATATAAATTGAACAAAATGCAAAAGTGCAGAAAGTCTGAGTTGTGGATGTCAGAAAGGAGGGTAAGAAGAAATTAGAGATGATGAAGCGTTGCACCCCCAGTGCACAGATGGAGAGACCAGGACTCGGAATAGGGAAGGGTCTTGCCCACATTGTTGTAGGACATCAAGAGTAGGGGTAGAACCAGAGCCGCTGGTCCAAAGTGCTCTTCTCCCTGATGCTGTCTGCTCTTCTGACCCTGGGGCAGCTGAGGGATGTCGCTGCTATTTAAGGTACGGTACTGGAGAAGTTCCAAAGAGTTCCAAAGAGGTCTGGACCCGACAGTTTAGGAGGAATCCAAGCCCCATTTCATGGGAGCAGCACTTATTTCAGGGAGAGAATGTCCAGACTGTTCTGTCCTGTCCTTCTCTAGCACCCTAGCACTGCCCGAACACTGGCCACTGTTTTATCTGTTTCCTCCTCTCCTGGCAAGGACCAGTGGGTGTTTCAAATGCGGTCCTAAAAAACTCACAGAGCACAGTTTTTTTTAGGTTCTGGGCAGGTGCTAACAGATTAAGTTTTCCCATGAATCGTAGATCCATGCCATTGGAGGTCTGATTCCTGTTTCCTAGTATATTTCTGCACAATCGTAAATTCACGTGTATGCGCGGGTTTTTATTTACGCCTGCATGTGTGTTTCTATGTGCCTGTTGTGTCTTTGTGGCATACCTGCTTGCTACCCAAGGTGTGGTCCACAGGCCAGCAGCGTCAACATACCTGAAAGCTTGAGAAATACGGTATCTCTGGCCCCATTCAAGACCTACTGAATCAGAATCTACATGTTATGGTTCTTGTGCATGTTAAAGTTGCACAAGCCTGGCATACCTGTTCGTAGATGCCCAGGACAGCATACACTTTATATGGGAAAGAGGATCAGTACTAAGCCGATGGGTGTATCCGCACTATAGATCTGTATGTTCACAGGCACACTTGTGTGTGTCTCTGTACGTAAGCATGATGTGTCTCTTGTTCAAAGCGGGGGAAGCATTTCCTGAGGGCTGACTATATGCCAGGCACCCTGTAAGTTCTTAACATGATCATTTATACCCTCTGCCGCATTTGATTTTGATAAAGGCCTTGGGGGAAGCAGAGAGTTGGAATGACTTGTGATGAAAGCCTTAAACATATGCAAACTCTTTGACCTAGTACATTCCACTTCTAGGCATCTGTCCTGGTAGAAAAATCTGAAATAAAGAAAAGATGATTCACCCACAGGGAGTACATATACACATAATCTACAATAGAAACTAACAACTGGGAACAACTGGTTTATCTAGTGAAGTTACAGAAACGATGACATAGTCTTGAAATGGACAACAATGTGGCCATGAGCTGAATTCAGCTAGTGTTTCCTGAGTGGTCTCTCCATGCCAAGCGGATGCTGTGCATAAGGTTGGTAGAGATTGACATGGCCCCTGCTCTGACAAAGATGAAGATATTTATGAAGTTAATGTAACATTGGCAGATTGTGTTATAAAGTAAACCAGAAAGGAGGATATGAAATTATACATACAGTGTAATCACAACCAAGGAAAAATGCACTTGAATCAGAAAGAAGACGACGCACTTTCTCCAGACAGGGAGGGAAGAGGAGGCAAGTGACGTGCCTGGGAACTCGGGCGAGCCTGTACACATAGTCCTATTAAACCCTTGGCTTGGTTTCTGTATAAACTGTTTCTTATTCCTCATAGATTGCAAGAGTCACAATTTGAAAGGAACAAAGGGATGCTTTGTGAAATAACATCAATTCTAGCTCCTTTGTGGGGAGGATGGCTTTGCAAATTATGGGCAGTTTAGGAAAATGTTTCTCTTCTTCTGTGTGGATTTAGACTGTACATTATCTGAGAATTATTTATCCTCCAGGGAGTGTATGTTGTAAGTCTGTCTGTCATCTGATCCAATCAACACTCACTGGACACTCTGAAAAATGAAAAAGATTATCTGCAATTCACAGCAGATGAGGGCTCAAAAGGACTAACCATGTTATGTCAATGCTCACACTGGATTATTTTGGGAAACTTGGAATGCCGAAGACCTTACTAGACCATCCTGCTCTACCCTTCCCTCACCTCTAGCAAGAGTTATTCCAGACTGAGGACCCCAGGCTCAAGGAAACACACTGCCAGGGGTGCCCACATATTGCCCCGAAAGGAGATAAATTGGGTTACACACAGAACACATGCTGAAAAAGTGGTCATAGGTTTTTTTTCTTTTTCTTTCCACATTTTTTTGACAATGGTCACTTTTTTTAAAAAATGAAATTCTTTTCAATGAATTAAAAAATATTTAAAGAGTCCAGAAATTACATTCGATTCCCCAATTGTTTTTTTTAAAGCTTTTATTTTTTTAGAGCAGTTTTAGGTTCACAACAAAATTAAGAGGAAAGTACAGAGATTCCCCACATCCCCCCTGCCCCTATACATGCATAGCCTCCCCCATTATCAACAGCCCCCACCAGAGTGGTCCATTTGTTACAGCCAACGAAGCTACACTGAACAGCATAATCACCCAAAGTCTGTAGTTTACATTAGGGTTCACTCTTGGTGTTGTACGTTCTATGGGTTTGGACAAATGTATAATGACATATATCCAGCATTATAGTAACATACAGAGTATTTTCACTGCCCTAAAAATCCTGTGTTCTCTGCCTATTCATCTCCCCCTCCCCAAACCTCAGCAACTGTTGAAGTTTTTACTGTCTCCATAGTTTTGCCTTTTACAGAATGTCGTATAGTTGAAATCATGCAGTATATAGCTTTTTCAGACTGGCTTCTTTCACTTCATAATATGCATTTAAGTTTCCTCCCTGTCTTTTCATGGCTTCATAGCTCATTTCTTTTTAGCGCTGAATAATACTCCATTGTCTGTATATACCACGATTTATCCATTCACCTACTGAAGGACATCTTGGTTATTTCCAAGTTGTGGTAATTATGAATAAAATTGCTATAAACACCGATGTGCAGGTTTTTGTGTGGATATAAGTTTTCAACTCTTTTGGGTAAATATCAAGGAGTGTGATTGTTGGATCATATGGTAAGAGTGTGTTTAGTTTTGTAAGAAACTGCCAAATTGTCTTCCAAAGTGGCTGTACCATTTTGCATCCCCACCAGCAAGGTAGGGGAGTTCCTGTTGCTCCACATCCTCGCCAGCATTTGGTGTTGTCAGTGTTCCCGATGTTGGCTATTCTACTAGGTGTGTAGTGGTACCTCATTGTTGTTTCTATTTGCATTTCCCTGATGACATACGATGTGGAGCATCTTTTCATATGCTTATTTGTCATCTGTATCTCTTCTTTGGTGAGATGCTTGTTAAAGTCTTTGGCCTGTTGTTTAATTGGGTTGTTTGTTTCCTTATTGTTGAGTTTCAAGAATTCTTTGTCTATTTTGGATAACACTCCTTTATCAGATGTGTCTTTTGCAAATATTTTCTCCCAGTCTGTGGCTTATCTTCTTATTCTCTTGACATTGCCTTGCACAGAGCTGTTTTTAATTTTAATGAATTTTTGGGGCAATGATCACCTTTTATAATCTTCCTTAGGTCAGGTTCCCTGGGAAACAGTCTGAGAGGCAGATATTTATGTGCAGAAGGCTTACTGGGGAGTATTTTGAGGAGTAACATCTGTGAGTAAAAGAAGTGGGGCTGGACTGAAGGAGAATTGGAATCGTGACGCACTTGCAATGAAGGCTCAGCAGACCCCACAGGGACCTCTGGAGCTGGGAGAGCCCTTCAGAGGCGTCCCTAATTGAACAAGGGAGCTAGGCCTTTGAACCCCAACATCAACCAGTCAGTGGATACAGGTTGCCTCTTGGTATGGGGTGTAACCTCGAATGAAGCATCTTACTTTGGCCTAGGGAAATTCCCAGGGAGGGACTCAGCCGTGAGTGTCAGCAGCCAACACTCCCAGCAACTGAAAGTGTGCTTGCCTTAGTCCTAAAGGTGGATCTGGAGAGCACACCACAGCGTCTGTCATAAAATCTGGAAAAAAAAAAAAAAAAAGGAAACTTCAAAATAATGGGAAAGAATGTGGGGCTTAGAGATAAAGGATATTCAGCTCCACCACTGACTTATTATCTGATCGTGGGTGCAACTTCTCTTTGGCCCTCAGTTTCCCCATCTATACACTGAGAAGGTGTTACTAAACAGGCTATCTCTGACTTTCCAGTTGTGGCTAATTGGGAGACTCGTAAGTCACAGTCCCCAGGTAAGCAGGTGCCCGAAGCTGGCCACGGCAACCAGAGAAGGTGGGGCTGAGGCGGTGCCGAAAGACAGAGGGGAATCTATAGTCATGGGGAGTACATAAAAGTAAATGAGGTGGCCCATCCTACTGGGGCTTTCCCTCAAAGGTGCTTCTGTGAATCAGTAGTTCGTAAAATAGCAGAACAAAGTGGGACCTTAAAAGTCAGCTGGATCATCCCTTCATCATACAAATGAGGAGTCAAGGAACATGCCCAATGTCACAGACCGCGTCAGCACCAGAACTGGCATTTAACCTCAGTTCCTGAAACCTGGGCAAGCGATTTACCCCATGTTGCTTGCACCTTGAAAGATTGAGTCAAGGTTTGTTTTGGTTGGAAGAAAGAGATACCCCTTCAAGCTAACTTCCATGAAAGGAGACCTATTTGAAAAGAATCGGGATGAAAGAAAAATTTCCACACCCCCTTCTTAAAAAAGGGAGAAACCAAGGGACTAGGAAGAAGCAGTTTGAGCACAGAACTGTCTGGGGGCCAATGTAGGACAGGTTCAAAATGCATTTGGAGTATTGGAGAGGCAGACGCTCTCTTGGCACAGTAAGGTCAGAATTAATGGATCACATGCAGTAAGACTGGATTCCTTCATATAGATCTTTGGAGGATTTCAGAGAAAAATTAATCCTGTGGTCCAGATGTTTGATTTTAGATAAGCTGGTTGAGAGCAAACATGAGCCAGAGTAGAAGACTGCAACCATTTTCCCCTTACCCACCTCCAAAAGATTGATTTCTCCCTTTTCTCTTCTAGACCACCACACTCCACCACCCAGAATCAACAGACACTGAAAGTTGAGTTCCCCTCCCCACCAAACACTAGAAGCATATGTAGGAGAAAATCATTTGCTATTCAGCAGACCTGGTGAGTGAGGATAATTTATTTATACATGGCACTCCTATAATGAGGGGTGGCACATTCCAGGAAAAGGGGATGTAGTGGCATAGAGAAGGGAATGCATAAAAACAGGAAAAGGATTTGGAGAGAAGGGGAAGTTGGAAAGAAAGAAAGATATAGGGAATGCTCCAGAGTTCTAGGGAACATCCACAGGGATACCCTGAAAGGCCCAGTGTCCCGAGTAGGGGAGGACAGCAGTCTAAGTGAGCAAGGAGGTGAACACCTGACTCGCCCGGAAGCTCCATATGGCTATAGATGGAAACCCTAGGGTCTTAACCCTAGTCAGAGTCCATCATGATAAACTTTCTTCAGGACAGTTTCTCATCTGTAGTTGACAATCCAGCCAGAGACAGTCAAATTGAGGTTTCTGATTCTGCTCATTTCACTTCCCACACCTAACCCCACCCAAAGATGTACTAGAAACAAATCCTTCCATATGGGATCCATGATGAGATGAGGCATCATACAGAACTCAAGGGCAGGAAATAAAGCGAGGCCATGCAGTGGACTGAAACTGGACCCCAAACAGTGGTCAGGAACTGTATTAATCGTTCAATACACAAATTCCAGATCTCAGTGGCTTAACACAATATGCATTTATTTCTTGCTCATGTCATAGTCCCAAGCAAGTGGGGAGGAGAGGCTACAATCCAGACAGAATCTCAGGATCCCAGGCACCTTCCATCTACACCTTCCTCTAGGCCCTTGAAGTTCTCTCCATGCTGCGGTGGTGGTGAGAGAGAGGTTTGATGGGCCAGTTCCAGAATTGGAACCCGTCACTTCAGATCACATTTCATTGGCCAAACTCAGTCACACGGCTACACTCGACTGAAAAGGAAGATGGAAAATTCAGTCTAGCGGAGATCGTGGCTATTGGTGAACGCTAGGGCTGGTTATCTTTAGCTCCAACTCTCTCTCACTGCAGAGTCTCTCCTCTCTGCTTCAAGCTCACTTTATTCTTTTTCTCTGTTGGCCAGATGTGTGCTTTCTTAACCATGTTCCTGGTCCCTCAATGGTTTCTTGAATCTAGATCATTTTCCAGCACTAGGGACAAAATTCATCAGAGAGAATCCAATTAGCTCAGCTTGGGTTCTATGTTCACCTTGCTGCAGTCAGCTATAGACATCCAAGTCCGTTCCTTCACTGGGGATAATGAACAAACATCAAATAAAAGGATGTGAGCTCTTCAGACACCCGGAACTCTTTTTCCATAGAGACCTCCACAAGTGTATGATTTCACTCCCCCTATAGGTGGGCACTTTAAGGTCAAGGGCTGGGAGGGGCTAGTCTGGTTTCCTAGGGTAGTCTAATGAAAACGATCACATTAAATACGAATTCCTATTTTTATTTCACATCTGTATTTAACATGGAAGGGAACCGAGACTCAGAGAGGGTAGGTGGCTTGGCCAAGGTCATTCACTAGTAACAGCAGAACCAAAACTTGAGCCCTGGTCTCCTTATCCTCACTGATTTTTAGATTTCAAAAATTCTTGGGACTCAGACTTCTTGTTGAAGGAGTAAATTTTCCCAGTCAGAGTGAAGGAGTGAGGAGATATCACAGGGAAGGAAATCAGCAGGAACAAGCGTCTTCCTGGGAGACTGTCTCACAGGCCGGGATGAGGGAAAAGACAGCTGGCTCAGGCATCTTGATACCCTGCTCCAGGACCTCCAGGCGGGCTGGAGATAGTGCTCCTACGTCATTAGTAAGTTGTCTTGGGATTAAGTTAAGCAGACTTTAGGTCAGAGGTACTCAATCCACCCCCTCCCCATAGGCAGGCAATGCTTTATTCGAAGTGGTATTTTGTCCCCATCCTCCATGCAGAGCTGTAGATGCCATCTACACTCTTTTACCTATGCTAAGTGGACATTAACTATTAAAGTTTCTGCCAGGAAGCAAAACACATCACTTTCCTTCACTTTTAATTGGCCAAAGCAAGTCATCTGACCATGCCTGAGTTCACAGAGGCAGAGGAAGGAAGAAAATTGAAATATTTGTGAGTAGTCCTACTAACTACTACAGGTGAATGCTCAGCTTTTAATTGGATATCTCCATCTACAGGTTTCCTATAGATAGATGTGTTCATATACAGATCTTTTCTCTGGAGTAGTTCAGTTTTTCCAGGTAAGAATCCTCTAGTTCTCTGCCTGATGGCTTTAAACCTGGCTGTGGAAACTCAGTTAGGTTAGGAGTGAAGGTGAGGTGCCTGGGGACCTCATTATTCACAACCAGCTTTTCACTTCTTTCTGTTTTTGGTACCATGTCTCAGTTCCTTCTCTGTGCTAGGGATGGCTGAGCCCAGGGTTCCTATCCTTCAATTTCTGCAGAGACCAAAGCCTCCAATATCTTTACAAGATGCCCAAGATATGGGAGTAGAACTAAGACTCTAACTGCAATTCCTGCAGATATTAAAACATCATCCCCCTTGATGCAATCTCCCTTTCTTTCCCGCTCTGTATTTCTGAGACTTTCCAAAATTCTACAGGGCTTCTCATAAATATCTCCTGCTGCAAACCACTAGCTACAACGTTTCTCCAGTTTGAAATTTTGATTTCCGGTTCTATATTGCAGCCACTGGGTACAGATGATTTCTAGTTTCATCCAAGATGGTTTTGAGTTTCTGTTTCTTGCTCTCCATGTTGTTGGATGTGGCTTTTGGAAGAAGAAAAGAGCAGAAAGATTTGTTTTACCCTGACATTTGATACTAGAAGTACCTGGAGTAGGGGTATTTTACATCTATTTTGTTTTCAAGTAATAAATCTTGAAGACAGACCATTAGTCTCCTTGGCCAAAACTACCGGTCCCATTTTCAATTCCTCTTCCCTGGAGGAAGCCATCGTCCTGCATTTGGTGTGTATCCTTTTGTATATACCTATAAACAGCTTGCTATTATATGTGTGATTTTTAAATATATATGAATACTTCAACTTACATATTTATATAAGCAATTTGATTTTCCCAACAAGCTTTTTCATGATGAGTCTTCATGTTGATTCATATAACTTTATTTTAATTTCTTTATAGCATATCAAAGTATGAAAATTTAACTGTTACACAACTGAGGGCCACTTAGGTTGATTTCGATTTCTGACTCTTTGGAACAATCTTATAATAAACATCCTAATACATGTATTCTGGTTCCCATTGGCAAATGTTTTGTCTTGCCTATGTATCTGAAATGGAAATTGCTAAATGATAGCTTATGTGCATTTTCAGTTTTATTAGGCGTAACCAAATCACCCTTCTAAGTGGCTGTACCAATTTACACTTCCATCAGCAAACTATTAGAGTCTCTGAGAGTTTATATTGTAGACATTTAATTCTTGCCATTCTGATGGATGAAAAACAGTGTCTCTGGTTGTTTTAACTGGCTTGTTTCTGATAACCAGTGAGGCTGAAGCTCTGTCTATATTGGCCATCAGTTATAACAATACCTCTTCTTTGATTGCCCATCTATTTGTAGTCCATTTTCCTAAGAGCTTGATTACTGATTTTTAGAAATTCTTCACATATTTTTCATTTTATTTCTTTGTCTGTTATAATTATTCCAAATATTTACTTCAAAGCTATCATTTATCTTTCAACTCTTTTGTGTCTGTCGTTCTTGATGTTGATGTAGTCGGATTTATCAGTCATTTTCTTAACTCTTTGTGCCTTGCTTAAGAAAGCCTTTTTACCCTGAGATATGTCTAGCATTTATTGAACACCTACTGGGCTATTCATTTCACATGTTATCACCTCCAATCCTCATAACTTTATGGAATTGATATTGCCATTATTATTCCCATGTTACAGATGATGAAACTGAGGCTCAGTGGGACAAAGTCATTTGCCCAAAATTACAGAGCCAGTAATCTACAGATTAAGGATTTAAACCTGTATGTGTTTGGCTCCGAAACACTCTCTTCTTTCTACTTCATAGGTTGTGGTAAAAACCTTACACATGCAAACATTTCATTCTTCATCTCACCCCTCATATCCTAGACCAGAATCATTGAGTCAAGGAAGACTGATATGCAGAGAAAACTTTGCACATTCATTTATTCACAAATCAAAAGACATTTCCTGTTGTGTGTCAAGCCCATGTTGGATGCTGGGGATACAAAGATAAAACAGGCCAAAACTTAGCCCCCAGGGAGCTATTGATCACGAAGCCACATCTTCACCAAGGTACTCTCATTTTTTCCAGGCTTGGGGGAAAAAGGAATCCCCAGACCACACATGCCGGGAAGCCCTAATCGTTTTGAACTGGCAAGAGTATATCTGTGGAAAGAACATAAAACAGAGCTTCAGCACAGGAACAATCCAAGTGACCCTTACATCCTTCCCACCAAGAGGGTCCTCTGCCACCAGGCCCCAAGTCCCATGGGATAAGTAGTGAGAGAGCCTGGAGCTGGAAGAGTTGAAACAGCACTGGTCTTTGATTTAGGAATCAAGAACAAATCCAGGCTTTTCACTGGCTGAAAGGCCTTTACGTCTGTGCAGCCTCCTGGGGTTTCCTGTGGTTCCAGATAACCCAGCCAATCGAGACTATAACCGTAGCAACACTCTCTCAATGCACACAGCACTTCAAGTCTTGAAAAGCACTTTTATGTTTAGCGTCTCAGTGGATATAATAGTGTCCATTTTACAGATGGGGAAACTGAGGCTAAGAAAGATACAGCCAGTTGTCACACAGTCAGTCAGAGGCAGAGATGATAATAAAAGACAGAACTCTTGCCATTTGTATCATGGCTCCTTCCTCCTGACTTATTCTAAGAATCTTTCCCTCCCAGGACCCAGCACTACCAGTCGCAGGTGACCCTGGTGAATTCTTGTCTAGAGAACTGGGGGTTCTTCTCTAGAGAATGGTGTTGAAGGCAGAGGATCTTCTTGGGGCGGGGGAAGGGGGCACAGGGAGATGCCAAACATCCTCCTTCACATGGAAAGGCACCAGGAGGGTGAGGCTGTACAGGGATACGGGGGGATGTGGATGTGTGCCAGATCTTCTCCTTACCTTTCACTGGCTTGACACATGATTTCCCACACACCCCCTTGCAGCACTTGTCACCCAACATGCAGTGGCTGTCATTCAGGCAGTAGTCTGTGGGGTTGGGCCTCTTACACTGGCCAGTGACCACTGGACACTTCCCAGGGTTTACCTTAACTGGTGAGAACAAATCCACAGCTCAGAGGCTTGACCCCCTAGACATCACCCCAACTCACATCCCCATCTCTACCCTGTGCGTGGAAATCAGTCCCCCCCTCCACCTCAGTATTCAAACTGAGGCCAGTGCATGTCCTGAGGGAGACTCCTTCCCACCAAGGGGGCCTCGACCAGTGTTGTAAGTGTCTGACAGACAGACTGACTCCTTGACTGACTGACTGAGTGGCTAACTGATGGACTGGCTGGCTGACTAGCTCACTAACTGACTGACCGACGACCTGAGAATACAGAGCTGGGAGTAGAGGTGACCAGGCTCCGCCCCACCCTCCAGCCCAGTTCAGAAGAGCCCCCTCCACTTCTCCAAGATGCATGTCCTCAAGCTCAAGTCTCCCTGGTCCCCTTTTCCAGGACTCTACTGCCTCACCTGGCTTTGATGGGTCTTCAGGATCCAGGCATTTTATGCCACAATGGCCACGACAGCATTTCTGCTTCTTTGGACACTGCCAGTCATTGTGGCATTGAGGGGGTTCATAGACAAAGCACATCACAGGCGGAACGAAGGGGCAGACTCCGTGCTTAGCTTTTTCTGAAGGATAAGAACAAAGGAGGAAGAAGGAGCTGATTCCAAGTCAGAACCGTAATCTTGGACAAGGAACCACTTCTCAGGAGAGGAGAGAAAACCTAACCCAGGTGGCTGATCCCAAAGGAATAAAAGGAGCAGTTAGGGTTGCAGTGTCAAGGCAGGTGTGGGGCACTGCCAATCCTCAACCAAGAGGGAGTCAATGGCGCAGGAAAGAAGATATAGATGGTGGTGTGCCGGTTAATGTTTTGAGGGAACCTTTGCAGCATTTCCAATTTCCATGGTGTAAATACTCCCACCATGGCTGATTTCAAGCTGCCAATGTGACATCAACTAGCTTGCAAAAGTCTTGGATATTTAACCATCAGCCGTTGCAAGCCAGTATAAGCCAGCTCCAGTACACGGCTGGATAGAGCTCAAGGTTAGTGTTCCTGACCCAGGGAGAGGGAGAGACACACCCTGGCTGGGAGGGAGGCAGTGACAGCAGGAGAGGCAACTCATCAGAGATTGAACGAAAGAGAAGATCAAGTGATAAGTAAATAGAGAAAGGAGGAGTAACCATTAAAAAAAAAGATGGTAAGAGAAACGGAACACTTTGGAAAAGGAAACAGATAGAGACCAAAATAATGCCGCAGAGCAAAATATCAACCAGTAGAGAAAGAGCTGTAGAGGAAGAAAAATAAGAAACACAGCGGCTGGGGTAAACAGGTCCATTTGGGGAAAGGTGGATTTCTGGATGCTCAGAAACTCTCTTAGTTGAAGTCCTCAGAGAGATGCTTGCAATTAGAGGCCATGGGCCAGACCTTGGAAAGGTGGCTTCAAGGTCAGCCCCCAGGCTAAAAGGAAGAGGCCATCCTCTTGTTGAGCCATCACTGACCCTGGCACCTGGATGTGGCCTGAGAGCCTCTGACTCACCTTTGCTAGCACCTTCCACAGCCCCAGACGTCAGGATTCCGAGGGCAAGGAGAACCACGAAGGCGCTGAGACTGTTGGGCTTCATGGTGAGGGCTGGTGGGGCTGTGGTGGCCCGTGCCGGCCTCCTCCCTTATACCTCCCCTGTGGGTGTGGTCCCATCAGAATTGCCTTGAGTCCTCCCAGCTGCTATTTCACAAGCAGGAAATCCAGGTGAAGACAGTGACGCTGCCACCCGGAGTGATGATGGCTCTTTTCTGCCCCAGGCAAGAGCCTGAGACTAGGAAGGGGACTGTACAACTTGGAGGGGAGGTGTCACCAGGCTGGTCAGGAGGCCATTCAGGAACACCTTAGGTGACCCTGAACCACCTGCATTTGGGGTGGGTTAGGGGAGGGGTAATGAGGGGAGAGTAGAGGGCAGACCAGAAGGATGTGACAGAGGAGCTTCTGATAAACCTGGAACGACTTCAGAGCTGTGGCCTCTCAGCGTGCCCTGACTGTCTCACAGTCCTGCACTTTTGGGGATTGCCATACTCGCTGCAGAGCTACTCAGGGTCACGCCTTTCCTCAGACATCAGGTGACACATTCGCTTGCTCTCTCCTGACTTGTTTCGATGTAATACCTGCAGTTTCAGGCACTCTGCCAGCCACACAGGTTTCTCAAAGAACCCTTGTTGAAGAACAGGTGAAGAGGGGCCAGCAATCCAAACCACTTCAGGCCTCACCCTTCCCAGCTGTGAAGTGGGCATAATAATAACTGACTAGGTCACCAAGAAAAATTTCAGGTCAACAAGGCAGAAGGAAGTTGAAAAGGGTTAGCACGCTACCCCTTCACACTGTGATCCGAAGTGAAGTTGATGTGAAGCGAATCACATTTAAGCCACTTTTCCTGAGATAAACCAAGAGAGCTCTTCTCAGCTGTCAGTTTAACAGCCAGTTAGGAAAGGTGTGCCATTTAACATGCTCAAAAAATTCTCCCACACCCCAAAATGACCCCCATTGTTCTTTCATGATTATAATGAAGGCTCTCATTTACTGAGCATTGACTCTGTGGCAAGAAGTTTGCGTGGAACAATTCTAAACATCAAAAGAAAGCCTTTTAAGGTGAAACCAAGGGAAAAAATGCATAGGGTACAGAAAACAGAACGTAGGAGAGAAAAGAAGGGAGCCTCCGTGATGATGGGGACAGGAGATCCCAGAGCGACAGCTGAGTACCAGAAATACAGGGCCATCAGCCCAGATTGGAGGGGGTCAGAGGGCTCCAGGAAATTCATCTTCTGGAAGGTGAAATTAACAGAACATCTGGTGCATATGAATATATGGAGAGAAAGTTTTGGCAAGTGGTGAAGAGTTTGTGGTTGAATAGGTGCTATGTACCTAGAGAAGCAAGCAAATGCAAAATTAGACAATTTGTCATTTCAGAGAAAACAAAAAAAGTTGTGCCAGAAGGGAATAGTGGTGTAGTTTACTACATAGCTCAGCTGTGACAGTGTTTCCATAGTCATAATGATGCAAACAATAGTGCTGATCTAATCAAAATGATCATATAACTTTAATGGAGGTGGGGGGGTGAGTAGTGGAAGGGTGAGCCTTTATTCTAGAGGGGTAGGGAGCAAAGAGGTGGAGGAAAATCTCATTTTCAATCATGAGAAGTCAATAGATTATATCTAAAACTGGAAAGTCAAGATGTGACATTACATGAATGTTTCTTAGAGACAGGAGATAAGTGCCAATATGATCAACTACAAGTGGTTTCCTCCGGGGAGAGTGGTAAACAACTGCTGTTTTTCACAAAAACCTTTGTAAAATGATGTGACTCTTTAATCCATCTGCATGTATAACTGATAAAAATACAAAAAATATGTAAAAAAGAGGGCCTATTATCTCACAAAACTCACCACGAAGATGTACAATCACCCAGGAAAAGGACTAAGCACTATTCTTCTCGCCATGGGGTTCCTTTGTGAGTAAGAAACGCTCTCTCTCTCTGAGCTGGGAGCCGCTCCTCTGTTCCCCGTCTTGCCCTGCACTTGCCACTTTCTTTTTTTTTTTTTTTTTTTTTTTTTTTTTTTTGTGAGGAGATCAGCCCTGAGCTAACATCCGCCAATCCTCCTCTTTTTTTTTGCTGAGGAAGACGGCCCTGGGCTAACATCTGTGCCCATCTTCCTCCACTTTATATGGGACGCCGCCACAGCATGGCTTACCAAGCAGTGCGTCGGTGCGCGCCCGGGATCCGAACCAGCGAACCCCGGGCCGCCGCGGCGGAGCGCGCGCACTTAACCGCTTGCGCCACCGGGCCGGCCCCTGCCACTTTCTTAATGATTATCACTGAGGATTGTCAGAGCCAGTTTACGGGGATGCTTCTCCATGAGAATATAAGGTCCTAAAAGAGGAGGGACGTGTCTATCTTGTTTATTGTTGTAAAATTCACCCAATTTAGTGTACAGGTCTATGAGTTTTGACAAAGGCATACAGCCACGTAACCACCGTCACAATTGAGGTAAAGAACAGCTCCATCTGCCCTCAAAATTCTCTTGCACCCTTGGGAGTCAGTTCCTTCCTCCACCCTGCTCTTGGCAACCTCTGATGTGTTTTCTGTCCCTATAGCTTTGCCTTTTGAGGGTGTCGTATAAATGGAAACAAGCAGTATGTAGCTTTTTGAGTCTGTTTTTCCTACCTGCTGAGGTTTCCCCTCCCCAGCTCCTTCTAGATGGATCTTTTGAAGTTTATATGAGGTTTGAATGCCCTCTCAGACATTCCCACAATTCTGTTGAGTCTGTGGAAATAAACTTGTGCAAGGCTATGCCACTGAGACTTTGTAATTGTTTGTTAATGCAACACTAAGTTCATGAACATTAGTCATATCATGATTATTTGCATGCTTGAATACGTATTTGGCCTCCTAAATAATCATGCATACGAACTGAAATAAGACATCAGTTTTCATGAACCGGATTGACAACAATTTTAAAGTCTGACAATACATTATTGATTAAGTTATGGGAGAACAGAGACTCGCATAATCTGGTAGGAGGGTAAATTGGTCCATCCACTCGGCAGAGTTACTTGGTTTTTTCTACAAGAACAATTTAGACTTGCCCAAAGCAAAAACCTAGAAGCAATTTGAGTTCTAGGTCTACAGCTTAGGGAAAAAAACATGTCCACGGGTGTGAGGATTCATGCTGTAGGATGGAGTCTCCATGCTCCCCATCCACTCCCAGACACCAGGCCAGACTCCATGAACCACAGATTCTGGGTATGTAGACAGAAGCATGTGCTTTTATTCGTTCTCTGATCAAAACACATTTTCCATGCCCAACCCTCTTCTGGGTGCCAGGGATACACAAAGGACCAGGCACAAAGCGAGTATTCATGGCAGCACCAAGGCTTCAGCTTGGACTGCCTGATATTCCCGACTCATGTGGGGAATGCGCTCCCCCAATCACTCACACCAGGAGTCCTCGGCTTCATCGCACTGGCAATAACCCATCTGCAGAAAGAACAGTAGGTCAGAGCTTCCACCCATGGGGCAGCCACCTCATATCCAGATTCTCCACCTCAAGGGGGACCTCTGGCCAACAATTTCCAAGGCCACTTGGGACAAGAAAGAAGGAGCATGAGGTGGCAAAATTGAAGAATCACTGGTCTTGGGGTCAGTCCTAGCTGTTTACTGACTCAGTAGTCCATCAATAAAATCAGGACACTGGCTGGATGATTCTAGAGAGGCCCTCAACTCTGGTGGTCCTGCTGGGCTTTAATCTGAACATCTCCTAGGACCCAGAGGAGGAATCAGTGAAGAGCCCTCAATGCCCACAGTGCTTTATGGATGACTAAGCTCTGTGTAGGATGTGGTCCTGATCATGTGATTATGTCCATTTTACGGATGAGAAAACTGAGGTTCAGAGATACAGTCATCCTTCATAGTCACAGTGTGAGTCAGAAGCAGTTTTTATTCCAACTCGAGGCTCCTGCGCCCGGGACCACAGCTGCTTGCTCCTGTTCCACTCCATGGCAACCTCCCTTCCAGGGCCTTGGGAGGGGTCTGGGAGAAAGCACCATCCCAGGTAACCCTTTGAGAATCCTTGCCTGGGGCAAGGGTGGTGTTAAATGCAGGGAGGCCTCACAGAGGCTCTGCCAGAGAAACAAGGTAGGCAGCCCCTCCCCGTGGGTCTGGGGTACCAGGATATTGAGACCAACTGGATTGAAGGACTTCCATCTGAGCTCAGACTTCCTCCTTACCTTCTATGGGGTAAATACATTTTCTCCTACACAGGATCTTGCAACACTTGAAAATGCCCCTGCACTGGTTGTCATTGACACATTCATCTCTGTAGGAGGACCTTCCTCAGTTGCTTTGTACCACCAGAGTTCTTCCAATCTTCTCCTTAACTAGACAGGGCAGGGCTGCAGGTTATAGTCTGGAAGCTACCTCCTGACCCACTCAAAGCTGCTCTCTCTTCCAGGGCCCACACCAAAGATGTCTGAGATGGAAACATTGCCCCAGTGACTGACTGCATCGAACACGGTGGGTGCCATGCCCAGGTTCCTTCAATACCTTTGATTGTCTCTGTATGGCCATGATCCGGATTATTGTTTTGCTGCTGAGGGCTCACCCTGAGACTTTCTTCAGAGGCATGTCCTTGTCCAGACGGAGAACTAGAAGTGCCTGGGAGTCTATGTCCCCTCCCTTCAGCTCTTACAATGGCTGACAAGTGTGGGAGTACAAAATCCCTGTTTTATGCTCCAAAGATCCCTGTGGGATCAGGCTTAGATATGCACCATTGCTTGGCTTCTTTCTCTCATTCCCTTGTCAGTTTCTCCTGGGAGCACTCAAGCCCTTGACTCAAGTCTGTTTCTAGCAGAACCCCCACTAAGCTAGTGACTCTGTGGGGCTCTTTGCTGGAGGACTGGGAGCGGGGGATGAGACCGAAGGGCAGGGAAGCGTGGCAGAGGTAGCAGGGCAGAGAGCCCCTTCGCATGGGTCTGGACCAAGTAGAAGATAGATTGGGGACGTTGATCTGAGCCTGGACCTCCTGCTTAGCTTTCCTGAGGGAACAAACATGTTCCCGCACCTGCCCTCACAGCCCTTGAGGTCACCCTGGCACTAGCTGTCTTTCTCACATTGGTGCAGGGGGTAGAGTCTCCTGCCCTTGCCAGACACTCCCGGACATTTCCCAGACTTCACCTCAACTGGACAAGGCGGATGTGCGGGTTATAGGAAGTCCTGGATGTCACCCTCATGCTGCAAGATCCCACCCTGGCTCTGTGCTTTACCACAGAAATTGACCCCTCCCACATCTCAGTTATTCACACATGTCCTGAAGGGGCATCTTATTCTTTCTCACCAGTGTCCTTTCAAGTAGTGGCTGTAGCTGGTGGCATGTGGCACTGAAGGGCACTAAAGGACAGACCGACAGGGTCACCAACTGACCAATGGACACTGCTGATCCAGCAGGAACCACTCTTTCTGGGCAGGGCGTTCTCTCTGGAGTCTGAGAAGTCTACCGAGTGTCTGCATGTGACGCAACAGAGGCCAGGGCAGTGTCTCTTCTCCCTGGGCCCTGCCCGTCATATGGCATCATGGGGGCTGAACCAGCTAGTGTGGGAGAGCGGTTTTGAGCGGGAAAGGATCCAGTTTTCTCGTCCTTCTCACCTGCCATGAGACAAGGCCAGGTTCCCCAACTCAATAAGGAGACACTTTCTCAGAAGGTGAAAGAATCCCATGTAGAGAGGCTGTGGGGGAGCAGTCACAATGGGGCATAGAGGGGAGAGGAGTCAGGTTACCCCGTCATCCCGTCAGGAAAAAGTCACTGGCTCAGGAGGGCATGTGTAGGGCTCATGATCAGGTACTTCTGTCTCAGGGAAAGACAGACACACAGAGACAAAGAGTGACAGAAATGGGGAAGGGGCGATTAGAGACAAACAGATGGAACCATCAGGATGGAGACTGAGACAGAGACAAAGACAGGCAGACAGAGAAGAGAGAGTAAGGGACACACAGAGAGAGTAAGAGACAAAGAAGATGAATTTGATTAAAAGGAATCCAAACAGAGACAGAAACAAAGAGAGAAAGGTGAAGAGTAAGACAGTGAAGGAAGTATAAAGAGCAAGATGAAGGGAGGTGAGAGTAACAGAGAGATTGCGATACAGAACTGTTTAGGAAGAGAAGTTCTGGGAGTCCAGGCACACTTCAGATGAAGGCCTCACAAAGAACTCAGACCCTGTTGGCCAAAGACCCTTTCCCTCCCACCCCCAATGACTGGGACGCCCACTGGAAGGAAGGCTCTGGCCTGGGGCTTGGGACAGAGGACTAGGTTACCCTCGTGCTGGGAAGGAACCCCCACAAATCCTTGACTGTGGGTGGAGCTTGAATCCAGTGACTAAAACCCACCAGGGAAAATATCACCACCTTCCACAGCCCAGAACCAGGACATCAAAGTTCCAAGGATGAGAAGGACCATAATGAAGAGGAAGTCATAGGACTTCATGGTAGAATCTATGCGACTCTGAGGGCCACTGCCAGGCCTTGCCACCTATACCTTCACTAGTGGATGTGGCACCGCTGGAAATGTCTTGGCTCCTCCTGGCTGCCCTGGAATATGTGGGAGACTAAGGTAGGCACCCATAGCCCTGATATTATCTTCTGCCCCAGTCAACAGCCTGAGGCCTATCAGAGCAGAACCTTTGGGTCTACTTACTCCTTATAGACATTCAAATACTGTTCTAAGTACTGTAGCCAGATAAAACACAGGACACTCAGTTAGATTTGAATTTCAGATAAACCACCAAATAATTTTTTAGTATAAGTATGTCCCAAATACTAAAAGAAAATTATTCATTTTTTTAATCTAAACACAGTTTATCTGATTAATTGAAATTCAAATTTCATTGGTCATCCTATATTTTTACTCACTAGATATGGCCACCTTGGCCCTAAAACCATCCTTATTAAGTTCCTGATTTCCCCAATTCCGAACATTCCTGATTCTGCAGGGAGTATTGGTTTGTTTTTCATCAGTGTATCTCAATCATTAGGTTTGATTTTCTCCCCTTTGTGAATTATTTACCATTCCTTTCCATCTTCGTGTATTGTGGTTAATGGATGCAGGTGATTTCTATCTTCCTTTAGAAGAAATCCTCCACAGTGGGTATCTGGTTTTTGTCCTTTATGTCATTGTAAGTGATTTTAGAGAGAAGAGGGCAGAAAGGTTTCACTTGTAACTCTGAAATCAGAACTATATTTAAAAAAATAATAAACCACTAAAAACAAAATATAGGTCTCCTTTGACATCACCACATTCATTTTTGTCTTCCCTCCCCTAGAGGCAATCACCAACTGCAGAATACCAGCAGGGCTGAGGTATTGGGGACATTCAAATGCCTACAAAGAAGTAATCAATTATCTCACAGTAATGCCTCCGTGTGAACTTCTATTATAAAGGTTTCCGTAATCAACCAGCAGACTTTGGGCAGCTCCTCTAAGCAGAAGGCATGTACACCAGGTTAGGTTTGGGTAGAAGGAGGAAACAAAGCCTAGAGATTAGTATTATTGAAGACTGCTAGCCAGGCAGGACCAGCTACATAATATGTGGGACGCAGTGCAAGGCCCCTTGTTCAAAAATCATTAAAGACTTCGAGATGGCGACCGCAGAGCATTAGACCTGTGTGACTGTACAGGTTCCTGTGCCCATGAAGCTGGTGCACCTTCTTGAAAATCCCAGTTCTGCAACTAACCATCTCAGCGACGTTGGAAAAACCACTTAGCCTTTCTGAGGCGCAATCTCCTCCTGTCTGCAGTGAGGATTTAACTTTCTCACTCACAGAGTGTAGTGAGGAATTCAGACAGGAAAAAACACAAGCACAGGCACGTAGGAAGCCTTCAGTAAATAGTAGCCATTATTTTTATTGCAATAGGGGCTCTATACACATACCCCCATGGGGTGCTGTTGGGCTGTAGTCAGAGCCTCAGGCCATTGTGTCTGCACTGATACTGTTCTGTGCCATTCACCTCTTGCCCCATCATGGTTCTGCTTCTCTCTGCTCTGACACAGCACATGCCCTCTTTGCCTTGGCTGAAGTCCCTTCCTCACCCCAGACCCATCAACACTCTCATGTCACCAACTTGCGGCTGTCCCTGGGGCCACTTGACCTTTTCCAGGTATTGCCATTTTATTTCATGTTATTTAAAAATGCTATATTTTTAAAAAGGCAATTATGTCTATTCAGAGATAGGAGAGGTAGAGAATCCTCTTCCTTCAGGTCAAGACACTGGTTGACATGCAGGTTCCAGGAAAGAACCCTGAGAACAGTGCTGGAAAGAGATTTGGAAAGAGTTGAAAATAACAGAGGGTCATAAATAAAAGTCTTCCCAATCATTGAGGGTGACAGATGCAACCCCAAGACCTCCTCCCATCCAGGAGAAAGTACACAGCCTAATTCCCATCTACCCAGGGTTTCCTCATCCAGGCTCTTTCTGGTTTGAATTTTGGAGGTTGTGACAAGGCTGAGATAAGCTCTTTTTTCTGCTGAAATGAGAACTGAAATCAGTCCCCAGGGGTGTCACCCTGGAATGTGGGCATGGGAGCAGAAAATATGGACATCTGGAGTAGAGGTTGGGGGAGCAGATGGACAACGGGAGGGCTCAGCCAGCTCCCCTACCATAACCCTCCATCACAATGATTTGTGAAGGTGCCAGCAATAACGTTGTGGGATTATAACCTGCAGAAAAAAAATCTAAATGAGAAAATAAAAGTGATACCAAGCAAGGGCTTGATCTGCTCACTGTGAGACAAAAGCCAATCCGTCAACAAGCAAGGCAGTGGAGAGAGAAAATTTTATGTAAGTGATGAGCTAGCTAATCAGAAGATGGTGGACTATCATCCTTAAAAAAACCATCTTCAAGGGGAACTGATTTGGAAACAGCTTATGTAAGGCAAACAGGGTTGGGGAAGGCACTCAGGAGTTCCGGGTGTTGGATGACTGTAGACTGTTGGGTGCCTCTCCCTAGACAAAAGTTTCGGATCTGCTGAATGTGACATTCCTGAGGAATCTAAGAAAACATTAGTTATTTTCATATCAGGGAGGGAAGGAACAGTTTGGGCAGAGGACTTAAGGCTTCTGTCAACAAGTCATTCTCTCTACTGGTTACTGATTACCTGGCCTACGTGCAGTTCTAAGCATTTCTCCAAAGCACACTATGAGAATAAGGTGGGAGTGGGGAGTGGTTTAGACGTGGAGTCTCTATGCTAACTCTGTCTCAAAAGTTGCCAACTGTTTCACCACAAACTGATACTCAGTATTAATATTCTGATGTATACCCCAGCTCTTGTTCTGTGTGTTATTTACAAAATTGCAGCTATACTGTCTAAAGTAGCTCAAATTGCTTTCTATTTTCCTTAATGTAGCAATGCATGTACACAGCTTTAAGATTAAAACAGTATTTTTAGTTTTAAAAAACCCAGCAGTATATTTAGGCCTCTCTCCTGAGGGTGCCAACCCACCAACCCCACCCCTCTGACTTTCTGGTTCCCCACAAGTAACTGCTTTCAACTCTTTTTGCTATTTTTTCTGGCATTTACTTTCATCTTTCATAATTGTATGTATATACTGCCAACTTTTACTTCTTCAAATTTAGACATTATCTGCTCACTCCCTCTTATTGATAAGGATTTTAACTCTTTAATAGGACTCTATACCCTCCCAATATGAATATATCACAATTTTGGTAAAATCCATTTTCAAGGATAACATTATTACAACTCAGTAAAATTGTCATTGCTGAGTCAATCTATATACCATGATTACATTTCATTCTTTATACAATTTTTGTTTTTTCCTCCAATTTTTGTTGAATTGCCTCATTATTTCATTTTTCTTCCCCTTAAAAAAAAAGAAAACCACTCTAGCTAAGTCCTCTATAACTCTCCAACAGCTCTATAAAATTCCTCTGTACCAAATTTTTATGTGGCCAAAACCATCTGTTAGTCTATTGAATTCATTTCCTATTGCTGCTGTAGCAAACTGCCACAAACTTATCGGCTTAAAATGGCACAAATTTATTTTCCTATAGTTCTGAAGGCCAGAAGTCCAAAATGAATTTCACTGGGCTGAAATCAAAGTGTTAGCAGGTCCATGCTCTTTCTGGAGCTTCTAGGGGAGAACCCATTTCCTTGGTTTTTCTACCCTCTAGAGGCTATTCTCATTCCTTGGCTCATGGCCCCACATCACATAGCTTTTTCTCCCCTGCTTCCATTGTCACATCTCCTACTTCCTCTCCTGTTGTCAAATCTCCCTCTGCCCCCTGTCTTATAAGGATACATGTGACTATACTTAGGGTCCATCCAGATAATACAGGATAATCTCCCCATATCGATATCCTTAACTTGACCACATGTGCAAAGTTCCTTTAGCCATATAAGGGAACGTTCACAAGTTCAGAGGATTAGGATGTGAACATCTGTGGGCACCATTATTCAGCCCATTAATCATTTCCATTTTTTTTCTATGAGACACCCCTCCTGGAGTGCTCCATCCTTCTGCTCCAATCTGGACTGGTTGTTCTCTAGACCTGCTACACAACCAGTATTTGGGGATTTTCTTTGCCATGATCCTGGCAATTATTATCTTGGCTCCATTCTTGTATTATTCCTGGAGTTCACGTTTCCGTTTTTCTTGGTTACTTCCTCCATTTTAGTGGCACATATTTTCTAGTAGATTTCTGAGGAATGGTGCATTGGAAGTAAATATTTTGAGACTTTGTCTTTCTGAAAGCATCCATATTTTACCTTCACACTTGGTTGATATTTGGGCTTAGAATACAAATATAAGTTATAAATAATTTCATTTAAAATTTTGAGAATATTGCTTTTATTCTAATTTCTAATGTGTGCACTGAGAAATCAAATGCCATTCTGAGTCCTGATTCTTTGGATGTGATATGATTCACTCCCTCTCTCTCATTTGTCTATCTATCTATCTCATAACTTTATAGAATCTTCTCTTTGTCCTTGATGTTCTATTTCACAGTGATTAGCCTTAGTATGGCTTTTACATTCATGAGCTGGGCACTCGCTAGGCATTTCAATTTTGGGATATTTTATTGCATTATTTCTTTAATAATGTCACCTCCACCATTTTGTTGGTTCCCTTTCTAAAATTTTTTATTATCCAGATATTGATCTTATTGATTGAATCCATAAATTTCTTGTTTTCCATCTTATTTCTATCTCGTTAACTTGTGATTCTAGTCACTGAATGATTTCTTCATATTTATTTTCCCACTATTTTTTAAAATTTTTAATTTCATCTATCATTTTTCCTGTTTTGATTATCCTTTTAAAAAACTATCATCCTGTCTTATTTCATGTTACAGGAGTATCTTGTCTCTTCTGTCCCCTACATGATCTCTGTTTCCTCTGAGTCTTTTTTTTCCCCAATATGTTCTCATCTCTTTTGTTTTAGAAGTTTTGTCAATTGTGTGGTGAACTTCGGCATCTGCCCTACTTAACAGCATGCACCAAAATTATTTTATTTTATTTTATTGATGTAATACTGGCTTATAACATTGTGCAAATTTCAGATGTACTTTATTATATTTCAGTTTCTGTACAGACTGAATCATATTCACCACGAAATTTTTACCCATCACCATACATATGTGCCTCTTTATCCCTTTCACCTCCCCCCAACCCCTTTCTCCTCTGGTAACCACTAATCTGTTCTCCTTATCTATGTGTTTGTTTATCTTCCACATATGAGTGAAATCGTACGATATTTGTCTTTCTCTGTCTGACTTATTTTGCTTAGCATAATACCCTCAAGGTCCATCCATGTTGTTGCAAATCGCATGATTTTGTCTTTTTTTTATGGCTGAGTGGTACTCCATTGTATACATATACCACATCTTCTTTATCCATGCATCCGTTGATGAGCACTTGGGTTGCTTCCACGTCTTGGTTATTGTGAATAAGGCTGCAACAAACATAGGGATATGTAAATCTCTTTGAATTGTTGATTTCATGTTCTTTGGATAAATACCCAGCAGTGGGATAGCTGGATCATACGGTATTTCTATTTTTAATTTTTTGAGAAATCTCCATACTGTTTTCCACAGTGGCTGCACCAGTTTGCATCTTACCAGCAGTGTATGGGTGTTCCCTTCCCTCCACATCCTCTCCAGGACTTGTTATTTCTTATCTTGTTAATTATGGCCATTCTGACAGGTGTGAGGTGATATATTATTGCAGTTTTGATTTGCATTTCCCTGATAATTAGTGATGTTGAGCATCTTTTCAGGAGCCTGTTGCCCATCTGTATATCTTCTTTGGAAAAGTGTCTGTTCATATCCTCTGCCAATTTTTTGATCAGGTTGTTCATATTTTTGTTGAGTTGTATGAGTTCTTTCTATATTTTGGAAATTAACCCCTTGTCATATATATGATTTGCAAGCATACATCAAAATTTTAATTGGAAGCTTTGTGTGCAGGGCAGGGGCTCATCAAATGGTAAGTTTCACTATAGGAAAACTGGATAAGAAGTCAGTTTTCAAAATTTGCGATCTTTTTCTGTCTCCTGCAGAGGTGTTAGAGGCACAGCAATGATAGCTAGGGTCAGGGAGGGTGATGGCCTAGAGCATTAACTGCTTTTTATACAGACAATCAAATCCAATTTGACTCCCTACCTGAAACTAACCTGACTCAGTTTTAAGTTCCCCTAATTCCTGAGTCTTTTCAGAATCTATAGGAAGAATTGGCTTGCTTCCCATTGATGTCTCCCTCTATAGATAGTGAGGTTTGATCTTCTTCCCATTGGTAAAGTAAATTCCTATTCCTCTATCCGCATTCAATTTTTTAAACTTTGGGTGCCAAGAATTGAATTAATCATAATCCCTAGTTTGTGACCCACTCTCATCATAGGTTGCTCAACCTATGTATGCTCAAACACAAAAACATACCAAGAGTGAAGACATGATAAATATAACATAATATACACAAGAAAATGTAATATAAATAATATAACAGAGCCAAGATCAAATATATTTGTCATAACAATAAATGTAAATGGATCAAGCTCACTCATTAGAAAAACATTCTTAGATTGGCTCACAAAACAAAACCTAACTCCATATAGTATAAAAGAGATATTATCTTTTAAAAAATGATTTAGAAAGCCTACAAATAAAGAGATAGGTGAAGATAGAACAAATGGATGCAGACAATAAAAAAGCAGATGTTGTCATCTAAATATCAGACAGAGTAGAATTCAGGAATAAAAGAATTATTTGAAATAAAAAAGGATAATTTATTGTGCTAACAGACACAATTAACAAAGAAGATATATCAGTTATTAATATCCATGCAAGAAATAGCACAATCACCTTAATAAAACAGAAACCATCAGAAATGCAAGGAGTAGAAACACTCTGAAAATAGAAACTCAAATATACATTCACACCAAGACAGCAAAGCTGTAGAAGATCCAAGACACATAATTCATGAGGTAACCTTATAGATGCACATTGAATTTTGAACACTGATAACAGAAACTATACCTGCTTCTCAAGCGCACGTGGAATGTTAATAAATATTTGCCATATACTAGGTCACAAAGAAATCCCCAATAAATTTCATAAAGTAGAAACAACACCAATAATATTCTCTAGTTGCAATGCAATGTAATGAGAGATTAAGTTTTTTTTAATTTCATCCTAGAAGTTTAGAAACTCTCTGTAAAACAACTGTTGGATCAAAGAGGAAATACAAATTAAAATTGCATAATTTCTAAAATTTACTGATAATGAAAATGCTACCTATTAGAATCTAAGTGATATGAGTTAAGCAGTAATCGGAGGAAAATTCATATTTTAAAAATGAGTAGCAAAAAAATCGAAAAGGTGCAAATAAATGAATTAAACATCCAGCTCAAAACCTTGAAAGAAACAAAAAAGCAAAGTGAAATGAATAAAAAGCATTAATACAGATAAAAGCAGAAAATAATATGTTAGAAACCCCAAAAATATAGTAGAACTAATAAATAAAATGCTATCTTCAGAAAAAACCTATAAAAATAAATAAATGGCTAGCTAATCAATAAAAAAGTAAGAAAACACAAACACACAAAATAAGAAATGATAAGGGAAAATAATTATCAAACAGGAAAAATGTCTAAAATCATGAGAAATTTATCTGCACAGAATTATGCAAATAGATGTAAAATTTTAGATGAAATAAATAATATCCTAGAAAAATGTCATTTACCAAATTTTACTCCAATGGACATAGAAAATGAAAACAGACCAATTTCTATAGAAGAAACAGAGATTATTGAAAAACTATCCCATATGGTTCCACAGCGCCTCCTCTACAGGCCTTCAAAGACAACTCCAATGCTGCTTAAACAATTCTGAAGTAGAGAAAAAATAATTTCCCCAGGGCTTCTTATGAAGGAAGTATAAAATGGACACCCAAACCTGGTAAAAATTACGTAAAAAGAGAAAACTACAAATCAATTGCACTAATGAATACGAATTCAAAAATTCAAAATAAATATCAGTAAACAGAATAAAATAGCACGTTAAAAAAAATAATGCATCATGACCAAATGAGGTTTTTTTTCAGGAATACAAGATGGTTAAGTATTAGGAAATCCTTAGTATAATTTATTATATAATATATCTAAGGAGAAAAAAATAATAGGATTCATTCTCATAGATGATGAAAAAAGCCTTCAAAAAAGTAAACACATTTATTATTTTTTAAAAACATATACACATTTGATAAACTAAAAAAATGACTAATACCTTCTTAATGGAGAAACACAAAGGCTTTTCCATTAAGGTTAAGAAGAAGGTGGGGATGTCCACTAACTTCACTACTATCTCATATTGTATTGGAAGAATTAGCTAATGTATTGTGCAGGATTTTAACAATTAGGCACATAAAAATTAGCAATAAAGAAATAAAATTATCATTGCAGATGACATGATAGTGTATCAATAAAAGCCAAAAGATTCCATGCTAAATCTAATATAAACAATGAAATCAATAAATAATAGAGAATTCTATATTAGCATTCAAAAATCATTGATGTTCTTACATATAGACAAGAAGTTAGAAGACAATGTACAAGAACATCCCATTTACAATCCAACAAACACTAGAAATAAACATCATAAGAAATTATCAAAATTTTAAAACATTTCTGAAAGCCTCAAAAGTATGCTTAAATGGGAAGACATCCCTTGTCTTTGGATGGAACGATCACGGCCTAATAAAAATGTCAAATTTCTTCAAATTAATTCAACATGATCTCAGTAAAAGTGCCAATAATTTTTTCCCCAGGGCTTCGAGAAATTGATTCTAAACTTCATATGAAAAGTAAACAATCAAGAAAGCTAGGAAACCCCTGAAAAAAGAAAAGCATCAAAAAGGATCAGCTTTCCCATAAGTTAACATATAATCTAATGCCCCTATAGTTAAAGCAGTGTATGAATAGACAGAGAATATATATGATAATAGACAATAGACAATATATCTGAATAGACAGACAAATTAAAGGAACAAAATAGAAAGTTCAAAAATAGACTCAACTACAAATGGAAATATAAAGTATGATAAATGTGGCATTTCAAGTCACTGGGGAAATATTACTTTGTAATATATGATATTAGGAAAGCCATAACAATTTTTAATGTATGGCCAAAAAAAATATGCTATAGTCAAAATTAAAAGACAATAAAAACTGAGGAAAATATTCTCAGGTACATCATAGAAAAAGAGCTAATCTCTCTGATATATAAAGAGCTTTTTAAAATCAAGAAGAAAAATATCAAAAACCCAAGAGGAATGTGGGTAAAACATGAGAACAGAAAATTCATAGGAAAAAATTAAAGTGACCTTGAAATAAGGAAAAAATAAATATCAACCTTTCATGTAAGAAAACTACACATTGAAATTATACTGATACCATTTTCTACCACGAGGCTGGCAAAAATCCAAAAGCTTGACAACAAATTCCATCAGTAAAGCTATGAAGAAACAATCTTTCTCAGATATAGCTGGTAGGACTCCAAACTAGTGCAGTCCTTGGGGATGAGAATTTAGCAGTGTTTAACAAAACTACATATATATTTATCCTTTCAGCAATCTCATTTCTGGGAATCTATCCTGAAGTCATATGTCAACAATCGTGCTAACATAATTTGTGATGTCATTGTAATAGCAAAAGATTTTTATCTATGCAGGACAAGGAAATGAGATGAATAAACTACGAAATATCCACACAATACAATATTATGACAGCATTTTAAAAAAATAGAATGAGGAAGGTCTCTATGAGCCAAGATGGAGTAATTGTCAGTTATACTGTCAAGTGAAAACAATGTATATATTTATATAATAAATTATATTAAACATTTCCTAATATTTAACCATTTTGTATTCCTGAAAAAACCTCATTTGGTCATAATGCATTTTATTTTTTTTTAATTTTTTTGTGAGGAAGATCAGCCCTGAGCTAACATCTGCCAATCCTCCCCTCTTTTTCCTGAGGAAGACTGGCCCTGGGCTAACATCCATGCCCATCTTCCTCCACTTTATATGGAACGCCGCCACAGCATGGCTCAACAAGCAGTGCGCTGGTGCGCGCCCAGGATCCGAACTAGTGAACCCCGGGCCGCCACAGCAGAGCGCGCGCAATTAACTGCTTGCACCACCGGGCCAGCCCCATGATGCATTATTTTTTAACGTGTTATTGTATTCTGTTTGCTAACGTTTTAACTATCGTTCATGTAAGAAACAAATGCAAATAAGAATACATATATATATTTCAAGTGAAAATATAAAAAGGATAAAGCAAAAATGAATAAAATTGCTACCTATAAAGGTCGGGTGCAAGTGCAGTGAAGATCATAGGGATAAGAAAAGACTTCTCTGACTATATCTTCTTATGTAATTTTGACTTTTTTTTTCTTTTTCCTGAGGAAGCTCAGCCCTGAACTTACATCTGTGCCCATCTTCCTCTTATTTTGTATGTGGGATGACACTACAGCATGGCTTGATGAGTGGTGTGTAGATCTGCACCTGGGATCTGAACCTGCGAACCCTGGGCTGCCCAAGTGGAACCCGGGAACTTAACCACTACGCCACTGGGCCAGCCCCATGTAATTTTGACTTTTTTCCCCCAGCTTCATTGAGATATAATTGACATATAACATTGTGCAAGTTTAAGGTGTATAATGGGATGATTTGATACATGTATATATTGTAAAATGCTTCCCACAATAAGGTTAGTTAACACATCCTTTACCTCACATAATTACCATTTTGTCGTTGCCGTTATGGTGAGAATATTAAAGCAATATAATGCAATTTTCACATCAACTTTCAGGTATACAATACAATACTGTTAACTATAGTCACCATACTGTACATTAGATCCCCAGAACTTATTTGTTTTATAACTGAAACTTTGTACTCTTTGAACATCTCCCATTTTCCCCACCCCTCAGGCCCTGGCAACTGCCATTCTAATCTCTGTTCCTGTGAGTTGGATGATTTTAGATTCCATATATGTGAGATCATACAGTATTTTTCTTGGTCCGCCTTATTTCACTTAGCATAATGCCCTCAAGGCCCATCCATGTTGTTGCAAATGGTTGGATTTCCTTCTTTTTTTTATGGTTGAAAAATATTCTACATATGTACCACATTTTCTTCCTCCATTCGTCTGTCACTGGACACTTAGGTTGTTTCCGTGTCTTGACTATCGTGAATGTTGCTGCAATGAACATGGGAGTGCAGATATCTTTTTGAGACCGTGATTTCATGTCCTTTGGATATATACTCAGAAATGAGATTGCTGGATCATGTGGTAGTTCTATTTTTAATTTTTTGAGGAACCTCCATACTGTTTTCCATAGTGGCTGCACTAGTTCACATTCCCATTAACAGTGCACAAGTGTCACCTTTTCTCCACATCTTGCCATCATTTGTTATCTCTTCTCTTTTTGATGACAGCCATTCTAACAGGTATGAAGTGATATCTCGTTGTGGCTTTGATTTGCATTTCTATGAAGATTAGTGACGTTGAGCACCTTTTCATGTACCTGTTAGCCTTTTGGATGTCTTCTTTGGAGAAATGTCTATTCAAGTCCTCTGTCCATTTTTTAATTGGATTGTTTGGATTTTTTTGCTGTTGAGTTATGTGAATTCTTTATATATTTTGGATATTAACCCACCTATCAGATATATGGTTTGCAAATATTGTCTCCCATCTCATAGGTTGCCTTTTCATTTTGTTGATTGTTGATTTTACCATGCAATGGCTTTTTACTTTGATGTAGTCCCACTTGTTGATTTTTGCTTTTGTTGCTTGTGGTGCTGTTTCCAAATAAAATCATTGCCAAGACTGATGTCAAGGAGCTTTTTCCCTATGTTTACTTCTAGTAGTTTTATGGTTTCACGGCTTATGTTTAAGTCTTTAATCTATTTCAAGCTAATTTTTGTGAGGGGTCCAATTTCATTCTTTTGCATGTGGCTGTCCAGTTTTCCCAGCACTTTTTATTGAAAAGACTATCCTCTCCCCACTGAGTATTCTCAGCTCCCCTATCAAACATTAGTCGACTGTATATGCGAGGGTCCATTTCTGGGCTGTTCCTGCATTGGTCCATGTGTTCACCTTCATGCCAGTAACATACTGTTTTTATCACTATAGTCCTGTAGGTAGTTTGAAATCAGGAAGCGTGATGCCTCTAGATTTGTTTTTCCTCAAGATTGCTTTGGCTACTTGGGGTCTTTTCTGGTTTTATGTAAATCTTAGAATCATTTTTTCCATTTCTGTGAAAAATGTCATTGGAATTTTGACAGAGATTGCATTGAATCTATAGATGGCCTTGGGTAGTATGGACATTTTAACAATATTAACTCTTTCAATCCATGAACATGAGATATCTTTCCATTTATTTGTGTCTTCCTCAATCTCCTTCCTCAGTGTCTTGTAATTTTCATTGTACAGACCTTTTACCTCCTTGGTTAAGTGTATTCCTAAGTCCTCTGCTACTTCTCATTTACCCTCCACATGCTTTTGCAGGGAGGCCACATATGCAAATGTCCTGTCACTCACTTCCTCTACCCAGCTACCAGACCAAAGAAGCTGGATATGAAGAAACAGCATGTTCATTTATTCATTTTCTAATCAATAGGCATTTCCTGAGTATCTACTGTGTGCAAGCCCTATCCTGGATGCTAGGGATACACTGATGAATCAGGCTCAAATCTGAACCCAAAGGAAATATTGGTGATATGACCACGTCTTCATCAGGGAGCTTTCAAAGTTTTCAGGCTCGGGGGAAAGAGAATTCAGAGACCACATACACCAGGGATTAGTCTGTGGAGAGAAAAGCAGGTCAGAGCTATAGCACTAGAACTAACCAGGTTACCTCCAGGTCCAAAGGCACCCTTGGCCACGGGTCCCCAGCATTTCCTGAGGACAGGCAGAGAGGGAGAATGGCGGTGGTATCGTTAAATGAGCACTGCCTACAGGTTCAGGACACTGAGTTCAAATTCTGGCTTTCTACTGCATCAGTGCCTTAGGTTTCCCATCTGTAAAATCTGGACATGGGACTAGTCCAAGATCCTTTAGAGTTCTTTATCTTGTGGCGGTCCTATTCGGTTAGACCCTTAGTATCAAACTAGAACCCATTCAAGCTGGGTTGAATGGGGCATAACCATAGCACCAGCCCTCAATGTACTTCACAGCACACTAATTCCCTGCGCCACTGTTGTCTTGATGGACATGATTATGTCCATTTTACTAATGAAGAAACTAAGTGTCACTGAGCCTCAGGGGGGTGCTGTCACCTGCTCGAGGCAATAAGCAAGTCAGAGGCAAAGCCAACATTCACACCTAGGTCTCATGAGCCCTGCATCAGGGCTGTTTCTCGAAGCTTCTCCAGGCCATCTCCCTCCCAGGGCTCAGGTAAGAGGCCAGGCATAGAAGCACAGCCACAGGCGATCCTCTGAGGTTCTGTGCCTGGAGGACTGCGGGAGACAGTGCTGAAGGGCAGAGGTTCTGCTGAGGGTCACATGTGAGCCAGCCCCCTGCCGATGAGGGCAGAGCTCCAGTGGACTTAGACCACACTGGGGGAGGGTGATGGCAAGTGGGTCACAGCTCTGAGCCTAGCCCTTCTTACCTTCCTCAGGGACAGTGCCCCACCTCCTACCCTTGCCCTGTAGCACTTCAGGCTGTGTCAGTGCTGAGCAGCCTTTTTGCAACAGTTTGAAGGGGTGAGCATCTTACAAGTGTCTTTCACCACTGAACACTTCCCAGGCCTCACCTGAACTGGAGAGAGCAGATCCAGAGCCTGAGACCCTCCTGCTGTCCTGGACCACAGCCCAGCCTTACCTGCTCCATAGAAGCCAACCCCTCTCCCCTGCCCCCGGGCCCCAAACTGAGGTTTAAGCATCTCATGAAGGAAGGCCTGATTCCTTTAATCCAGTGGGCCCCCTGGTGGACTGACTGGTGGCTGACCTACAGTCAGGCTGACTATCGATTCCACGAACTGATCAAGTGACCCATAAGATTTACAATGTTGGCAGTTGCAGGGACCTAGCTAGGCCTTGTCCCCAACCAGATTCAGAGGGAGCCCCCGCCAGCACCCCAAGACTTTCTGTCCTCAGTCTCAGTCTTTGCCCCTTCCTGGCAGATAGGACCCTCCCACCCACATTCAGAACATTTGCAGGATTCTTGCAGTTCCCACAACAAGCACCAGGACGGCATTTCCTCTCTGAGCACCGCTGGTCATCCTGGCGCAGCGGGGGCTAACAGATCTGGCACCAATAGGGGGTTATGGACAACATGCACAAGGAGGGAGGTGGAATTGACAAATGCACAAGAGACCAGCTTCCCAGTGGGTGAAAGGAGTCCCCAGAAACCAAAAGGAAGCCTGTGGAGGAGCAGACATGATTCAGGGATGGGCAAGGGGAGAATGTTAAGGACGGCCTGATGAGCCGGCAATGAGAAGTCACTGGCTCCTGAGGGAACGTGTGGGCTTTACATTCTCATGTTTCTAGCCCAGGGAAAGACAAAGATACACAGAGACAAAGAATGACAGAAACAGTGAGAGGAGAAAATAAAAACAACATAGGAAAACATTATGATAAAAATTGAGAGCTAGAGACAGAAGGACAGGCAGACAGAGAAAGAGAGTACGATACTGGAATAAGACACAGTAATATTTTATAATTTATAAAATACAGTAATAAAAATTAAAACGAACCAGAAATGAAAAGAAACCCAGATAGATGCAGAGAGGGAAGGAGACGAAGAATAAGAGAACAAAGGAGATGTGGAAAATGAGAGGGAGACAAAGCACAGCAGAGAGAGTGTTTAGTCAACGATAACGTCAGGTGGTCCGGACAAACTCCCGGATGAAGCTCTCACAGAGAACTTGGTCCCTATTTGTCAGGGCTCCCTCGCCTGGGATGCCCACTGCAAGGACTTGATTGAGCTCCTGCCCTAGGAAAGGAAGAGGAGATCACCCCTCAGCTGGCCAGGAAGCCCTCCATCCCTGACCCATTCTGGGAGACCCGGGACTCCTCTGATGGGTGACTTTAATTCCAGCACTCTCTTTCAGCCCGGCTGACACCTTCTTGATATGGCACTGTATTCTGAGACTCTTCCTTCACAGCCCTGCATCCTTCTCTCCTCCTTCACAGGAGTCAGCCCTGCGTCATGGTCTGATGGCTCTCCTTGTCTCCTCTGGCCACCTCCCATTTACCCCTCACAGCCATTTTCCCCAATAAACCCTTGATCATCTACTCTTGTCTTGACATCTGCTTTTCAGAGGACCCAAACTAACCCACTCATCTATTTGTTTTGATTTGACTTCTTCAGGCAATGAAGGGAAAGGAAGAGAGGAGGCAGAAGAGAATTTGGAAAAGAAGGAACATGTTTTTTTCCAATAGATATTACTATCAAGTGAAGATGGCAATTAGATTCCATTAGAAACATTAAAAAGAGTGAGGCCCCCATTTTCTTTAAATGACAATATTCATCATACACCTAAGATTTTATCACTCACAACTATGTAAATTATGATGAAAAATATTATATGTCACCTTAAAACATTCTAAAGAATAAGTCGTTTTTCAAAAATTTGTTTAAGGGGCTGGCCCAGTGGCATAGTGGTTAGGTTCAGCGAACTCCACTTTGGTGGCTTGGGTTCAAGGGTTCGGATCCTGGGCGCAGACTTACACCACTTGTCAAGCCATGCTGTGGTGGCATCCCACATACAAAATAGAGGAAGATTGGCACAGATGTTAGCTCAGGGCCAATCTTCATCAGCAAAAACAAAAACAGAAAAAAAATTTGTTTAAGATGTATGTGCCAAGGAAAAATAAATTCTTTGAAGACCACTCTCCAAGACCTGAAATCCCTGTGTGATCCCTCATCAAGACTGAATCATGCAGCAGAAAGTGAGAAAATGCAAGGCTAACGAACACTTCATTATTAGGTAGATTAGGGGCTCAGCCCCCAAACTAAGACTCCAGGCAGCTAAACTGGGCCACAGACAGGAGTTCTTTTTCCTGAGTTATGATGGCTTAAATTTTAGACCCTAAAGGAGCCTAGAACTAAGGCAGGTCCTGCTCTATTTCCAACCTAAAGTCCCATATCTAGTCCTCGATCGTACTACTCCAGCAAGCGGAAAGGCCACCAGCAGCAGCGCCAGAGACAAGGTGGCAAAAAGGCTTGCTCCTCCATCCCAGGATGAGGTACACCTTTCACAGGATCCAAACACAGAAAACACGACTCAAAAACGCCCCTGGAACCTGACCAACAGAGAATCTGAATGTCAGGAGACACCGAAAGAGAGAAACACATCAGAAAAACAGAAGTTTGGGAACCCATCAAAACTAAATATGAAGGGCCGGCCCCGTGGCTTAGCGGTTAACTGCGCGCGCTCCGCTGCTGGCGGCCAGGGCGCGCACCGATGCACGGCTTCTCCGGCCATGCTGAGGCCGCGTCCCACATACAGCAACTAGAAGGATGTGTAGCTATGACATACAACTATCTACTGGGGCTTTGGGGGAAAAAAAATAAATAAATAAAATCTTTAAAAAAAAAAAACTAACTATGAAGCAGTAACCCCATCCTTTTTAACGAACCCTAAAGGATCCCCCAAAGGGCTGAGGACATAGAAGAGGGGGAGGGGGGATCCTGCAGTCATAGATTGTCATGTAGTTTTAAATATATAACCCTTTATTTCTTTGTGTTGTTTTCATATTAATAAGCATTTAACTCTGGATAAAAGGAAGTCTTGGGAAGGAGGAGAGCAGGGAAGAATCAGAGATCAGTTATCCAGGTCTGAGCCCGGTCTACCAGTGTCTTCTCCGGCCTGGTTAAGAAGGGGTTTCTACCTGGCGAGAGAAGAGAGAGTTAGAGATATGGGAAGGTGCCAACCATGCAGGGAACACGCATCGGGTCCCAAGACCACTGTGGTCTGAATCCTTTAGGTACTCTCCTCCCAAGAGCACTGACATGTGCTGCCAAGAAATCAGGGACTGGGATCAGGAATTCTAGGCAAGCCATCCTAAACCATTATAATCCTATAATCCCTTACCTCACAATTTAAATGTGGAGAGGAAAGTGATTCATTCTTATGAGCTGTAAGAAAAATGATGGCAATTGAAAACTGTCATAACAAAAACTCAGTAACCGTGGAGGCACTTAGAGATAATCCTGTCCGTATGTCCCCATCATCCACAGGACTGTGACGCCCATGACATGGAACCAGGGGTGCGTCTTCGGAGGAAGGAGGTCTGTCGGGCCTCTCTCTCTACTGTCCTTGAGGCCAATTTCAGGGCAGGTCCCAATTTAAGGGTTCTGATCTCAGGGATTTCTAAGGGCAGTGATGCTTCCCAGCTCGCTCTGGGACACCTGGTTCAAAGCGGGGGGCAGACGGGGCGCTCCTCACCTCACTCCAAACCCGGCCAGGGCTCCACACACCGCCGCCTACAGTTGTAGAAACAACACTTCTTGGCGCCCCTGCAGCGTCTGTCGCGCCGGCACAGAGGTATAAGTACGAAGGGGCAGGAAAGGGTAAACTCGGGGCAAATTCCGGGTTTCGCTGCAGCTGAGGAAAAAGGCCGCACGGGGAGTTGGGGGCACCAGGGCGCCGTTGCCAGGCAGCAGGGCCGGCTTGTCCCATGGACTCCTCCGAGGGAATGCTCCCCGACCCCCGCCACACACAGGACCCCACGTCCTACCCCCACCCTTCCGGAAGCGAGGCTGCGCCACGTGGAGGCAGAGGAGGAGGAAGACCGCAGCCAGCGCAGAGACGCTGCTGGGCTTCATAACGCAAGAAAAGCGAGCGAGGAGCCTGCAGGCGGGATCTCCGTTTATAGCGTCTCCGGCAGCGCCCGCCAGCAGGGGGAGCTGTAGTCCCCAGGGCCCGAGGTCAGAGCGCCTTAATTGGACCGGAAATATCAGCTGTTTCCTTTCACCACCACTCCCCCCTCCGGGAAGAGGCACCGTAATAACCTCCGGGGCATAACTTCTGAGAGCCCGCAAGTGCCCCTCTTTTTCAGGGAAGCTCAGAGCTGGCCTGACCCTTGATAATTCTTGCTTTATGCAGTGGATTTTGAGGCAGTAGGAGGGAATTGTCTTTCCCAGGTCTGACCAACTCCATTCTCCTCACTCTGTATCCAGAACGATTTAAACCCCACCCTTCCCAACAGATTTCAGAAATGGGTACATTTGAAGAGCTTTCTTTGAACAAATTAACGTTTGAAACACACACAGACACAAAGACAAGGCAAGATAATGAACTATTAACAAGATAATATTTAGATTTATGGAGAATGTCAATACATTGCGCACTCCAGAGATGAGATGTAAATTTAAGTCGTGCGATGAATGTTTTCTACTTTAACTCCTGTCTTGATGTCTCCATGACTTTATATAAACTTCGTTTGTTGATAAGGTCAAAAGGCTAACTTGAGGCCATTTTGGTATGTGAACCCCAGACCAAATGACCCTTCTAGCTCTCTCGGCACTCCTGTAAAAGTGTCTGTTGTTCCTACTCACTTGGTGGCAAAGAACATACCTATCTTAAGTAATGATAATATGGATGCACACAGGAGAATTGGTACCAGATATGGGAGGCAGAGAGACGCTGAGGAAAAAGACGGCTCCCTGGATCCCCGACTCTATCCACCAACTCCTCTCTTTTCTTTCTAGCGTAATCTTGTAGCTACCTCCTGGCCTTTCTTCACTGTGCATCTGCACTGCTTTCTTCTAGCCCTGGCTTGGCTGTCCTATGTGAGTTCCAGACCAATTTTAGAAAAATAAAATCCTTTCTAATTGGTTTAACAGGCTGGTAACTTAAAATGTCTGCACTTGTATTCTCAAAATGATTGTCTGCAGTCCACACCCCCACACATGACCTTTCTGTTTTCAAAGAACTTTGATATTCATTGCAATTATATGATACCAAAGCATGACAAGGTTATTACATGCAAGGAAAACTGTAGGCCAATCTTACTATGAAAATAAGGCAAAAAGTCTAAACAAAATATTTTGCCAAAGGATTTTGTCGTATATAAAAATGGTGATGCATCATGAGCAAGTGGGGAGTTATTTCAACAATGTGCGGTTGGTTTGAGATAGGTACCTAGGTAGACATGAGCGAGGGATCATAGTAGGAGACTTTGCTGCATCAGTGGAGCGGCTTACTGGCGTCCAGACATGAGTGGGGGATCGTAGTTGGAGACCTTGCTGGATCAGTGAAGCGTCTTGTTGGCGTCCTACAAGATACAGATGAAGGGGAGCTGAGACCTGCCTGGCACCACCACCAGAGTCTGAGACCTTCAGCCATGACAATAAAAGTAGCAAGTGCACAAAACAAAGCCTTCTGCTATACACCTCTAGAGGACATTGACCTTTCTTTAATTTACTTACAAATTCCATATGCACTAGCCCCCTTCCACCGGGGATGACTGCCATGACAGTTCCAGAGACTCCCCTAAAATGTCAAGAACTCCCCCTCCCAACGTGTGGGTGGAGGAAAAACCATTATTGGCAGATAACCAGATAATGCTAATTCCCTTCTAAAAAACCCAAATAAAAATAAAGCTGACTCAAGACACGGGACACATGCGTTCTCTGGCACTGCCCGCTCCTCACTTGGAGTGTATCTGACCTTTCCTCTAATAAATCTTTGCCTGCTTGCTGTTGCCATTGTGTCAGTGTCTGAATTCCTCTCTTACGCTGACCAAGAACCTGGATGATGGGACTTTTCAGTCCGGTTACAGGTTTAGCATTCAAAAGTAAGTCGATGGAATCCTCCTTATTAATAAAGGGAAAAATCATATGTTCATCTTCACATCAGCAGTAGAGTATGTGAAGAATCACTTATCTATTAATGATGAAAGAATATAATGATATAGGATTAGAAGTTCCCTTATTTAGTTTGGTAGAAAGCCTCTACAAAAACCCTGCTACAGAGGTAAACACCTTCAGAATGTACACTTTCAGAGTAAAATCTGCTGCCCCATAAAAGCTATTAGATACTAACAAATATTGTCACAGTCAACCTCATCAGAACTCTAGAACTTAATCAAAAACTTGCAACAATCCATGGAGTGTTTGTTCAAGAAGAATGGGTGAATATCAGCAGGAACAGAGAGCTCTGGGGCAATTTGACTTGCCCTACTCCCATCCCTTTCTTCCCAGCTGTGAAGCCAGCAGGCTTGCACTGCAGTAGCTCTGAAAACCAGCAGCCTTACAGCCACTAAAGTAGAGAATGGATTTGATGCTGCTCAAAATCTCCATCTCCAAAAAATTGTCACTATTTGACCTGTCTGGCAGCTTCATATAAAGCTCCCTTCTCAGAGCAGGTATTTATTTCACCTAACTCAGAGCTTGCTCTGTATGCTCAGTCCTATCCCCTGGTCAATTTTTGACATCACGGCTACTTCAGACAGTGAGACCAATTGGAGCTAATGAGAGGCTGACCAAAAAACATAAAAGGAAAAAGTGGGGAATGAGATATCTAGGAGGCTTTGAAAATTTCTAGCATAGTCACAGAAATCTAGAAGGCTACACACATGTGTAGTGTTGTGCCTATGCCCAGTGCTGTGTACATGCTCTGGAAAGACCAGAGAAGGCCCTAATTGCTCACCTCTGGCTGAATTCCATCTGTGCAAGGAGGACGTGAAGGCTAAGGCAGAGTTGTCAAGTGCCTGCTGGAATCTTGAAAATATGCACCCACACACAGCACTCCTTGGAAAAGTCTAGGTGACTTATTGGTTCATGGCATTTAGGATAACATCAGTCCAATCATTAGCTGACCACTAAGCTCACTGAATGGATACTTCAGTGGCTGCACATGACAAATAATACAGATTTTACAAAATTAGTCCAGGAAAGTTACCAAGCAAATAATTAGCCACAAAAACAACGACAAACCCTGAGGGGAGAAACTGATTTCTGAAGTGCCACATTATATTATGTAAAATGTCTCATTTTCAATAAAAAATTATGAGACATGCAAAGAAACAAGAAATATTGCATATATACAGGAAAAAAAGCACAATCAATAGAAATGACCCCTAAGGAATCCCAGACAATGAACTACTAGACACTAAACTTTATTTTTATTTATTTATTTTTTATTGAAGTAAAATTGGTATATAACACTATATAAGTTTCAAGTGTACAGCGGTATAATTTGACACCTGTATATACCACAAAGTGATCACAACCAAAAGTCTAGTTGCCATCCATCACCCTATAGTTGACCCCCTTCATCCATTTCAACCATCCCTCAACCCTATTCCCCTCCAGTGACCACCAATCCGTTCTCTGTATCTATGAGTTTATTTTTGTTTTGTTTTGTTGGTTGGTTCATTTTTTTGAGATTCCACATCTGAGTGAAATCATATGGTATTTGTCTTTCTTCATGTGACTTATTTCACTTATCATAATACCCTCAAAATCCATCCTTGTTGTTGCAGTTGGCAAGATTTCATTCTCTTTTATGGCTGAGTAGTATTCCTTGGAAACCAGTATGGAGATTCCTCAAGAAATTAAGAATAGAACTACCATATGATCCAGCTATTCCACTTCTGGGTATTTATTTGAAGAATATGAAAACACTAATACAAACCCCTGTGTTCACCTCAGTATTATTTACAATAACCAAGATATAGAAAAAACAAAAGTGTCCATTGATGGATGAATAGATAAAGAAGATATGGTACATATGTACAATGGAATACTAGACATAGACTTTAAATCGGCAGTGAGAGATGCAAGAGGCAGCTGGTGGAGGCAGCCAATGAGAAATTGGCTGTTGCTGCTGTGCCTGTGTGTGCTAGGGGGCACACTGCACCTCTGGCTGGGGCTGTGCTCCTGGCTACCCACCTGTGCCTCCAGGTTGGCCCCACAGAACACTTGGCCTTATTTCCACTGTTTGTTGGGAGGTTTTTGGTTACTGATTCAATCTCCTTACCAGTAATTGGTCTGTTCAGATTTTTTATTTCTTCGTGATTCAGTCTTGGTAGGTTGTATGTTTCTAGGAATTTATCCATTTCTTCTAGGTTGTCCAATTTGTTGGTGTACAATAGTTCATAGTAGTCTCTTATGATCCTTTCTATTCGTGTGGTATCAGTTGTAATGGCTCCTCTTTCATTTCTAATTTTAGTCATTTGAGTCCTCTTTCTTTTTTTCTTGGTGAGTCTAACTAAAGTTTCTATTTTATCTTTTCAAAAAATCAGCTCTTAGTTTCATTGATCTTTTTTATTGTCTTTTTAGTCTCCTTTTATTTCTGCTCTGATCTTTGTTATTTCCTTTCTTCTACTAACTTTGGGCTTAGTTTATTCTTCTTTTTCTAATTTCCTGAGGTGTAAAGTTAGGTTGTTTGAGATCTTTTTTGCTTCTTAATGTAGTCATTTATTGCTATGAACTTCCCTCTTAGAACTACTTTTGCTGCATCCCAAGTTGTGTATGTTGTATTTACATTTTCTTTGTCTTGAGATATATTTTTATTTCTCTTTTGGTGTCCTGCTTGGCCCATTGGTTATTCAGTAGCATGTTGTTTAATCTCCACATATTTGTGAATTTTCCAGTTTTGTCCTTGTAAATTGATTTCTAGTTTTGTACCTTTGTGGTTATAAAAGATGCATGATACGATTTAAATCTTCTTAAACTTATTAAGACTTATTTTGGGGCCTAACGTATGATCTAACTAGGAGAACATTCTGTGTGTGCTTGAAAGGAATGTGTATTCTCCAACTTTTGGATGGAACGTTCTGTAAATGTCTGTTAAGTCCATCTGGTCTAATATGTTGTTTAAGTCCAATGTTTCCTTTTTTATTTTCTTTCTGGATGATCTGTCCATTGATGAAAGTGGGATATTGAAGTCCCCTACTATTGTTGTATTGCTGTCTATTTCTCCTTTTAGGTCTGTTAATATTTGCTTTATATTTTCAGGTGCTCCTATGTTGGGTGCATAAATATTTACAAATGTTATATTCTCTTGTTGGGTTGACCCCTTTATCATTACGCAATGACCTTCTCTGTTTCTTATTACAGTCTCATTAAAGTCTACTTTGTTTGATATAAGTATAGTTACTCCAGGTTTCTTTTGGTTTTCATTTGCATCGAACATATTTTTCCATCCCTTCACTTTCAGTCTGTGTGTGTCCTTAAAGCTGAAGTGAGTCAGAGTTCCTGTTTTTGATGTTGGGTTTCTAACGAGATATCTAGAAATGTGGCTTTTATTACTATTGTCCCTAATGCTCCAAGAATGTGTCCCTTTCTTTTCATCTGAAACCATCTATTTCAGGAACCTCCCCAACCACTTGAGCTTCTAGAAATGCAGAGGTCTCAGGATCCAAAAACAAATGAAGCCAAAAGTGATCTCTTTATCAGTCAGTGAGTGTTTGAGGAAGCTCCAAGGTTAGTAACCCTAAGGAGAAAGAACAGCCAGCAGATGGTGTTATCCATGGACCAAGGATCTACAACCACATTGGAGTCTACACCCCAGAGACTTCACGGACTGCATTGAAGTCAGGTGACATCTAGGGAGAGAGCAGACAATCAGTGATGTGAGAGTAGTGAAGAGTAGAAGATGGGGATGGGAGATGAGACCTCTGCCCCTTAGGCTCCAGCTGGACCAACCCGTGCACAGTAGGATGCCAGGCCACTAGTTGTCAGCTGAAGTCATTGTTTCTGCTGCTTGCCCTCTCTTCAGATGCAGTGTTACTTATTGCAAAGGAACAGGGAAGCATCATTTCCCCTCTCTGGGCTTCGATTTTCCTCTTCTGACATTGCAAGTGTCCAGTTGGCATCTGAGGCCCTCATCATATGCCTCCCTTTCCACCTCCTCTCCTCATTCTACCAGGGATCTTTGTCTCTACTCATCTATTTCTTGTTTTCTGAGGGAAAGGGTGGCTAATCCTTGGGCCTGTAGTCTCTGATGGAGGATAGGTGAGCCCTAACAGAGATGAAAGAACATTCAGAAAGAAAAAATTAACTGCTATAATATTTTATTATAATATAAGCAAGAAATTAAGCTTTACTAATCTAAAATTGAGAATCAACAAGAGTAAATCATACATTTATAAATATGCACAAATAAGCAGTACATGTTGAAAAAATTTTTTAGCTTGTAGGAGTGTGCACAGAGAATTGTTGAAGAACACTGCACTAAGGATGGGAATTCTAGGAACCAGCAAGAGCCCAGGCATCCTTTCCTGTCACTACTGAGTGATTACCTCGTCAGGGAATGGTATTCATCTTCCCATAGCTTGTAACACAACACTTCTATTATTGTGCGCAGTGGTTATCAATCCCACAGTGGACCCAGAGAGTTCACGTGTACCAGTTCTAAGCATTGGGGCAGGTATCTACCCTGTTTGGTTAGCAATTTACCTTGATATTGATCCTGCTGCGCAACTAGCTATTCAATGATAGGTCCATATAGATATTGGCCTGGCATTCTCATTGCATAATGGCCATACCCCTGATCTTAATTAGGATTTTGCAGATGATTATAATTGTAATGTACTTACTGTTCAAATTGGAGACCATACTGTCTTGGGATCCATCTTGGTGTCTAGCTTGTTGTCCATGATTGAGTGGTTATTGTTCTCTATCTAGATAGTTGCCTGGCATTCTCATTGCATATTAGTCATGCCCTTGATCTTGATTAGAGTTTTATTTCTGATTTTGAACATTTTCATAGACTACCTGTTCAGATTGGATTTGCTAACTCTTTTGGATCTGTCTTGGTGTTTGACTTGTTGTCCACGATTGAGTAGTTCTTGGCCTCTGCCTGGATAGCTGTCTGACATTCCTTTTGCATATTCTCCGTATCTTTGATCTTAACAGGATTTTGAGTCTGATTATGATCTTTGTCATATATGACTGTTTGGTTTGCATACAATAACTGTCTTGGGATCCATATTGATGTCTGCCTTGTCAACAATAGAATGATTCTTATCCTTTATGTGGATGTTGGCCTCGCATTCCATTTGCATATTGGCCATGCCTTTTTTCTTGATTATAATTTTGTGTCCAATTATGATCATTGTCATGCACTTGCTGTTTGTTTTGGACACTATAACAGCCTTGGAATCGTGTATGTGTCTGTCTTCCTGTCCACTACTGAGTAGTCTTTGTTTTCTACCTGGATATCGGCCTGGCCCTCCTTCTGCATATTGGCCATGCCCTCGATGTGGTAGGATTTTGTGGATAATTATGCTCCTTGTCATTTACTTACTCTTCGGTTTGGATACAATGACTGCCTTTGGAGCCAGCCTGGTGTCTGCCTTTTTGTCCAGGATAGTGTGGGCCTTGTTCTCCATTTGAAAATCTGTATGATCAATCTGAAAATTGATAATAAGAATGTTTAGGATCAATAATCTCCAAAGTTTCCCTCCATCTCTTACCCTTCCCCATCTTCTCCTCACCAACTCATTGATGCTTCCAAAAGGGCTGTGGCTTTGGTTGGAGAAGAATCAATTCCCACCAGGGAGAAGAATCCGTACCTGAACAGGTTCTCCGCTAGCACCCAGAATGCCCTTAAAAGCCATTGTCCCTGGCTAGCTTTCCCCCAGGCCCACCCTCTGCACTCACCACTGAGATCCATTACAGCCACTTGCTTCTCAAGAATGAGGAACAGAGAAAGGACAAAGATGTTGGGCTTCATCTTGCCAGGAAAGCCTTGGCTAAGAGCTGAGTGGAGGTTCTCATTTATACCTACCTTGACTGGGTGTGCCAGAGGTGGGGCTGAGTTAAAAAAGACACTGCTCATTCTTAGCTTATTAGTAAATGCCAACTTCCTCACTCCTGCTCAGTAGGGGACACTGTCAGAGTCCCCAGGGAGTTTGCACAGGGACACAATGTCAGAGGGCTTTGTCCTCCCCCAACAAGTCTCAGCAAATCTTTATCAACACTTTGGGATCATCACATTAGGTTTCCTGTATTTACAGAAGAAATTCAGTCCACAGAGGGGAAGAGTCTCACTTCAGGTTACAAAATGAATCAGTGGCTGAGCAAGCCTTCAAATTCTAAGTTTGTGGTTCCTTTCATGATGCCATCATTTGAATACTCCATCCCAAATATAACCCTGCACTTCTCGTTGTTTCAAAATGAGCTTGAGATACATTCTATTTTAGCTGAGAAGGAGCAGTCATAGAGGTAGAAAGACACCCAACACAATGCAACTTTCTGGAAGACAAAGAAAGAAGTATTCAAGAAGTAAATGGTATGCACCAATCACAAAACTGGCTGTGAAGTTATTCATAATAAAGACTGACATGTGCTCAAAGCTTTACTGACTTTAGTTGCTGCTAATAACTTTAATTAGAGAAGATTCACACAGCTGTTGTGTTGGGTTGTCAGTTGGAGGATACAGAACAGAAGCAACCTTTTCAAGAGTCTGAAGGTGTAATGGAGCGAGAGCTGGGGCCGCACCTGGAGGGTGAGGTGCAGAGCTCCAGGGATGTTTTCAAAGGATGGGAGGAATTTAACATGTTTTAATGGTGACAGGTATGACTGTTGGATAAAGAAGTAAGAGTGTTGGTTTCTTTATTGGGTTCTTTTCATTAAATCTACCTAAACAACAAAATTAATTTTATGAATAAAAAGATTTCCTATGTAAATAGTAAACAGCTACAATACAATAGGCTATGAGGAATATTTACCACCATCAATGAATTTATTAATATATTGAGAAAGGATGCAAAGAAAATATTTTCACCTTATCTAGAGAAGTACAGTTTTATGCAAAAATGAGACGGTCCTGAACGGTCCAAAGAACTTTCCTTTACTTTGACCCATGAAGATTGGCATGTGGGCAGACCACGGGACAAGTGTAAGCATCCCAGTAGTGACCCTGTATGCATTCAGAACACCATTGAGGGTGGATCTGGAGGAAGGATGGCTTGAAATCATATTTCCAATCCTTCTACTAAAATCCTAATCTGCCTGTAGGGAACGCTGTAGGTAAGGGAAAAAGGAAAGACCAACCAAGTTTTTCTTTTTTTAAAGATTTTATTTATTTATTTTTCCCCACAAAGCCCCAGTAGATAGCTGTATGTCATAGCTGCACATCCTTCTAGTTGCTGTACGTGGGACGCGGCCTCAGCATGGCCGGAGAAGCGGTGCATCGGTGCGTGCCCGGGATCCGAACCCGGGCCGCCAGCAGCGGAGTGCATGCACTTAACCGCTAAGCCACAGGGCCGGCCCCCAACCAAGTTTTTATGTAAAGAACATAGATTAAAAATTACTATGTTAATAACATAAGACATGTCAGCTACATGATTTCACCACGAACCATTCTGAGCTCCTACCAAGGTTATCTGTTTGCCCCAAGGGTAGTGACATCAAAAGCTGAGAGACAGTATTTTCCTGGGGCAGAGACCTCAGTGGATTAGGTTGAAATCTTCCTGAACTATAATTGCCTACTGTGTCCTACTTACCCCTGCACTCCTTCCCACAATTCCCTTGAGAAAATATCAGAAACCACTTCATTCCAAGCTGACTAGTAGAAGAAAGGATCTGACAGCATTGATCTTATTTATGGATCAAAGAACAAAACTCTTGTCTAATTCTGCGTGCAAAAGACACAAATAAAACAAACAGGCTTAAGATTTGCAAAAACAAACCAGGAAATTGCAAACTAAAAGCAGCATAAAATTATGATACTCATGGTAGAATAGAATTCAATGAAATTTGAAAAAAAAAAGCATTTCAAAATAAAGAAGGAATGTATTGAAAAATATGAAAGCAGAAATCAGTGATTTGGAAAGCAGAAAAAGGGTGTGATTGCTGAATAAATCCTTGATATGTGTCTTGATGGCAGAAAGAAAAACCCTCCTAGAAAAATCAAGAAAAAGGAGGAAAATGTTAAAATGTGTAAAATTTGAAATGAGAATGGGAAAATGATGTGCTCAAAGGAGAAAAGAGGGGAATTTTAAAATGTTTTGCTCATTTCTATGCAAAATTATTTGACAAATTAGAAAATGTAACAAAATTAATTAGATTAGTTGTTTTTTTTCTATTTATTATTTTTTATATATTTATTTTTCTGTGAGGAAGATTCGCCCTGAGCTAACATCCAATGCCAACCCTCCTTTTCTTTTTTCTGAGGAAGATTGGCCCTGGGCTAACATCCGTGCCCATCTTCCTCCACTCCATATGGAACGCCACCACAGCCTGGTCTGACAAGCGGTGTGTCGGTGCACGCCCGGAATTCGAACCTGCAAACCCCAGGCCACTGCAGCGGAGCACACACACTTAACCACTGTGCCACCGGGCTGGCCTCAGCTTAGTTGTTTTAAGAATAGATAGAAAGGGCAGGCCCTATGGCTTAGCGGTTAAGTGCGTGTAGTCCACTACTGGTGGCTCGGGTTCGGATCCCGGGCACGCACCGACGCACTGCTTCTCCAGCCATGCTGAGGCCGCGTCCCACATACAGCAACTAGAAGGACGTATAACTATGACATACAACTATCTACTGGGGCTTTGGGGAAAAAAAAAAAGGAGGAGGATTGGCAATAGATGTTAGAGTCGGTCTTCCTCAGCAAAAAGAGGAGGATTAGAATGGATGTTAGCTCAGGGCTGATCTTCCTCACAAAAAAAAAAAAAAGAACAGATAGAAAACCTAACTGTACAAATATCATGAAAGAAGTACAGAAAGTTGTCTGAAAATCTCTTGCTCTAGCCTCACAAAGGCTAGGTCACCGTTGTTTAATATAGAGCAACAAGATGAGAGAAAGCTCACGCAGAAACTTCCATATGACTGTAGAGTAAGAGACAGTTGAGAGAAAGTACAAGCCCCACATTAACACATACAACAGCAGGATGGGTGACAGGGGCATCCACGAGAATGACAATTTGAATCAGCTAGTACAGCAAAGCCCACCCCTCTCCATCCCATGAATTTGGAGTAGTGTCAGTCTCCAAAAATTCTGTATCCAGCAAAACTACCCTTCGAAAATGGAGGAGAGGTTAAAACACTCCCAGAAAAACAAAAACTGAGGGATTTCATCATTACTGGATGTAACCTACAAGAAATACTAAAAGGGAGTTCTTGAGAAGGACTACACAGCAATTCAAAACCATAAAAGAAATAAATAATAGTAAAGGTAACTACATAGGTAAATATATCATCCACATTCCTTTTAACAGCTGCATAATACTTCATTGTATAGATGTACCATCACTAATTCAATCACTCTCCTATGTATGGGCGCTTAGGTTGTTTCCAATATTTTGCAATTACAAACAATGCTGAAATTAATACATTTACATTAATTCCACGCTTTGGCTTGTATTGTTCTATTGGTCTGAAATTGCTATTATAACCTTATGCTTTTGTTCAGGGCCAGGCCGAGCCAATCTGTCAATAGTCTTTTTTGAAAGACTTCTAAATCCTCCTGCCTTGGTCTATACCTTATAGAAAGAAAGACGATTGGAAATCAGGACAGATAGGTCCCATTCCCAGCTCTGCTCCTGACTCCTAAACAGTTTCCCCGTCTGTAAGATGAAGGCATTTTTCTGGGTTATGTCAACAGGGATTTCAACTCCAAACTCAATGTAAGGTTGTGGATCAGGGCCTCTGTCATAAGCTGTGAAGAACCTGATGCCTGGTACAAGTTGTCACTCTGGATTCCTGGGGACAGTCACACATGGCTGGCTAGAACAGAGTCTGCAAGGCCCTGGAAAGTGGCTCAGGTGTGCCTAAGGTCATGAGTGTCACTCATTGCTCTACCCCTGTGGTGCACAAAGAGCCTGGACAGATGATATCTGGATTCCTCATCTCAGCAAAAATTGTGGTGCTGGAGAACTCTAGGTCTCCGGTGGAGGGTGGTGTCAGTTGAGTTGTCCCTAAAGAATAACATATTTTCTTGCTTCTCTACTCACAAGCCACACTGAACACTTTTGCTGCCTTCTCTGGGTAATTTCAACCTTTTTTTTTTTTTTTTTTTTTTTTTGGCAGTCCCAGAACCCTTCATCTTTCTTTCCCTTCATCTTTCCTCAACAAAGAATCTAGTGTTGCCTGAATGAGTTTGTAGAATCAAGGAATATCATAGTCAGGAATTCTGAGGATCTCATTCACCCCAATACCTGTCTTCTTTTTATGTTTGTCTTTTGTTTTTTTCACAGCTGGTAATCTGAGCCTCAGAAGTGGATAGAGAATGTCCAAAGTCCCACAGCAAGTTAGTGGCACAGATGGAGCTAGAACACAGTCTGTGGAAAGAAAACACAACGTGTGTCTTGCTCTGACACCCAAGATGGAAATGAGGGTGGGTGCTGCAGACAATTTTCACTTCTTGGCTTCTGATCTCAGGAATATCATTCTGATTTGGGGGAAATTCCCCGCTACATGAGTCCTGGGAGTTAGAGGCTCAGCCCATCTTTTATACCAAAGCTGGAAAGGCTGGGCGCCTGCTTTCTTGCTTTCCCTGTAGCACAACTTCCTGTGCCCAGATCCTGGGTTCAGATAAGCAGATGCACAAACTCTGGACAGGGCTTGAAGCTAGGGATAATAAGATGAGAAAATTTATTCCAGGGCAGTTACAGCAATGGCAGCCGTATTTGACTTCTCAGAAGAGGAGTGGCAATGATGGCCCAGGCATTGCACAGGATCCGGTTTTGGCATATGGGGTGAGGGAACATGGCGTCCACATACTCAGTGACAGCACTGATGAGCTCCACAGAGGCTAATGTTGGACTGTGATTCTGCATTCCATAACCTCCCTTGTTTTTGCCTTTTTCCTAACTTAGGTCTCCAGGCTCCCAGTGATTTTGTGAACTACCCAGATCCTTTTCAGTTTGAGCCAAAATTGGCTTCTTTATAATTAAGAATCAATAGACTTGGCAACTCTTGCGCTGGAATGGCGGCGTAAGGAGCTCCATGGAACCACCTCTCAAGCAAACAATCATAACTTGTGAAAGTTATTTTTAAAAACAAACATATGAAGTCTCTGGGAATTTTCCTCAGGGCATACAGCAAATGAAGAAACATTTATTTCTAAACATCTACTAAGCCTCATGAGAACAGAGAGAGTCTATGGCACTTGAGCCACAATCCACTCCCTGCTCCCCACCTCCCAGCTCAGTGTGATGGAAGCTCGACTATGGGCACATATAGCCAAGAAGTGGGGGTTCCCTGCTCTCCCAGCTCCCTGTTGTGAGTCACGATATCTCCCCAGGAGGAGTAGCCTGCCAACATATCTCAATCCCCCTCTCAGCTCCATGTTGCAGGAGCTAAATTCCAGAAGAGTGTGGCCAAGAGGTAGGGGGCTCCATTCTTCCACCCAACCCTATTTGTAGGGCTGAGGCTCTACCCCAGACACTGAAGATCAAGAATGCTGGGGCTTCAGTAGCCCTTGGCATGGCTCACTTGTAGGGTGGAGTTTTCATGGCAGAAAATGCGTGGGAAAAAGACCAGAGGCTACTGCCCATGCCCAGAACCCTGTTTGTAAAACAGGAGTACCACTCCAGAAGTGGGCCACTGTCTCCAACACAGCTCCAGGAAGTAGCTCAGAGATTAGGCCCCGGGTAAGAGGCAATCTATAACAACAGAGAACTCTAAAGCTCACCTCAAAGGAACTGACTTTAATTGGAACAGAGTGTAGGAAAGTTTGAGCCTAAGGGCACTCTTGAAAACAATGGAGATTTTGGTGGTAAGCAATTAAGAGGAAGCTGGCAGCTCCCTGAGAGCAAAAAGCTCAACTACAGTCCAACTAGTTCACCTTTAAATCTGCAGGATTTAATTCCTCCAGATTTAATCCTGCAGATTTAAAGGCAAATCCTCCAGAGAAATTCACAGAAAAAGACAACTAAGAAGAACCCCCCTGGAATCAGAACAAACCTCACAGACTGACCCCAAAAACTACCTCTGCATAGGGGCCCAAATAATTGGATAAGACTGGAGTAATTTATGCCACAGGGAATTTTTGGAAAAAATAGAGTGAACAATTGGCAGTTTAGTGGAGCCTAAAAACTGAGTGTGATACTGACAGAGCCACACAGCTTAACAGGAAGATCAGGGAAAAAGACAGTCGAAGTGACTGTCTGATGATGATCTCCCTATACTAACATCACAGGTGTGGACATGGGAAAGGACTCAGTCTTGTTGGAAATTTCCAATATTTTAGTGTTTTTAGTACTTTGAGGGAACCAATATTCTGGGGTAATGGGATTAGGATAGATTAGTGGTTCTCAACCGGAGCGATTTGCTCCCCTGAGCAGTGCCTGGAGACAAATTGTCATAACTTGGGGGGATGATCTGGCAGGTAGAGGCCAGGAATGCTGCCAAATATCCAACAGTGCGCTGGAAAGCCCTGATCCTCACAAAAAGGAATTATCTGGCCCCAAATGTTAATAGTGTCAAGGTTGAAAAATCCTGGGTTAGATACACTGAGCCAGTATTTATGTTCATCAAGGGCAATTCACTTGGGGAAATTTAAGGAAGGAAAGGACATGATTGGGTGTTGAGTCCTCTCTGAAACCAGCAGTATCAGGCGGATTTTAGTCTGCAGTCCTTCTGTGTCTTAGCCTTTGTGAGACATTGGGTCTTCTGGTGGCTCTTCTGCTCACAATACGTAAAAGTGGCCTAATCCGTAGATTCTAGATTCTCAGCAGGAGAACTTCAGCTCTTGGTTTTATTTTGAAGGTGAAGTTTTTTTGTCAGGAGTTTGTTTTGATTTTTAGTTTTCTTGCTTTTTAGAGCCCATTGAATATATTCAGTAGCATGTTTGAAATCTAATTGTAATTCCCTATTGCAATTTATTTTTTCGTAAGTGCCCTGTTTCACATAGAAGCCTATTTATGAAGAGACAAGGCAAGTCTCACTTTACTTCAGCTATTAAGTCCATCCCACAAAATTGTTTGAAAATTTTCAAAGTCTATTTTTAAAGGCTTTTTATCTTTATTTCATTACACTTGTGATTCTTTGTGCAATCTACCCTTGAGGGAAAGGCTTCTGGAATGGCCCTAGTGTGTTTCTTGCTTTTCTAATGCTCTCAAGGCCATTTTAAATAATAAATTACTGTATACCACAAATAAAATAATTTTCCTACAGTCAATAACCGGTGAGAAAGCATAGTAAGAGATAAGATCCCATTCACAAAAACAGATACATTATTTCTCACACTGCAAATGTGATGCAATTGCAATGAAATGACTAATAGTTGGGGTTTGTAATTGATTTAAACTTATTCCAAATACCATCTGGTAAAGTAAGCACTTGAGATTCGCCAGGTAAATACTGATGATAAATTATCATGGGAGAAGGAGTTACCCAATGACATATTTTAATGCCACCAAAATTGTCATAAAAATGTATCAACATAGTTAGAACATATAATAATGGTGAGAGAATACACACATATATCAATGGAGGAAAAGAGAAACTCAATGCCTATGGGAATTTATAAATGGTAAAGGCAGAATTCCACATTCCCAGAGAAATGTTAGATAATTCAGTAAATGATGTTGAGACAGATTGTCAGCAATTCAGGGGGAAATACTGGATTTCTGTCCCACCTATTATCTCAAAATAAGTTTTAGATGACCAAGGATTTAAACATAAAAATTGAAGTATAAAAATACTCAAAGAAAACATACACAATAACTGAAGTTTTCTGTAATACTGATATGGGGATGATTTTCTGAAAGTCAGTTGATACAGTTAACCACCTACAAATGAAAAACTTTTGTAGGGCAAAATCAATCATACAGTAGGAAAAATAGAAATTGGGAAAATATGAGTAAACACCTAAGATGGGAATATATATTCTAGAATGTATTGAAAGACCTTTTACAACACAATAAACAAAACAGATCACCTAATAGAAAAATGAACATGGACCATGAATATATGGGTTACAGAAAAAGTAAGGCAAGTGGATAATACATATATGAAAATAAATAAAACCTCCCATAATTAAAGAAATGCAAGTTAAAACAAACATGACTCTTTTTTTTTTTTGGTTTTTGAGACTGGTTTCCCATCACTGATTTTGGGCAATTCTATTCACCACTTGTCTCTGTCTCAGTTATTGTAAAATGAGTGGCTTGGTCTCTTAGGACCCTTCTTGCTTGAGAAAGACTCCAAGATTCTAAGGAAAAGTCTCTGCCCGGTGAGGAGTCAATTGGCAAGAGAAGAGAAGAAAGATCATTGAGAGGATGCCAAAATGATGCAGAACACCTCATGATAACGGCTGACTTGGCATTTTGTGGAGTGTCGGTTTACGGTGGAATTCTTCTCATCTTCAGGGTCTCCCCACATCGACATCATCTTTGATCCTACACTTTGGCTTAAGTCATTCTATTACCTTGGAGTTCCTGCTATGAACTTGATTTCTGGTTCAGGTAAAATGAGTAGATCAACAAGTCTTTTTTGAAAGGCTACTGGTCCTCCCGCCTCGGTCAGCATCCCATGGAAAGAAAAAACATAATATCAGGACAGATAGTTCTCGGCCCCAGCTCTGCCCTTGAGCCCCTGTGTGAACTTTGATGGCTCCCCTAGACTTGAGTTTTCCTATCTGTGAGATGAGGGTGTTTGTCTGGATCATGTCAAAGGGGACTTCAGCTCCAAAGTCAGTGGACAGTTGTGGTTTAGGGCATCTGGAACAAGCTGAGAAGCACCTGGTGTCTGTGTATGACCCTTGTCACTCTGGACTCCTGGGGGCAGACACACACGGCTGGCTAGAACAGAGTCTCCTCATCTGGGGAGGTTCTGGACAAGGAGGGCCTAAGAAGTGGCCAAAGAATGTCCAAAAATGATCAGTGACCCTGGCTGCTCAACCCCCAGGGTGCACACAGAGTCTGCAGCTGGAGAACACTGTGTCTCTAGGAGGAGCGTGGTAGCAGTTGAGCTGTTCCCAATTAACCATGTATTTTCTGACTGCACTGCTCATTCTGGGCACTTCAGCTGGCACTCCTGGGTAATTTCACTAATATCATGCAGCCCCAGAACTTCTCATCTTTCCCATCATTCTTGCTCTCTCCTCGCCACTACACACAGCTTTATGAGGCAGGAAATGGTTTCAAGAATATTAGCCAAGAGGCCTTGAGCCCTACTAGCTCCAATCCCCTTCCTTTTTTGTTGATTAAACCACAGGCCAGAAGCTGGGGCTAGGCACAGAATGGGGGGAGAGTACACAGCAGCTGCTCTGGTGCTCACAAAGGGAGTGAGAATGGTTTAGACAGCTTTCCTTTCTTGACTTCTGAGCATACAGACACCATTCCTACAAGTAGGGAGTATCCCACCAGGTCAGTCTTGGGTGTGGGAGGCTGATCTCTTGTCCCCCATTGATGAGGGAAAGTCCAGCTCCCTGCTCTCTCTGCCTTCTTTGCTGCCACCACGTGTGCATGGGTGCTGGTTCAAACAACACATGCACAAACTCTGTCATGGGTGCAAGGACTAGTGGCGGTAAGAAGTAGACACAGAGAAAAGAAGAAATGAGGATTTATTCCAGTAGCCAATGGCTGCAGCATCTCACTTCCAGGGAGAGGAGTGGAAGTGATTTCCAAGGCTTTGGCAAAGTTGGCTAGACAAGATGTGGCATCAACTTGCCCAGAGGCAGCACTGGTGTCCTCTATTGTGATTCGGAAGTAAAAGACTGTGGGACAGGTATTATGGCTCTCCATTCTTTTCTTCACACATATATTTCTGGACTCCACTTTGCTCTCTGAAAAGGTTAGAGGCAAGAGTTCAAGAGATATCGCCATTGAAATTCGGTTGTTTTTTCCATACAGGTGATTTGAAGTTTTTACTTTTCTCTGACTTCTGATTATACTGAAGCCATGGGGTTTATGGGGCATTATTGTTCTTCTTGTTGGATTCTATAGTTTTGTAAGAATACATTTGGAGGTTTAGACTTATAAGAACACCATCACCCCAGCCACCCTGGAAGTCTGGTGAATATTTTTTTCCAGTTTTATTGAGATATAATTGACATACAGCACTGTATAAGTTTATAGTGTACAGCATAATGATTTGAATTACATATATTGTGAAATGATTACCACAATATGTTTAGTTAACATTCATCATCTCACATAGATACAAAATAAAAGAAAAAAATTTTTTTTCTTGTGGCGAGAACTCTTAGGATCTACTCATTTAGCAACTTTCAAATATACCACGCAGTGGTGTTAACTATAGTCATTGTGTTGTATATTACATCCCCAGTATTTATTTATCTTATAACTGGAAGTTTGTCCCTTTTGACATCTACATCTAATTTCCTCATCCCCAACCCCACCTCCAGTAACCATAAATCTGATCTCTTTCCCTATGAGTTTGTTTTTTAGATTCTACATATAAGTGAGACCATATAATATTAGTCTTTCTCTGTCTGGCTTACTTAACTTAACCGTAATGTCCTCAAGGTCCGTCCATGTTATCATAAATGGCAAGATTTCCTTCTTTCTCGTGGCTGAATAATAGTCCACTGTATATACATCTACCACATCTGTTTTATCCTTTCATCTGTTGATGGACACTTAGGTTGTTTCTATATCTTGGCTATTGTGAATAATGCTGCAATAAACACAGGAGTGCATATATGTCTTCAATATTCTGTTTTCACTTCCTTTGGGTATATATCCAGAAATGGAATTGCTGGGTCATATAGTAGATATGTTTTTAATTTTTTGAGGAACCTCTATGTTGTTTTCCATAATTGCTGAATCAATTTACATTCCCACCAACAGTGGGAGGAAAAGGTTTCCCCTTTCTCCACATCCTCGCCAACACTTGATATCTCTTGTTGTCCTGATGATACCCATTCTAAGAGGTGTGAGGTGATATCTCATTATGGCTTTGATTTGCATTTCCCTGAGCATTAGTGATGGTGAGCATCTTTTCATGTACCTGTCGGTCCTTTGGATGTCTTCTCTGGAAAAATGTCTATTTAGTTCCTCTGTCCATTTTTAAATCAGATTGTTTCTTCTTTTGATACTGAGTTATATGAATTCTCTATATATTTTTAATATTAACCCCTTATAGGATATATGGTCTGCAAAATTTTTCTCCCATTCCCTAGGTTGCCTTTTCACTTTCTTAATTTTCATTTTCTTGTTGTGCAGAGGCTTTTAAGTTTGATGTAGTCTGTCAGAGAAAAGGGAGAATCCTCCTCCGCCCTTTCCCTTAAGGTTCTTATGGCTGGCAAAATAATTAAAACACAGGTTAGCAGGAGAAAATAATACCAAGTTTAATAACATGTATACATGGGAGAAACCAGGGAAACTGAGTTTCTCAACACAATCCAGAGATTCTCATCGTAAATACCATCTTCAGCTAAAGACAAAGGAGGATGTTGGGGGTGGGTGGTGTTTTGGGATTTCAGCGGGGAAGAAGACAATTTACATGAAGAGGGAAATGTAAATGTTTGTCAGACAATGCTTTGCAGGGTCACCTACAGAGAATGTGGCCGGAGAGACAGGAATTATAGTAATCAAGAGTGTGTAGATTTAATCCTGATAAGAGTTTTCACAGATAAGGTCATCCCCCACTCTTCCCACTACACAGAAGGAGATACGTTTACAAATGTAAATATTTGGTAAACAGAACTTTGTTAAGAATGGGCTTCGCAAGGACCCTGCCAGTCTGTCTACACCCAGAGTTAAATTCCTTTAGGCAGTTTGGGGGAGGTCAAATGTCCGTCAGAGAAAATAATCAAGGTAAAGAGATATATTTCTGGGTGGCCAATTTTGATCTCCCAAAATTCCCATTTGTTGATTTTTGCTTTTGTCGTTTGTGCTTTTTATGTCATATCCAAAAACTCATGGCCAAGACCAGTGTCAAGGAGCTTCCTCCCTAGACTTTTTTCTAGGAGTTTTATGGTATCAGATTTTATGTTTAAGTCTTTGATTCATTTTGTGTTAATTTTTGTGAGTAGTGTAAGATACGAGTCCAATTTCGTTGCTCTGCATGTCTTTACCCAGTTTTCCCAACACTATTTGTTGAAGAGAAAGACAAATACTGTATGATATCAGTTATATATGGAATCTAAAAAAGCCAAACTCATGTAAACAGAGAGTAAAATGGTGGTTACCAGCGGATAGCGGATGAAGGGATAGAACAGATGTTGTTTAAGGGCAAAATCTTGTAATGAGTAGTAAATAAGTCCTAGAGATCTAATGGACAGTAGAGTGAATACAGATGACAATATTGTATTATAATCATCAAACTTGCAAGGGGACTAGAACTTAATTATTCCAAGCAGTAAAAAGAAATGTTAATTAGATAATGTGATACAAGTGCTAATTATCGCTACAACGGCAATCATATTTCAATATATAAATGTATCAAATTAACGTGTAGTGCACCTTAAACATTTACACAATGTTATATGTCAAATATATTTCAATTAAAAAATAAATAAAATAGATTTTAAAAGGAAGACCTTTAACAAAGCAATTAAAATAATCTGAACAACCTAATAGAATAGAGGACAAGGGCATGAAAAGGTAGTTCACAAGGAAAGAAAAGTGTTAACACTGGAATCAATATGAAAGATGTACCATTTCACTGATCGTTAAACACAAGTCCAAAAATCATTCTGTTTCCATTGCATTTTACTGTAACATATTTGATTCACTAATAACTTTGGGCAAATTCTTTCCCCTCTCTGGGTCTCAGTTCTATCAACTGTAAAATGAGGGAGCTGGAGAGATGGTCTCTAAGGGCCCCATCAGTCCCTCAGGAAGAGGCGAAGGGGCATAGTGCTCCCTGTTCTTTCACCCCAAGCCTCTGCCCCCCACTTCCACTCACAGCAGGAGCCCAACACAGACGAAGAGTTGTTTCAGGGCCAGAAGGTCAGGGCGAGGCTGTACTTCCAGAATAATTACATCCAACCCCCTCAAATAGAATAGACAACTGAGGCTCGTCCAACAAGTGGGGAGGCTAGGCTGAGGCTAGAACACAGGTCAGCTGACTCCAAGCCTGTGCTCTTTCCAGTCCACCCAGAATCTCCTCCTCCCGCGGCTTTGGCCTTTCCTGAGAGCTTCCTTGTACAAGGGCAGTGAGGCAGTGGGCCAACAGCAGAGCTATGACATCATTCAAGTTTACCCAACATACACTCTCCACTACTCATGTCTGCCCTGCCCCCAACTTGTATGTCTCCAGAGAACACTATTCACCATTCACACTAAAGCCCTGGTGTGTCTTGCCTCCCCATTCACATCTTAAATAGAAAGCTGGGAGAGGATATTGCTTAACCCACAGGAATTGTGTGTTAATGGAGGCATCTCAGGCACAAACAGGTAAAATTCTTCACAAGCAGGCATTTCCCAGCATCTGTCTTTCTATGTCTTCTTGGGAGGATATGGATTTCCGGGAAAACATTACAGAAAAGGCAAGAGGGAGTGATAGGTTTAGCCACAAGTGTTGGTTGATCCCATTTGCAGGGCTGATGATAGCCAGGTCAGGACTAGGGGTTCGTTGGAAAGAAAAGGAACTACCTGTAGCTTATGCAATATTTCCCAGCCCCCTCAACACACTCTGCCCCCCACCATCCTGGTCCTAGGCCAAAGGCAAAATTTCCAGATTTCCATTTCCTGGTGGAATGGAGACTGCAGTTCTTGGTTTGATTATTGGATTTCTAATATTAAGCCCTAGGAATGGGCCTCTTGTTCCTGCCCCTGCTCTCCTTCACACACCAGGAACAGCTCCCATGGGTCCCTCTCCCCTCTCCAGGGAAGATGAAGTCCCAACTCCACACCCATCTCCCCGGAGCTTCTAGGAGCCCAGAAGTCATAGGAGCCGGAAACAAATGGAGCACAAAGCGGTCTTTTATTGGAAAGTCAATGAGAGAGGCAGCCCCAGGCTTGGGCTTCCTGAACGAGAGGAAAAATGGGCAGTGTGGGAGAGGGTAGTGCTACAGGGACCAGGGCCTGCAGCCCTGAGTGCTTCGCAGGTGCAGCAAGGACAGGCTCCACCTGGAAGGAGAGAAGAGAATCAGGGATGTGATTCAGCAGATCAGAGCACACAGAGGTACTGGGAGGCAGGACCAAGTCCATGTGTCACCCCTCTCAGGACCCCAATTGTAGCCTCTGAGACCCCTTAGTCCTTCCTTCACCTCCTCATATCCTCTCTCCCACCAATAGGGGAACTTTCCCCACCACTCAGCCTTCTCTGTGTCCTCGGGGGTCACCTCTTCCTCCTCCCAGTTCTCACCTCACTGGGGATCCAAACAGGCCCGCCCACAGTAGCCCTCACAGCACTTCTTGGCCCCTGGGCAGCCAGCGTCGCTCCAACAGCGGTTAGGTGGATTCAACATGGCGCACCGGATCAGAATCCTGGGGCAGACGCCAGGCTTAGTGGTGATGGGACCTCTGAGTAGACTTTGGGCTTTGACTGGATCTTGTCTTTTGATCAGAACATCACCTTTGTCAGTGCCTTGACCTTTAGGAGGAACTGTTGAAAGAAGACATGAACCCACATTTAGACCCAGTATATCCCTGCTCCTACTTCGAATCTTTCCTCTAGGTCCAGCCACTGCTCACTGTGGTGCCCCCCAAACCATGAGCTGAGATAGGCGAGGGTCACCAGGGCTAGCTGGGATCTGTGCTCTTGAAAGGCTGTTCCTTGGGCTTTGGGGAGAGGATCTACAGGACCAGGGGTGCCTCAAGTGTCTATTTCTTCCCTCTCCCTCCATTCCAAGTCCTGGGGCTCTCACGAGGAGAGGATGACTAGAGTGACTCCCAGAGGTGAGAAGGACACATTGTCATCCCTGAGGAAACTTAGTGGAGGGGAAAAGAGCCCTAAGACATATGCCAAGAGACTTGAGCTCCATCCTGGCTCTGGAGATTGCCTGGACAATTGCTCACTCCCCCCAGGTCTCAATGTCCTCCTTAGTAAAATGGTGGTCTTCAAACTACATGACTTCTGAAGCCCTATTGGTTCTTAACTTCCTCTTAGAGGACTGATTACTCAGGTGCTTTTGTGGGGCAGAGAGGGAGGGGATAGAACTCACAGCCAGGGCCCAGGTTCCTGGGGCTCCTCACTTCATTGCACATTCTGCACAGGTATCACCACCTGAGGCCACGACCACATAACAACGCTTCTTCCACAGAGTCCTGATATCTCAGTCCTGGGGTGGAAAGCACGTGGCGTCCCCTGGGCAAATTCCTACCTTCTCTGGATCCAATGGAAGCGGCCACAGGTTGAAGCAGAGGCCCCAGCCTTGCCTGCTCTTCCAGAGTGCTCCCCGTCAGGCCCCAGGTTGCCCCTGACAGCCTCTCCTCAGCCTAACCCAGCCCCTTCTAGATCACTCGTCCACTCACCTCCTGTGACGGCTGCCTGTGTTGCCAATGTCCCAAGGACAAGGAACACCACCAGGACCAAGAAGCTGCCGGACCTCATGTTGTCAGGAAGGCGTATGGCTAAGAGCTGAAACCAACCCCAGTTTTATGGAGGCCCAGCTTGGCCCGGCACCAGGGGCGGGTCTGTGGTTTTACAATGGACAAGACATACGTTTCCTTAGTTCTACCAGGAAATATTCACCTCGACCTTGGGGCTTTCCCCAAGGATTATTCACGAGGAGAAACAGCAGACACTGTTACATCACCTCTGATAGCCCCAAGAGCTGTCCCAGCAGGGCTGGCTGGCCCTTAGGCACCAGCGAGACCAAATTATTCATATTTAGAAAGAATGTGAAGCCTAGAGAAGAGAGAATAATCACCCAAGATCTTTCAGCAAGTCAGTAGTGGGTCAAGTTTCCTGATTTCAAAACCGCCCGTGTTCCCAGATTACTCTCTGTTCCTGCAAGCCCCATCCAGACCTACCCTAACAGTTAACCCTCCCAACACCAAGCTGGGCTTTTCTTTCATTCTCTCCAGCCCCGAGAAAAACTCTCAAAGGTAAATTTGTCTTGAAAGTCTAGTGGCTAATCACTGCACTTTGCCATTTCACAGGCGGTCTCTGAGATGCACCAACAAAGTAATAGAGAAGGTAGAATTCTAGATCTGGAAGGGGATGCTGCCCTGGAAATCACAGTGGGCAGGGAGAAAACACTCAGAAAGTAAAAGGAAGAAAATAGAAATCATCTATAAGGTAAACATCTACAGTGTGTATATCTAGCATGCCTTCCTCCTTCTTAGAACAACATCCCATTTCTTCCGAAGAACACTTGTTTCTTTGTACCATCAACTTACAAGTCTAATGGGGACTGCTAATCATGAAAGCCTGACACCCAGTCACAGGTAGGTATGTGTGTGTCTCAGGTCTGTTGAAGTCCTTTATTTGGACAGACGCTAAGGAGAACGGAGAAGTTCCTTCTTTTAGTAAAGGTAGTAGATATGAGCCTGGGAGCTCCAGAAGCTATGGTTCCAGTCTGGGAGGAGGTCAACCGTCTGAGAAAAATGAACCTAATACACTGAGAGAAGCAGAGTAAATATGGAGAGAGAAGTTTCAGAAGCCACTAGCTAGCCCTTTATTCCCCTTTTCCTTGAGAGCAGCTCTCCCACATTCTTCCCACAGTTGGGTTATGACCCAATAAATTGGCTTTCCACCTAAGCTAGTCTGAGTTGGTCTTTTGTCATTGCCACCAAAGTTGAGAGTAATAGAAACGAATACCCAAAAGTTGGGTGTTGCCAGGGACAGGACCTGAAATGTGGAAGTGACTAAGTTGGGTTCAGAGTGAGACAAGAAAGAAAGCAGACTCGTTATTGGGTAGTAAACCAGTTGATCAAATCTTCACCCTTTGTCTCTTTGGTCTCAGACCATGTGCCCACCAATGCTGAAACATTAAGGAGATATAAACAAATGTCAGAATGTTGGAGTTTGTTGGCTACTTAAATAAAAAAGCTTATTGCAAAATAAATCATACAAACAAAAAAGTGTGTAGAACATACTTATACTCTTTAAAGAAAAGCATTAAAATGGGCAGTCTGTACTCACCTGCTAGGTAATGAAGGAGAATATTTCCTGTACATATGCCCTGTTGACCTACTCTCCTCCCCAGTTGCTTCCCTCTCCTCCTCCCCAGAGGTCACCACTTTCCCAGATTTTCTGGTAATTAGCCTATTCAAGTATCTTGCCCACTTTTCATTGGGTTGTCTATCTTTTTCTTATTGATATGTAGAGAAAAGAAACTCTCACGCATTACTATTGAGAGTCTGTATTGGTGCAACCTATTTGAAAATCAGCTTGGCATCAGCTGGAAAATCTGTGATCCAACAATTACACTCCTAAGTATATACCTAAGATAAGTATTTCCTCATGTTTACCAGGAGATATGCACAAAAATGTTCACAAAAGTACTGTTTCCAATAAAATACTGGAAGCAGTCCACATTACTGACAAAAAAATGGATAAATATGCTATGGCATATTAATACAATGGAATATTATACAATTGTAAAAATAACAAAAATATAGCCATTTAATATTAATATCTAAATATGTAAATATATTTATAAATATAATTTATTATAATTTATATTATGTATATAATTTATTTTATATAAATATAAATAAACATAGTCACAATGGGACTCTAATTAAAATAATGAATGAAAAATGCAAGTTCGTCACAAAAACACTTAGAATTATGTGCTTGTTATAAGGCTCAAAACCAAGGAAAACTAAGTAATAGGTTGTCTAGGCTTACCTATATATGTAGTAAAACTCAAAAAGGGGTAAATAAAAACAAGAAAACTATAAACATGAAATTCAGGATAGTGGTTAACTCTGCAAGTGAGGAAAGAAACATTTTGGATGGATAAGAAGAACTTGAGTTGCTTTCAGTTTTGGGTTATTGGTCATGTTCTAGTTCTTGGGTTGATTGGTGATTTCACGTGTGTGTGTGTGTGTGTGTGTGAGTGTTTTAAGGCTGCAGGATAAATCATTTATGGATTACCTTAATTTTCCATAAACCCGCATCGCTGTACCCTTAGGTTGTTTCTAATCTTTTGCTATTACAAACTACACCACATGCGGCCTTTTTGCATTATCTTGTAAGCTAGATTCCCAGAAGTAGATTTGCTAGTACAATGATTAAATGTATTTGAAATTTTTGCCCAGTTTCTTGAGGTATGATTGACAAATGAATATTGTATATATTTAATGCATACAATGTGATGTTTTAGTATATATATACATTGTGAAAAGATTATCACAATCAAGCTAATTAATATATCTATCACCTCACACAGTTACCATTTTTAAAATGCTTTTGAAATTTTGATAATATTGTCATATTTCCCTTGATAGGGGTTGTACCATTTTGTACTCCCACTAGTAGTGGATGAAACCGCATATTAACATCCAGCCTCTTGCACAGGGAGTGTGTCTGATTTTTAGATTTATATCAGTCTAGCAGGTGAGAAGCGATGCCTCACTGAAGTTTTTAGTTCGCATTTCTCTATTGCAAATTATTTCAAGCACTTTTTAATATTTTAAAGACCACTTATATTTCTTTTTCTGACAACCTAATTTCCTTTGCTCCTTTTTCTATAGATTCATTAGCCTTTTTCTTCTCAATTTCTAAACACTATATATTGTAGAGAAAGGTCTTTTGTCTGTGATATGGTTTGCGAATAAAAATTTTAACCTCATTCTAAGATTTGCTCAAAACAGCTCAGGGTGGCATTCTTTCCTCATCTCATCTGGCCGTTACCTCCTTTTGTTTGGCTATTTCTGGTCTGTACTCTGCTTCACGATATTCTTAAACTGGTGCATTGGTTCATTAATTTTTTCAATTCGTGTGCCAAAATACTTAAAAATCTAAATGAAACAAAAAAGATCATAGGAAAAATAACTTTCTAAACTGAAACTGACACAAGAAAAAGTAGAAAATCTGAATAATCCTATAATCATCCTAGAAATAGAATCAATAGCCAACAATCATCCAACAATAAAAGCATAGAGTCAGACCACTTCATAAGCAAGCATACTCTATAAAGCACTTGAGGAACAAATTATTCTAATATTACAAAAAGAGAGAATAAGAAACAATTCCCAGTACATCTTATGAAGTAAACATAACTTTGATACCAGAACTTAACAAGGATTTATGTCCGTTATATCCCAATAAAGCTGTTAAAAAATAAAAATAAAAATCTCAACAAGCATACTATGAAAAGGGAAGATTCTAAGCCAATCTCAATCACTATGAACATAGATGCAAAAATCCTAAATAAGTCATTTACCAACTGAATGTAGCAATATGCAAAAAGGACAATACTTTGTGACTAAGTTTAATTTATCTGCGGTATACAAAGATAGCTTAATGCTAGAAACTCAATTAATGTAATTCACCACATTAACAAATTAAAGAAAAATATACTATAATTTTATATACAGAGTAGCATTCAATAAAATTCAAGATGAAGTTGTGATATAGAAATAACAAATTAGGAATGGAGAATAATTCTTTTAAAGTGAGAAAAACTACCCCTATATCATACATAAATGTAAAATGTTTTAACCTCTCTTTGTAAAATCAGAAACTATCCTCATTTCTGTTCAGTATTATTCTGGATACCCTAGTCTACAAACTCAGACAAGTAGAAGAAATAAAAGGTAAGAGTATTGGAAAGAAAAAACAAAACTGTCATTATTCATAGATGATGCAGTTGTAATCATAAAATTCCAAACAAATCTACAGATAAATTGTTAAACTCAATGAGAGTTTATGATAGATGCATACAAAGGGAATATACAAAAATCAATTGTATTCTATATATTAACAACACAAATCAGTAAATGAAATTTTAATGATTTTATAATCATATAAAAATATGAAGAGCTTATAAATAAATTTAATAAATTCTGTGCAGGACCACTACAGAGCAAATTATAAAACTTTAGTGAGAGATATTTTTTAGCACTCCCAAATTAGAAAGGTATATCATGCTCATGGATTGGAAGACTCAATATGAAAAAGATGCCAATTCCCTTCAAATTGATTTTTAGATTCAGGGCAATCCCAATCAAACCCCCAGAAAGGTTTTTGTAAAAATAAACAAAAGAATTGGCACTATGATTCTAAAATGAATACAAAAAGTGCAAAAGGCAAGATAGTGAAGATACTCTTGAAGAAGAACAATTTAGCAGGACTTGATATAGCAGATATCAAGGTTTATTTTAAAGCCCTAGTAATTATAATAAATTATTAGAACAATAATAGATAAATATGCAAATGAAGCAGAATAGAGAGTCCAAACAGATGATTGCACACAGTGAGAGTATGTTTTTAATAGGGTTATTTTTAAAAAATATGGCTATGTTTATATTAAGAAGGCTGCACATCATAATACTACAGGTTCCCTGAGCAATTGATGGGAGGATAAAGGTTAAGAAGATAAGATAGAAGGAGGGAGGAAACAAATAAAAAGGGATAAATAAATATTGCTTCACCAAAAAACTCATCATGTCTGATGTGATTCTGTTATGTTTATAAATATATTAGAAAAAGAACAAATATCATAGATCTCTGTTTAGTGACTTCTAGCAATGTCCATGAACTCGTACCAACAGACAGAAAAAACAAGATGGAGAGTAATATATGTGTTTTGATAATGTGTGTTTAGTAGAAACACATAAAACTCCCATATATGGCTATAGTTACGTATGAAAAGGGAGAAAGGTATGAAGGAATACACTATGCTGTTAACCTTGGTTACATCATGGAGACGAGAATGGTAAGAGGACAAAGATGAGTAGTTTCTCCTTTATACATAATAGTTTCTAATTTTTTCACTTGTCACAACAAAAAGTCACTACTGTGGTGATCTGAAAATATCAAATAAAGAAAATTAAAATTAATAATAAATTAGAATAAAGAACTCGGGAATCATGTGAGTGAAGAAAACAGTATTAATTGAGAGTTGTATCAAAATAAAGGACTACATACATGTAACCATTAACGCAAGTGTTAAGAAAGGATGATTAAAACACAAGTGTTGTACAGTAAAAATAGAACGTGTCAGATATGATTCCAGATGCAGGCAAAAGAAATCACTCTAGGTAGTTCAAGCAAAAAAAGAATTCAGCTATTGCCTGAGTGCATTTGATTCTCAGAACCGGAATCACATTTGAAATCCTGGATGTGAAAGAGCCTGGGACAGAGAGTCACTTGATTTCCAGCCTCTGCAGGAAGACATTCTGAGAGCAGTTGAAATGAATGTTGATTGACACTGCACAGTCTATGCTACAATCTACTCTTTTCTTCTTTGTGCTATCCATTCCCCTGTCCCTTCCCATACTTACACTTCCAAACATCAGCAAATATTCACCTCCCAGAAGGAAGAGTGCCCACCTTAAGCGGGAGTTGAGGTGAGCAGTTCTGAGAACAAGAAAGGTCAGACGCAAGTGCTGGGAGATGTAGAGAGGAAAGAAATAGGAAATGCAGCAGGGGGAAGGAGAAGGCGTATTTATGAGAGAGGTTACCATCTTGAACTGCTGGAGCAATATCTCTTAGTGGTAATAGTTGTTGGTAGGAGTCCCCCTGTTTCAGTCTAGTATCTAAGAATCAAAAAAGTCCATGTGCTAAAGAAACTGCCTGCTATTATAGCAACAGAGGAGGACGCCATTGAGCTAAGAAATTAAAAAACCTATTCTAACTTCCCACCCCTCCCACTCTGGTAAGATGTTCCTTACAACAGCTGGTCCACGAAAATCTACTGATTTTAAAATAAGAAAGAAATTTGGAAATCACATAAGCCATACAAAATTACTATTTTTTAAAAGCAGAAATGAGTGGCAAAGCTTAAAAGCATTTAAAACAGGATTTTTTAAATTCCCGGTAAAATGTCACCACAAAGCTGAGGAAAATTGATATTCTAGAATTAATGTTTAAGATTATGGAAGTAAATTGAAGGTATGAGGAATCACCATAAAGCAGAAATACAGAAACTCGAAGAAGAGATAGCAAGGGAACAGGAAGATGTGACGTGGAATCTGACTGAGCTCAGTAGAGAAACTGAAGAAAAGGATGAAAATATTTCAGAAATAAAGACTAAAGTAAGGAAGAAAAAGGAAAAAAATAAGAAAAGCAAAAAACATAAAACAAAAATAAATAGCTTAAAAATGATTACAGAGAAAGCCTTAAATATAAAAAGTCACTGGAGATCCAACAGACATAGAAATCAAGTCTCATGAAGAAGAAAACCAAAACAACACAATAGAAGAATTATTTAAAACTGTCATTGACAGAAATATTTCTGAAATAGAAGATTTGAGTCTACACATTGAAATTTCACATCATGGTAAACACAAGGTGGATTCAAGTAAAATTTTTGGACTTTAAAGATAAAAATACAAGCCTTCAGGAAGCCAACTCTCCCTTCAACAGAAAAACAAAATCTAAAAGAATCGGATTGGAGGACAGCAATACTCAATGCCAGAAAACGGTGAAGCAAAACTTAAAGACGTTCAAGGGAAGAAAGTGTGTACTGAGGACGTTTTGTAGAACTAATTTGCTGTTGAAGTAAAAAGGCTAGAGGATTGTATTTCTGAACATGCCAGAACTCAAGGAATGTTGTTTCTAAGAGCCTTCCTAAACAAGTTACAAGGTTTATCCAACCCAGAAACATTTGAGGGAATTAGTAAAATGACCACTCGTCAGCACGGAACTTTTTTTTTTTTTTTTTTTGTGAGGAAGATCAGCCCTGAGCTAACATCCCTGTTAATCCTCCTCTTTTTGCTGAGGAAGACCGGCTCTGAGCTAACATCTATTGCCAATCCTCCTCCTTTTTTTTTCCCCCCAAAGCCCCAGTAGATAGTTGTATGTCATAGCTGCACATCCTTCTAGTTGCTGTATGTGGGACGCGGCCTCAGCATGGCCGGAGAAGCGGTGCGTATGTGCACGCCTGGGATCCGAACCCGGGTCCCCAGTAGCGGAGCATGAGCACTTAACAGCCAAGCCACAGGCCGGCCCAGCACTGAACTTTTTAACTACAGAACTAAGTCTAAGATAAAGGAGTAACAAATAACAGGTGAATATGATCTACTGGGAAAATGTAGAAATAGTAAAACTTCCATCAAATAAGAGGACAGGGGAGAGAAGGTGGATAAAAGAGTAAGCTTGCTTATTGCTTTATATCCAATAGCTTCGAGTCAAAGGATATTTAAAGCACAATAAGCTTCAACAAAATTAAAAACTTTTGTGCATCAAGATAGTGAGAAGACCGTCGACGCAGTGGGAGAAAACATTTGCAATGTTTTCTGATAAGGGGCTAGTATCCAGAATATATAAAGAACTCTTACAACTCAACAATAAAAAGATAAGCAACCCAATTCTAAAATGGTCAAAGGACTTGAACAGACTTTTCTCTGAAGAAGGTATACAAAAGGCCAGTAAGCACATGAGAAGACACTCAGCATCATTAGTCATTAGGAGAATGCAAATCAAAATCACAGAATACCACTTCACATCCAACAGTGTGACTATAATAAAAAAATGTTTTTAATTGAAAATAATAAGTGTTGGCAAGGATGTGGAGAAATTGGAACCCTTGTGCATTGCTGGTGAAAATGCAAAATGGTGCAGCCTCTGTGGACAACAGTTTGACAGTTCCTCAAAAAGGTCAATATAGAATTACCAGATGGCCCAGCAATTCCATTCTTAGATATATACCTAAAATACTTGAACAGGAACAGGAGGTTCCAGCCCGTGATGGCAACCTAGGAGGCTCCTGAACTCATCTGCTCCCATGGACACACTGAATCTACAGCTGTACACAGGGCAATTCCTTCTGAAAGAAATCCAGAAACTAGCTGAGCAAATCCTACACATTGGACAAACAAGAAAATACCCACATTGAAACGGGTCTCGGCACACCCTCAACTACTGGGAGCCACTAAGAACAAAGAAGGCGGCTTGGACAATCTCACAGGTATGAGAGACAACAAGGGCTTGGGCTGGGCTGAACAATGTTTCATCTCCTACATGAATCGCGCTGTCAAGACTGGGAGAGGTGGCTGTTTTATCTAACACACAGAAACCAACACAGAGAGTCAAGGGGAATGAAGTCTCAGCACTGGATCTTGGACATCTGGAAATTCCTCCTCCACATCTGCAGACAGCTCCCTGCCGGGGCCCACCCACTTCCACCCCAACCTCCAGCTCTGACCCAGGACCCTCAGCTCTGCCAGTCCCGCCATCTCACCAGACAAATCCTGAGACCCACTCTGCAGTCCCCTTTGCCCCTTTCTCTAGGGCCTCCCAGTGCCTAATCACGTCCCGGAAATACCAGAAAAGGTTGATGCAGCAGCTGCTGGGAGGTCCCTGCTCTCTAAGCGTCTCCTCCGGTGGAGCCTGAGATTCAGTCTCCGCTGGCACCCCATCCCCCTGGATGAAGCAATAACCTCTTCTGGTGGTCTCTTTTGAGAAATAAATGATGAAGCAGAGCACCCTAAGTCTCTGACACTTAAGAATAATTTGCTAGAGTGAGCAGTCTCCTCTAGACACTTATAATTTGGGGGTAGGGCAGACTTGGGGGTGGCAGGAGACTAAACTGAGGAAAAAGTTTCCTAGATAGACTCGGATGCCCTCAGGGCTCTGCTGTCTATGCACGGCTCTCACTGCCCTGTTCCAAGGAAGCTCCAAGGAAGGCCAAAGCCTCAGGAGGAGCCACTTTGAGTGTTGTGGAGAGAACTGGCCTGGAAGTCAGTTTTAGTCTCAGCTTTGCCTACAAATTGCTGGGTGACCTCAGGCCAATAGCTTTCCCTCTCTGAGCCTCAGGTTTTGTTTTTTGTTTTTTTGGGTTTTCTTGAGGAAGATTGGCCCTGCACTGACATCTGTTGCCAGTCTTCCTCTTCTTTTTTCTCCCCAAAGCCCCAGTACATAGTCACGTATCATAGTTGTAGAGTTGTAGCTCTTCTATGTGCGACGCTGCCTCAGAATGGCTTGATGAGTGGTGAGTAGGTCCGCGCCCAGGATCTGAACCGGTGAACCCCTGGCCACCGAAGCAGAGCATATGAACTTAACCGCTGCGCCACTGGACCGGCCCCTCAGTTTTTGTTCTTTATTGAACTTGAGGGGCTTGATACAAAGAGCCAGACTAGCTCTGACATGATGGGGTCTGAGTACACCAACTCCTCTACTAACAATCAAATTAACTCCTTTTGAAAAATAAAAAAATAAAAAGAAATGATACCTGAATAAAGTTGACTCTTTTAAATTTAACTTTTTGGGGATTGGCTTCCTGCTGTGAGTGGAGGTGGGAAACAGAGGCTGAAGGGTGGTGGTGGGCAAACAAGGAAGCCCACGCCTCTTCCTGCCCCTCCAGGAAGACACAAGCCATGGCTCCGCCTCCCCCATTCTCTGGGGACACAGGAAAGGGAGTGGGCTGGGCTGGGGTAGAGCCTTGACACCAGGGTGTCTTAGAGTCCAAGCCGGAGCTGGTGCCTGACCTCCCAGGCCCAGAAAATAAAAAGGTGCCGTAATGGTAACCACGATTCATATTTTTTAACATTTTCTCTGTCTCCGGCTCTGTACCAAATACAACATACACACTATCTCATTTAACCCTATTAACAATCCTCCAAGGGGCACGTACTGTTTTCCGGTTCTGTAAACATATAGCTAAGACTTACAGAGGTTAAATAATTTCAAGAATTCTCTGGGTAAATAAGTAAGAGTAACTCATATTATTAAACGCTAGCAATAACTAGTCAGAAAACTTAAAAGTAAAAACAATTCCTATTCAACATTACCAAAATATATAAAATACCTACAAATAAACATATCTAGAAATGCACAGAAATTTTTGGAAAAAAACCTACAAAACTTTACTGAATGACATAAAAAAAGATCTGGATAAAAAACTGTTTGAAATTTTCCATAATAAAAAAAGGTTTTGCTCTTCCCCAAACAGGAAGCCTTCACAAGGTAAAGATGTCTGTCTTGGCCCACATAATTTCTACCTTAAATATAATCAAAATCAAAAACTGGTGGGTTTTGCAACCCTTAATGAAATAATTGATTCAGGCGATGGTCATCTAGGGCTTCAAAAATCATGAGGTGAAAGTTTGACTGGCACCAGATATTTACAGGGTGCCAAAGGATCACCTCGCAGACTATTTGCTGTTTGTAAGTGGGAGTCTTGGCGACACCACTTCAAACGCATTAACCCATCTTCACCAAAACCAAAAGTGGGTCGGGGAGACTCCTGTTCCTCCTGAGGTGATGTGATACGAAGCACACAGCATCACCAATGAAGTGTTCTTGCCAAGACGGTTGAACTTGGACCTCATCAAGCCTCTAGAGCTAACGTTCATTTACGGGAAGCAGAAGGAAGTTGAAAGATATCACAGGGGAGCAATGTGGGACACTCTAAAGAATAATTCCCCTTTTATGTTCAACAGATAAATAACGAGAAGAAGGAGGAGGAGGAAGGGAAGGAAGAGGAGACGTAGAAATTGGAGAGAATGTTCTAGAATAAAAGAAACTTAGGAGACATTACAACCAATGCAACTGTGCACCTTGTCAGGATTCTGATTCGAACAAATCAACCATACAAAGTCATTTTTTGAGATGATAAGAAAAATGGGATACAAATAGAATATTAGATGAGGTTAAGAAATTACTGTTAATTTTGTTAGGTATGACAACAGTATCATGATTATGTGAGAAAATGTTCTTACTCTTTGAGATGCATACTCAAGTGTTTAAGGGTAAAATGTGAGGCACATTGGATTTACTTTAAAATACCTCAGCCAAAAAAAAAAGGGTGAGGACATACAAGAAGGAAGTGTTGTAAAATGTTAATCGTCGAGACTTTCAGTTATAAGATGACTAAGTTCCCGGAATGTGATGTACAGCCTGATAACTATAGTTATCAGTACTGTAGTGTATACTTGAAAGTTGCTATGAGAGGGGAGTTTTTTTCTTCTTGATGGATCATGCTCTTTTTTTCCCCAGTTCTGTTGAGATATAATTGACATACAGCACTGTGTAAGTTGAAGATGTACAACATAATGATTTGACTAACATATATCATGAAATGATTCTCACAATAAATTTAGTTAACATCCATCATCTCATATAGATACAAAAAAAAGAAAAAGAAAAAATATTTCATGTTCTCACCATAACAACAACAACCACAGAATGGCAATTGTGTGAGGTAAAGGATACGTTAACTAACTTATTATAATTAGCATTTTGCAATATATACATGTATCCAATGATCACATTGCACACCTTAAACCTACACAATGTTATACATCAATTATATCTTAATAAAGCTGGGAAAAATGTTAATTATTGAATCAGGTGATCGGTATACAGGGCTTCGTAAAAGTATTTATTGTTCTTTTGTGTATTTTTAAAAATTTTTATGATAAAATGTTTAACAAAAGACAATGGATTTATTTTGGGAACTTAAAAACATGATTCTTAGGTTCACATAGAAAAATGGAATACTTGTGCCGTGGACGATTGAAAACATAGATTAATGAAGGGTGATGGACACCACCAGTCACGAAATTGGGTTGTGAAGCTACAATTACAGAAGCGGCATTGACACGAGAATAAACAGTCAAAGGGAGAGAACAGAAAATCCAGAAACAGCCTCTGTTACATGGAAGACCTGAGTCTTTGATAAAGATCTGATTTCCAATCAACGGCGAAAGTTTGAATTATTCACTAAATGATACTAGAACAACTGCTTAATAACTTAGAAAAATATATTTCCCTATCTCACACCCTAAACCAAAATAAATTTCAGACGACTTAAGGAATTAACATGTTTTTCAAATATCATAAAGGAATTATAAGTAAATGTAGTGAATATTTATCTGACATCAGAGGCAAAAAAGACTTTTTTCAGCATAAAAACAAAGGGAGAACATATGAATGAAAAAACTGAGTGGACCACCCTGGAGTTTAAAACTTTGGTACACAGCAAAAACAAAGAAACAGATATTTGCAGTGTGGGATTAGAATAAGCATTCATCAAGCTCATCTCATTCAATCCTCAGAACCATCCCATAAAATAAATATTATTATCTCTACTTTATAGAAGAGTAAACTGAGGTTTAGAAAAGCTAAGACAGTTGTCCAAAGTCACACAGCTAGAACCTGGTAGCACTAGGGTTCAAAATCAGGTCTATCCTACTCCAGTTTACGTCTGCTAGCCATGTTACCATACTGCCTCTTGTGCGTGACTAGTTAGTAGTATCCTTAATATGTAAATAGCTCTTAGAACTCAATAACAAAAAGTTCCCCCAATAAAAATGGGGAAGATACAGAAACAGGCAATTCACAAAAGAAGAAATACAATCAGTCAGTATAAACAGATGAAGAAATGCTCTCCCTCACCAATATTCAGAAAAAGGCAAATTAAAATGAGACACTGTTTTCCATTGGCAAAGATTTGATTTACTTCTTTCTTAACATCCTATACCTGGTGAGTGTATCTGTTAAGGATCCTTGGTTGTGAGCAACAGCAACTGAATTTTAGACTGTTCTCATTGGAGCCCTGCCTTCTCTGTTCAGGATTTGAATGGAGGGGCGGGCAGGTTAGAGGTCACGGAAGAGTCCAGTGGCTCTAACCTGGGTCAAATGCCCTCACCTGTCATAGGGGAAGTGCCTGGTGATTGGCAGCCCCTCAGAATTACAGGAGCTGGGGAGCAATGACTCCACCAAAGGAACGGATGCTGGGCAGACAAAAACAAGACACATCTACTGCAGAGCAGGTGGAGGGTCCCATATACTCATTTACTTCCTTTCTGAAATGCAATTTGACTGGATATTCAAAGCCTGAAAAATGATCATGCCTTTTGACCTAGCATTTATTTTTGTTTTGTTTTGTTTTTTTATTGAGGTAAAATTGACATATAACATTATATTAGTTTCAGGTACACAACATAATGTCTTGATATTTGATTATACTGCAAAATGATCACCACAATAAGTCTAGTTAACATCCGTCAACATAAATAGTTACAAATTTTTTTTCTTGTGATGAGAACTTTTAAGATCTACTCTCTTAACAACTTTCAAATATGCCATACAGTATTATCAACTATAGTCACCATGCTGTACATTACATCCCCAGGACTTATTTATGTTATAACTGGAAGTTTGTATGTTTTGACTGACCTAGCATTTCTACTTTGACAAATTTACCCTAAGAAAATAGAGATGTGACTCAGAATATACGTACAAAGATTGTTGTCACAGCTTTATTTATGAGAGTGAAAAATGGAAATCTATACGTTTTATAATAGGGAACTGATTATATATGTTTTGGCATGTCTATCTTACAAAATACCATGTAACCATTAAAAATGATGATATGGGAAGACACTTCATGATGCAGGAAAATGTCCTCAAAATAATTTTAATTGAAAAAGCATTTCTTCAATATATATGTGTAGTTTGTAATCAGGAAAAGAATTAGCCTCAAAATATTCTCCTAAATAAAGCTGCCAAGAGGATGCTAGAATTCCAAAAGTAACATTAGATCTTAGAATAAAGGGCCCCTCTTTTCCTGAGAGCTTAGAAGACAGCATGAGGGATTCAAGTTAAACTCAAGGAAGAACTTCCTGACTGTGAGGGTTGTCCTGGCCTGCAATATCCTCTTCCTTTCTCAGGGTCAGATGAGGTAATGGTTTGCTTCCAAGACCCAGGAACCGGATGGGGATTATGAGGAGGCAACGACAAAAGTCCCAGCTTAGTTAGGAATTAACTGTGTGTCCTTGAACCAGTCCCCTCCCATCTCTGGTCTCCAGTTTCCTCATCTTTCAAATGGGAGGGTGGGAGGACGGTCTTGCTCTCCTCCAGTCCTGGTAAGGTACTGTGGTTGACGGGGGTTTCTGTTTGGGGCCCCTTGGGAGCCTGAGCCCCAGCTGCCTCTCGTCTACCAAATGCAGGAGCCAAATAATGTGAAATCTAAGGTGGGTTTTTTGGCTGAGAAGACTTTTTGCTCAGGACCCCTTAGGGCCAAGGAACGGGTCCCAGAAGCCACCGACATCTGCTGTGACCAGCAACCTCAGCCAAACCAAAACCCAGGCTCCATCCACCCCTGACGGCTGAGCCAGCCCCAGGCAGAGGGCAGTTCTACCAGATGCACGGGAGGGATCTCACCACGGGCGGGGAGGGCTCTCTCTCCCGTCCACGGGGGCCTGGGCTGGCCTCACTCACCATGCCAGCCCGGGCCAGCCTTCTCCAGCCCTCTCCAGCAGGGAGCTCTGACACAACCCTAATGCTGCCTGGGCATCCAGAACTCTGCCAACCCCTCCTTGCCGTTCAAAGCTGACTTCTACCCGCTGCTGGGGCTTCAAGATCTTAGAGAGCCAGGAAAGGGAGTATGTGGCTCAACAGCCTTCACCCTTTATACAGATGAGAAAAACTGAGGTCTGAAGAGGAAGAAGACTTGCCCAAGATCACAGCCCAAGTCAGCAGTGCAGGCAGGACTGGATCCTAGCCCCCAACACCCAGGACCTGCCCCACCCACCATCAGTTCTTGCACAAGCACCCTCGCACTGAGGCTCTTGGGCCGGGGTGGAGCCAGGATGAAGCAGACACGTGCCACTCCATCCACCCTTCTCTTTCCTCCCCTGACTCAGTGGCTCTAGCCTTCCTGGAGGTACAGGTGTTCATTTAGGGGCCCCTGGGCCTTGACCTTATTAGGTGCCAGCAGCAGAAACATGAGGGCCTGGAGCCTCCTCCTCCTGGTGGCCCTCCTGGCTTTGGGGAGCCAGCTGCCAGCTGCCACAGGCAGGAGGAAGGGAGGTGAGTGTGGGTCGGTTTCTGTGCTCCAGAAACCAGGTGGGGTCTACCTCTCTGGGGAGAGCAAGGGTTTGAGTAAGGCAGGCAATGAGTGTGTGCCTGTGTGCGTGTCTGTGTGTGTCTCTGTGTGTGTACCTGTGTGTGTCTGTGTGTGTGCCTGCTTCTTTGTGCTTCCAGCTGCTTGCGTTTTGTTTGCGCGTCTTCGTGCCTGTCAGCCTGCCCACATCTGTATCAGTAAATGTCTTCCTGCCAGTGTCTCAGTGTTTATGTCTGGCTACACGTCTGAGCGTGGGACTGTGTGTGCACGCCTGCGCCTGTCTCTGTGTATACGTGTATCATTGTGCCTGCTTGTCTGTGTGAATCTGCGTCTGTACATGTATACTTAGCATGACTGCATCATGTGTGCGTCGAGCCTGTGTGCCTGTACATGTGTGAACATGTGTCTCTGCGCCTCTGGGGAGCGGGGAATGAACCTGTCGGCACCTGCTCTTCTCTGGTTGTCTCCATGGAGGTGTCCAGATCTGTGGGTCCACATGGCAGGGAGATGACCCTTTTTGTCATCTTGTGTGGCCAACAAGGCCATGCCTGGTCTGGCCTCTGCCCATCTTGTTTCTTTCCTTCTTGGGCCTTCTCAATCCCCCAGCCCAGTCTGTGGAAGGGACTCGAATTGAGTAGGGGGTGTGGTTTCTGAGATCTGGGATCTGTTAGGAGGAAGCTCTACTTCTCCTTTGCCTCCCTGAAAAGGCTGGGCTGACCTGTCAACAGGTGAGGGAGGCCGGGCCTGCCGGAGTAGCTAGACAGGTGCCTCCCTGACCTGGGCAAGGCCTCCGCCCCCGTCTCCTTCTGGGGCTGGAACACTCTGACCTACATACACCTGTGCAGGCCTGCCTCTGCTTTGGGGGAAGGGGACAGGAATGGGCACATGCGGCCCTGGAGAGCAGTTCCCTGCATCCTCTCTGCCCCCTCTAGCCTAACTTGGGCCTTCCTCAGAGGCAGGGCTCTCTCCCTGGGGCCTGGTTTGGAGAGGAGAGTGCTCCGAGACCCCCGGCAGAGGAGGGAAGGATGCTGGCAAGCTCCAGGGCCAGAGTCCGTGCTGGCTGTGATTCATGCGCCGTCACCACATTCCTCCTCACTGCCACACTGTGAGCTCGGGACCATTTTTATCCCCATTTTGCAGATGAGGAACCCAAGGCTGGGGGGAAAGCACATGCCCAAGGCCAAATATTGACTCTGAGTTAGTGTCAGAAGTGGCATTTGAGGGCAGGTCTTTGGAATCAGGAAGACTCACCTCCCCAACTTACTCCTTGAAAAAGGCCTCATGCCTCTCTCTCAGGAGTAAATGGTGTGTTGAGGAACAAGGGCCTGGCATACAGTAAGTGTACACAAGTGGGCAATTCGGGAGAGCTGCTGGGGGCACTGGGAGAGAACACCCCGATACTCAGCCCAGCTGCTCAGAGATGAGAGCGGGCACCTGCAGAACCTGCGCCGGCTCAGAACCTCTCTGATGGCCAAGTGGAACGCGCTGGTCTCTCTCCCAGTTCACCACGTCTCCTCCTTCCCTGGTTCTCTCCCATGAGACATCTGCCTGGCTCTCAGCAGAATCTCAGACGATGGGGGAGTGACAGGGTTGAGGGAAGGGAAGTCTCGGTTTGCTGTCTGTGGAAGACCAGGCACCTCTGTTTAAAAGAACACCCCTACTCAAACGTCTAGGGGTCCCTGACATACAGAGCCTGGCATAGTTCCTGGCAAATAGTAAGTGCCTAACAAACATTTTCGGTGGTTCTGTGGTATTGGTGGATAGATCTGTGTCTGGGGAGCTCTGTGCATATGATAGAGTGTATGTGACTGTGTATGCACGTGTATGTCGCTGTTCACACCCACACATGTTCTATATATTTATATATATGACTGTGTATATCTGAGTCTATGTGTAGTTATCTGTGTGTATATATTTATGTGTGTAGGCATGTATATACGACAGGATGCCTCTATATTTGACTATGTGAATATGACACATTCTATCTGTTTGTACATATATCTAACTATCTTGTGAATGTCTGGATGTGTGTGTGTGTACATATATATGTCTATATGTATATGTATAGGTCAAACCATATGAAATTGCTATTTTTGTAAATCAAAGTTGACTATTAGCAATTTCATATGGTTCAGCCCGTAGCTAATTGTCTGTACACATCTAAGTGTGTTTGCATATTTGACCGTGTATGTGTATCTGTGTGTGTGTGTGTGTGTGTATTTGTGTCTGGGTGTGATTCTTTCATTCTCTGAGTCTACATATCCGCGAGACTTACGTGTGCTGCATGGCTGGCAGTGCGTATGACTGTGTCTCTATGTATCCCTCGTGTGCGGGGAAGCTGAATTTAGAGGGAAGCTTAGAAAAGGCAGATGAAGACTTGAGTGTGACCCTGTCACACTGTCCCTGCACACTCCCAGTGTTCATTCCCACCTCCACACTGTTGCTGCCACAGTTCTCCCCGCTTGATATGCCAGTTTCAGCCTCTCTTCCTGTCTGTCTGTCTGTCCATCTGTCCTCAAGGCTCAGGTCCCAGCCCCTCCTCCCGGAAGCTCTCCCTGGCTGTATGACCTGATCCACTCCACCCCACCCCAGCCCCCAGGGAGCTCCTGCTTTGAGTTCAGGTGGCTCTATCTGGCCCACTCCTTGAGGCCTGGGCACCGCTGGCCAGGGCTACACCCTGGACCTCAGAGAGTCTCCCAGGGCCCCTCCCACCCCCAGCCTGGGGAGGAGAGGCAACCAGAGGAGGGGGCTCCCTCACGGGCTAAGCTGCTCTTTCTCCAGCAGGGGGCAGCAATTCAGTTTAAGCCAACCCAATCAAACAGTTGACGTTGGTTGACTTAGAGCACTTACTGTATGAGCAAGGTGCCTACTATGTGTGTGCCCCGCACTCAGTCAGGGGAGGGAGGGGAAGGTGGACACCAAGTAAAGCCACAGCACTGGATCCAGCTTCAGCTGGGGGCTCTTGAACCTTTTCTCAGATGCTAGACTGAAGTGAAGGCCTGGGACCAGTCCCCATCCCCAGGGTTCAACGGTGGCCAGAGCAGAGGGGTGGGAGGTGAGGCCTTGATTTCTCCTTCTAAATGGAGGAAGATACTGATTCAAGCCTTCTGTGTGAAATCTGGAAATGGCCCAAAATCCCAACAAGAAGAGGGACTAGGTAAGCTCCGGGATGGAACATTCTAGAGCCTTTCCGAGGACTGCCTCAAAGACTGAGTTGATACAGATCCCTGAACCAATGCTGCTTGCAACAGTGCAAGCACACGGCACAGATGTGGCCGACTGTGGCTGTGTGATAAGGCACTAGGCTGGCAACAGCTAACACACCTGCAATGCTGAATCTCCCTTCAAAACCCTTTCTTTCAAATCGTCACTGAGCCCCTAGTGTTTTGTGTCAAGGGCTGTGTTTCAGCCAAATGGTGAGCAAAGCAGGTAGGGGGTCTATTCTCATAGCCTCCGGCCAAGTGAGAGAAGCAGATGGATGCAGAGTCACAGACTCTGAAGGAACAATCCTGTGTGAGTGTATAAGAGTGAGATGGGGGCTGACCTAGTTAATCTGGGGTCAGAGAAATAGGGTCTCCTGAGGATGTGGTGTTTCGGCTGAGACCTGATGGATGGGGTCTGGGAGAGAGCACCAGGCAGAGGGCACAGCCAAAGGGAGGCCCTGTGAAGAGAAGGGCTCAGAGGGGGTTAGGAGCTGAAAAGCGGGAACTGTGGAGAGGGTGAGGCCAGGGAGATGGACAGGGGCCAGACCTGGCCCGGCCTGGTTGGCCCAGGTGGAGATTTTGAACTTAATTTTTTCCTATTCTTTACGTCATCTGAGTCTCAAACCAGCCCTGGGAAGAAGGAGTCCAGCTTCCCATTTCATAGCTTGGAGTCAAAAAAAACTTGCCAGCCATTTGTGACAACATGGATGGACCTTGAGGGCATTATGCTAAGTGAAATAAGTTAGAGAAAGACAAATACTGCATGATCTCATTTATATGTGGAATCTAAAAAAAACAACAACCAAAAAAACGAAGCTCATAGATACAGAGGACAGATTGGTGGTTGCCAGAGGTGGGGGGGTGGGGGCTGGGTGAAATGGGTGAAGGCGGTCAAAATGCACAAACTTCCAGTTATAAAAGAAATAAGTTGTGGGTCTGGCCCTGTGGCTTAGCGGTTAAGTGCGTGTGCTCCACTACTGGCGGCCCAGATTCAGATCCCGGGCGCGCACCTAAGCGCTGCTTGTCCGGTCATGCTGAGGCCGCGTCCCACATACAGCGACTAGAAGGATGTGCAACTGTGAAATACAACTATCTACTGGGGCTTTGGGGAGAAAAAGGGAAAAAAAATAAAGGAGGAGGATTGGCAATAGATGTTAGCTCAGGGCCGGTCTTCCTCAGCAAAAAGAGGAGGATTGGCATGGATGTTAGCCTAGGGCTGATCTTCCTCACACACACACAAAAAAATGCAATTGTTTAAAAAAGAAAAAAAATCTAAAAAAAAAAGAAAGAAGGCATGGGGATGTAATGTACAGCATGATGACTGTCATTAACAACACTGTATTGCATATTTGAAAGTTGCTAAGACAGTAGATCTTAAAAGTTCTCATCATAAGAAAAAAATTGTAACGATGTGTGGTTACAGATGTTAACTAGACTTATTGTGGCAATCATTTCACAATATACAGTCAGCCCTTCAGATCCTGGGGTTCTGCCTCTGTGGGTTCAACCTCAGATGGTTGCGTCTGTACTAAAGATGTACAGACTTTTTTTCTTGTCATTATTCCCTAAACATTACAGTAAAACAACTATTTACATAGCATTCACATTGTATTAGGTATTACAAGTAATCTAGAGATGATTTAAAGTATATGGGAGGATGTGCGTAGGTTATATGTAAATACTATACCATTTTATATAAGGGACTCGAGCATCTGCGGATTTCGGTATCCACGGGGGTCCTGGAACCAATCCCCTGTGGATACCGAGTGATGACTGCATACAAATCTGACATCATTATTTGTACACCTGAAACTAATGTAATGTTATATGCCAATTACACCTCAATTAAAAAATTTCAAAATAAGTAAAGGTAAATTTATCAAAAAAAAAAAATCTTGCCAGAGGACAGGCAACAAGTAAGGGGTGGAGAATTCAGATCTTGTGATTCCCAGGTCAGTGCTTATTACATAACTCTGAACTGCCTCCAGCTGCAAGATTTGGGGGTTCTCTTACAGAGAAATTGGGGGGCTGTCCACCGGACGATGAGCCCTGCCTCCAATCAGTGCTTGACCAGTGCATGGACGACAGCCAGTGTCCCTCCAGGATGAAGTGCTGCTCCCGAGCTTGCTCTCGCCAGTGTGTCCGTATGGTCTCAGGTAAGGTCCGTCTCCTCCTTGCTGACCGCTGAAGCCCCAAGCCCCAAGCCCCAGGGCTGGGGCACAGGCAGGGCTCACCCAGGCCCCTGTGTTGCAGTAAAGCCGGGCAGCTGCCCCAAGGACGCGCTGCGCTGCCTCAGCCCCATCCAGCACCTGTGCCGCACGGACACGGACTGTCGGGGCTCTCGTAGGTGCTGCCCGGGCGCCTGCGGCCGGGACTGCCGGAACCCTGTCAGAGGTATGGCTCCTGTGCAGCTGGGGCAGGTCCTTTCCCTCTCTGAGCCCCAGCTCACGACATCCTTCCAGTTCAACACACTTAACAGGATACCTTCAGAGAAGCCTGGGCCTCCCTGTGGCCAGAATTGGGGAAGTAGATGGAGTGGGAGGGGTCCTGTTAGGACCACCGAGGAACTGGGGATCCTTGGTTCTCTTACTGAACTTGCTGTGTCACCTGGACCGCAACCCTAAACTGCTCTGGGCTTCAGTTTGCCCTTGTGAAGGAGAGAGGTGGGTCCTGCCTTCGTGGCCACCAGGACTGGGCTGATGGGGTCTGGATGGGGGATCAAGCCCAGACCTCAGAGCCCCGTTATGGGATGGGGTTAACCCTCTCCTCCTTTCTCCCCAGGCTAATTCTGGGCTAGGATCCACAGCTCTGAACCTCAGGTTGGGGTTCCCAGCAGCAAGAGATGAGGATGAGGGGCCTGTGACCTGCCACCCACACAGCACTATCTCTGCCAGCGGCGGTTCCCACCTTCCGATAAACACTGATCTGCCGTCACTTCCCTTGCAACCCATCCACCCCTGGTTTCTCCTCCTGGGAGTCAAGGTCCATAGCCAGACCTCAAAGGACTCCTCTCCTGTACCACTGCCACACTGAGCTTCTTATCCTTCCTAACACCCACTTACACGTCTCTTTGTACATTCGTTTCTTCCACCTAAAATGCCCCAGTCAGGTAGGCCTCTCTTCATAGAGTCCTGACCCCTCCCTCAGGCAGCCCAACCACCTCGAATGTATGTTCTAGCAAGTTTCCGAACATCAGTCTATTCTCCTGCCTCTTTCACAGATTCACCATACTTGCCAAATAGCTTCATGATTCTGTGTACGGCCTGCACTGCTATTCACCTAATGTTTTTCTTCCTTTGTATATGAATAAATTTATTTCAACAGAAAACCTTGATATCACTACATAAATGAGGTAAGTGGGATCACTTGCCACAAATAGAATGGAACCGTAAAAGAAAATGCAATGAAAACAGCTAAGTTCCATTAAAGTAAATCATGTCGGATTAATGGTTAATAATACTATTAAGTTCTAGCTGGATACTGCCACATGCCGAGACTGTGAGCCTGACGCCTGCCCTCTGTCTGTGTTGGAATAAATGAAGACGAGCAAAGGTTAAGAGATGTTAAAGACACAGGTCTCTAAAGTGAGACTCCCTCCTTGGGAAGGGTGGGGTAAAATATAGTACTCCCTAGAAGGAAGGGGTAAAATATGATTCTGGGGTAATCAGAAGGACTGAAAAGAGAAGAACTAGAACTTTCTTACTCCAAGAGTCAATGTTGAATAATGTTGCATCCGGATGCACCCTAAGATCATTCCAAACTGCTCCACGTTTGGGGAAATGTTGCCTGAACAGTTGGGATGTCATTGTTTATGGGAGGGTCTGCCTCCACCCTTGGAGGGGACCTCCTTCACCTCGATTTCTCCAGGGCCCGGTCTGTAGTCAGGGTCCAATGAGTGGGGGGTCAATGAGGGAATGACAGCCATCCACAGGACGTTCCTGGACCCAGAGAGCTGGACTCCTGACTGTCCCTCTCCCCCAGGACTTGCTTGGGGAGGGAAAGGAGATGAGCAGGCTCCTTCCTGGTTTATCTCCTGGGTCTCCTCAGCTGATAGAAGAATCTGGGGCTGGGCAGTCAACTGTGGGGGCGAGGCTTGGTCTCCAGGTCTTCTTTCCTTGTTCCCTTGACCTGGCAGTGTGGTCACAGCTGAGCCACCACTCTGGGCTTCTGTTTGCCCTGTTGGAAGATGGAAAGAATTCTACTTCCTCACTGCCATGGTCCTACTCACAGGATTCAAATGCCTGAACTGCTGACTGAAAAGCAGCAAATGCTAACTATATGGATACAAGGGGGGGCCTGGGCGAGGACGGAAGGAGAACCATCTGTGAGTCACTGACTCCCTGCGAGCTTGGATATTTCCCTTCCTCTTTCTGGGCCTCAGTTTCCCCATCTATAATCTCAAGTGGTTAACACAGGTCATACAGTACATGGTATTGTTTGCCCCCAATCGCCCCTTCCCTCCTCACCCTGACCATGGCTTCCCTGGGGGACAGTATACATTCCTGGCCTGGTGATTTGGGGCTTGGCCCTGGGACCTGCTTTGGCTAATGGGATATGGGTGGAAGTGACAACGTGCCAGTTTCAAGGCAAGGCACCAGCCTTCTTGGAGCTTCCACCCTGCCATGAGAAGAGCTTGCCTAGAAGTCACTGGTCTCAGGATGAAAGACACCTGTGGCACCCTGAAGCTGAGCTGTCCCAGCCAATCCTCAGACTTGCGAGAGGGAAATAAGTGTTTGTGATAGGAAGCTAGTGAGATTTGGGGGGTGTTCATTACCGATTTATTGCAAGAAGAGCTTGTCTAATTCAGATGATGAGTATTATTCTTTAGTGAATGCCCACTCTGCCTCACACATTAAAACTCATTTCAGGGCCGGCCCCGTGGCTTAGCGGTTGTGTGTGCGCTCTGCTACTGGCGGCCCGGGTTCAGATCCCGGGCACGCACCAAGGCACCACTTCTCTGGCCATGCTGAGGCCATGCCCCAAATACAGCAACTAGAAGGATGTGCAACTATGAGGTACAACTATCTACTGGGGCTTTGGGGGGGAAAAAAAAGGAGGAGGATTGGCAATAGATGCTAGCTCAGAGCCGGTCTTCCTCAGCAAAAAGAGGAGGATTAGCATGGATGTTAGCTCAGGGCTGATCTTCCTCACAAAAAAACAAACAAACAAACAAAAAAACTCATTTCATTCAACCATCCTGTAACCCTGAGGAAGGTGGGCATTGTTATTCCTATTTGACAATGAAGACACAGAGGCTTTGAGATAAGTGACTTGCCCAAGACTCCCAGCTAAGAGATGAAATAGCCAGGATCAAACCACACCACATTCCTCCTTAGACGCTGATAAAATCAACAACAGTTAAAATTCCAGCACGCTTACCCTGTGCCAGGTGTCATTTTAATTACTTTACATGTATAATCTCATTAAATCCTCACAGCTTGACCGTGTAGGCCCTATTATTTTTGCCCATTTCACATTTGAAGAAACTGAGGCACAAAGAGGTTAATCTGGCCAAGGTGGTACAGATTATAATTAGTAGAGCTGGGATTCAACCCCAAGGAGAGACGCCAAAGCTTACACCTTGTTGACTCCACTAATTACATTCTGGCTTTGAAAATTTCTTCCAGCTCTGAAGACTCAGTTTCCATCTGAAAAACGGGGATTACGAAGACCCAAGAAGGTTACATGAACCAGCCCCAATTTTAGGCAGCTGGAACCTGAGTCTGATGGTACGCAGCCCATTGCCCTGGGTTTCTTTCCTGAAAGGCATCAGGAGGAAAATTAAGAAGCCCCAGGAGGAGGCTCCCAGGGGAGCCAGTTAGGACTCGGCTGCGAAGGGCCCCATGGCTGTCCTGAGGCCCTGAGTCCTGAGCTGGTTCCTGGAGCAGCAGGAGGTGGCAGGTCGAAGGCCACAGCTTCTCTGGCTACAGATGGCAGCAGCCACACAGCCCCTTCTAGAGTCACCTGCTCAGCCTCCTGGCTAACTCACTACCTGTTCTATCAGGTCTCTGCAGGACCAGCTCTGTCCTCAACTACCAAATTCCAGTCCATCCAGCTCCATCTCCACTACCTGTCTCCACTCTCCTTCTGGAAAGTCTCCTGGGAGGCTGGACACCTGCATCCAGGAGCCTGGGTCTTCAATCTCCAATCCTGCTTTCTTCCCTCACTCATTCAGTAAACGTCTGCTGAGCAATTAGTCCAGGCTCCAGGCAGTACCCTCACAGAGCTCACGCACTAGAAGATGAGACAAAGCCCTAGCTAGAGAGTTGCATGATGTGCATCAGACTGAAGGAATCCAGGAGACTATGGGAGGCCAGGAGGGACCTAACTCAGCCTGGAGACCAGAGAAGACTTCCTGAAGGAGGTGGTAGCCAAGCCAAGACCTTGGGTTTTAGTAGGAGTTAGCCAAGTATGACACTGCCAGTCACCCATTCGCCTCTTCTTCCTTACCAACAGCAATGTCCCCAGTTAGAAACATTTGCCCACCCCCCTATGCTACTGGGGTGCTGGTGACATTCTATATTTTGACCTGGGTGGCAGTCACATGGATGCATAAATTTGTAAAAATTAATTTAGCTGTAACTTAAGATTTACTATAAGAGCATTGTGCTTCAATTTTAAAAACTAAATTAAATTTAAAAAATTGTTTCCTCCCCAGGCTCCCTTGCAGCTAGGATGACCATGTGATCCAGAACTGGCCAATCAGAAGTTAGGAGAAGTCTACTGGGTGGAACTTCCCAGAAAGCTATCCTTTTCCTAGCAAATGAGAGAGATTCAGCCTTTGCCCATCATCCATTCACCATATGTCCTTCCTGGAGCACGGCTGCTTCAGGTAGAACTGGTATCTTGTCACCTTGAGGATCGTCTTAGGTGGGTTCCTCGGAAGCAGATCTTGAGATGAAGACTCATAGGATGGTGATGTTTTGGAAATGCTCCCAAGAGAAATGGGTATGGGAGTGGAGAAGCGTACCAGGAAGGGAAGGAGGCCAGTAAGGGAGTGACAAGCAAAGTCCCACCGGAGGGTTCTAGAGACAAGTGTAGGTGACTCTTCTGAGTTGTCCTTGTGGGGCAAGGGAGCGGAAGCATTTATGTCTCTGTACCCTTCAGTTATCAGTTAAGAACTATGGGGAGCTTTGGTGACATAAGTCCCCAGGCACTTCAGGCTCTCCCTGTGTGCTGGTGTAGCAGGCTCCACAGCCTTGCGGAAGCCCTTGGACAAAGAGGCGCAGAGACTAGCTGTCGGGAGAGAAAGCATACCAGGAGCCAGTGTGCACAAAAGCGGTAAAGGGAGCCAGAAACCAGTGTGTATAAATGCGGTAACGGGACCCAAGGGGATATGGACAAAGCACTGACATCCTCTGCTACTAGAACGAGAGCCACACAAGAATACTGGAGGAGGAAGTGACAAAGAGGCTGGGTCTTCAGTGCCATTCATGGGCAGCTGCACCATCTCCGGACCGCAAAAAAATGTCAACTCCTCTCTGATTAAGCCACTCTGGTTCAGTTCTTGTTCTTGCAGCTAAATTAAATCCTAGCCAATAAACTGGGTAAAGAAAGGGCAGAAAGAGTTGTTCATGGAGAGGGAACAGCGTGTGCTACTCCTCACCACAATTCCGAAAGGTAGTATTGTTCCCATTTTACGGATGAGGAAGATAAGAATCCAAGAGGAGATATCACCTGGCCCATGGTCCCACAGCAATTTAGTGGTAAAGGCAGGGTTCAAAACCAGTTGTATTAGTTATCTATACTGCATAACAAATCACCATACATGTAGTGGCTTAAAACAACACACATTGATTATCTCACGGTTTCTGTGAGTCAAGAATCCAGGAGTAGTGGGTCCTCTGCTTCAGGCCCTCACAAGGCTGAAATCAAGGTGTCAGCCAGGGCTAGGGTCTCATCTGAGCCTCTACTGGAGAGAGCCACTTTCAAGTTCATGTGGTGGTTGGCAGAATTTCAGTTCCTTGAGGGCTGTTGGACTGACTTCCTCAGGTCTCAGCTGGTTGTTGGCCAGACGTTGTCCTCATAGCCTTGCCTTTCCAGCATGGCGACTAGCTCCACCAAATCCAGCAGGAAGTCATGATCTTGTGTAACCTAATCCGGGAAGCAACATTCCATTGCCTTTGCCGTATTCTATTCATTAGAAGCAAATCAGTAGGGGCCGGCCCCGTGGCCTAGCGGTTAAGTGCGCGAGCTCCACTGCTGGTGGCCCACGTCCCGATCCCGGGCGCGCACCGATGCACCGCTTCTCCGGCCGCGCTGAGGCCGCGTCCCACATACAGCAACTAGAAGGATGTGCAGCTATGACGTACAACTATCTACTGGGGCTTTGGGGAAAATATTAATTAATTAATTAATTAATTAAAGAAGCAAATCAGTAAATCCTGCCCACACTCAAGGGGAAGAGATTACACACGAGCATGAATACCAGGAGGCAGACATCATTGGGTGACACTCTAGAAGCTGCCTGCCATGCCCAGGTCTACTTAATCACGAAAATGTCTGTACTTTATGCAACATCAAGCTTACTCTTTAGGCTAAAACCTCATGGGTTCAGATGGCCATTTCCGGCCAGGGACTGAAGGAGAATTTGGGGACAGCCCATTCATGGCACGTAAAGCGTATGGATACCCCTTTAGCCCCAGAGGCCCATAATGCCCCTCTTCCCACTCCCGTCACTCATTAATTCATCCAACACTCCGTTTACCTCCCATATGATCTGAGGATGAAACCAAATCCTGGTTCCACTCTCTTCTGCCCTTGGGAGATAGGTCTACCTTTTCTCTTTCTGGAAACTACCTTTTCAAATCCAGGGGAAACCTCCTGAGTTTTGGGGGCAGTGAAGGCAGCAGAGAGAGTACTAGGCCAGGAAATAGGAGACCTGCTTCTCTGTAGATCTGTCTCAGTTTCCTCGTTGGTGAAATGAGGGAATTGGGTAAGATGATCGCTAAGCATCTTCCTGCTCTAACTTCTTACTCTGAGGGAAAAACTGAAAGGGCACAGCCTAGAGCTGCACTGTCCAATATGGTAGCCACTAGCCACATGTGGCTACTGAGCATGTGAAATGTGATTAATCCAAATTGAGATTTACTGTAGGTGGATGCAGGAGACAGAATTCTAAGATGATTCCAAGTGACCCTGACCCTGTATAATCTCCTCTTTGAGTGCTAGTAGAATCTGAGATGTGTGTTATATGGCAAAAGGGACAGTGTCCTGGGTGGGCCTGGCCTAAGCAGATGAGTTCTTTAAAAGCAGAGGAGTTTCTCTAGCTGGTCCCAGAAGAAGAAGTCAGTACTCTGGCTTGCCCGGAAGAAAGCAAACATCCATGTTGGGAACTGCCTGTGGGGCCACGTGGCAAGAAACCACAGGCAGCCTCTAGGAGCTGAGAGTGATCTCTGGCAGAGAGTAGGAAAAGGGGGACCTTAGTCCTATAACCACAAGAGAATGAATTCTGCTGAAAATCTGTGAGCTCAGAAGAGACCCCAAAGCCCAGATGAGAACCACAGCCCTGGCTGACACCTTGACTTCAAGCTGGTGGGACTCTGAGTAGAGAATCCAGTGATGCTGTGTCAGATTTCCGACCTCTAGGAACTGTTTGTTTTGTTTAAGTTTGTATTGTTTTAAGTTGCTAAGTTTGTGGTAATTTGTCACACAGCAAAAAAAACCTAATACACTGGATTTCAAAGACAGTACAAAAATGAAAATGTAAAATATCTCATTAATAATTTCTATATTGATTCCATGTTGAAGTTATAGCATTTTGGATATACTGGGTTAAATAAAATATATTATTAAGACTAATTTCACTAATTTTTACTTTTTTTAATGCTGCTATCAGAAAATTTTAAATTATATGTGTGGCTTGCATTATATGTATCGAACGGTGCTGGCCTAGAGAACTCAGAAGTTACTCATATGACCTTGGGTGAACCTCTTCAAGCCTTGCATTTCTTATCTGTGAGACTAGAATAATAATAGCACCCACCCTGTGCATATATTTGCAGCTTAAATGAGATGAGGCCTGTAGAATACTTGGCCCAAGGCAAGTGCTCAATAAATGTTGGTTAATAGCATTATTAGTAGTAACAATTAATATTTGTGAAGTAGAAATCCTTTCTTGTATCCAGGTCTGAATCTCCAGCACCCTCTCCCCAAACAGGCACACAGTAGGCGCTCAATAAATGCTTGCAGATTACACATCCTTGACAAAGCTCTTTGGCACAGTTCTCCCTTACCCTCACAACCCACTTGGAACGCAGGAATAAGGAATCTGTGGGCAGCTGAGGACACAACTTCAGGGGGCAAAATGATCTGTTTCAGACTTCACAGCCCATAGGGGAAGAGCCTGGGCCCACAGCCCGAGGAGGCCACCTTCTGCAGCTCCTAAAGCAGAGCCCCTGTCCCAGTCTTGGAAGATGTGAGTTCCAAGCCCAGGTCCACGACTCCTAGCTAAGTGCCCTGAGCAGGTCACTGAGCCTTGTCTGTAAAACCGGGAACATAAGACCCTGCCCCTGCCAAATTTGTGTCAGGAATAACTTAGATAAGTCACCTGGAGCAGAGTACCTGGTGCATTGGAAGGACACAATTAAGGAAGCTATTATTACTGTTGTTGTTCCTTTGTCGGAGAAGCTCCAGCTGAAATCCCTCTCTAGGGGAACCCCCGTCCCCTAATAACTCCTCATCCCCTGGCCCCTGACTTAGGGGGATGCCCCGGCTGTTGGGCCCAGTCTCCAGGCACCTCCTCCCCCCAACCGAGTCAGGAATAGCAACCACCGCCTCCGGCCGCCCGCGGCCTCGCTCCCTCCCCCGGCAGGGATCGATGCGGTCTCAGCCGCTGGGGACGGAGGAAGACGGGGAAGGAGAGGGCAGCGGGGCCTCCGGCAGCAGCGAGGCTCGGCGGGGCCACCGGGACAGAGACGAGCCCAGGCGCGGCCAGGGGTTCCCCAACCTCGGCGCCTTCGGGGACAGACGCGCCCGGCGGGTGGGAGCACTGGAGGGGCCGCGACAGGTAAGGGGCCTCCCTGGGGAGGGGCGTGCTCTGGGGGAGGGGCGGGGGCTGCCCGGGGTTTCTGATGCCTGTGTCCCCCATGAGACCTCCCCCACCAAGGAGGGAGCAATGTGGGATGGCCATGCTTTGGGGCTGGTCCTGTTGGCTCATCTGTAAAATGGGATTAGAAAACCTCCCTGGCAGGGTTAATGTAGGGTTTAAACGAAGCGAAGGGTACCTTCACTGGAGCCCAGTGAAGAGACCAGCACATAGTAGGTGCTCAAAATAAGTGTGCGGACAGAATCTCGAGTCAAAAGCCTAGTTTCCAACTTAAACTGTGCCGTGCACTAGCTGGGTAATTTTGAGCAAGTCACTTAATCTTTCTTACTGATATTCAGATTCTTGTCCTGGAAGGTTTGTTGAATTAATTAGCCCATTTCATAGAGCAAGAAGGTGAGTCCCAGAAAGAGAAAGGGATTTGCCCATGGTCATGCAGCTAATGGGTGATGGAACTGGATTAGAGACTTCATCTTTTGATGCCAAGTCCAGGTGGAGGAGGTGGGAGTAGAGTTGTATGACACACGTATTTATTGTGCACAAATTATGTGCCAGGGGCTGCGCAGCTGATATACGTCTTCCTCATTGAGTCCTCATTATCTCTCCCGGAAAGCAAGATGTTCCCCAGTTTACAGATGGGGAAACCGAAGCTCAGAGAAGGAAATGGATCCTCTCAAGGTAAACAGTAAGTGGCAGGCTCAGAATTTGAACCCAGGTCTGACCAGAGAGCAGTGCAAAAGATTAACATTTATTGAGCACCTAATGTGTTCCAGGGGCTTTGCACATATACTCACAATAACCTTTTACCCAGAGTGCTAGTATCCCCATTCTATAGATAAGAGAGCTAAAGCCCAGATGGGGAGGAGACTGGCCTGAGGTCACACAAGTGACAGAGCTAAGGACACAACCCACACCTGATTAATGGCAAGCCCAGAGTAAATGAAGGCACCCCGCCCTCCCCTTGCCAGGCACTGGACCGGCTGCCTGCTGCACACGCAGTCCCCCTGCCTCCGGAGAAGCACCACTGAACCCACAGTGCAGATGAGATTACTGAGGGTCTGGAGGTGAGTCACTGGTCCTCAATTCCAGCAGAGCTTATAGACAGTGGGCAGTGGAAGGATCTAACATTTCCCAGGTATCCACTAAGGCCAAGCACTTCCATCCTCCAGCCATTCTTGGGGACAGGTGCTATTGTCTGCATTGTGCATCCTGCAGGAAACTGAGACCTGGAGAAGAGCATCTTCCTTGAGGTCCCAGGCGCATCTAGGGGGGAGATACGCCCCAGTTTGCCTGCCTCCAGGAGTCAGTGAAATAGGGGGATAATAAACCTCTTCTTGGCGCTGGGCCCAATAAAGACATTAGTTCATTTAACCTTTTTAACCACACTTGAAGGTGGGTATTTTTATATCCACTTGAAAGAAGCTCAAAGAGGTGATATAACTTGCTTGTGGTCACACAGGAGAGCCAAAATTCAATCTGACTCTACAGATGCTTTAAATAGTCTATGCTAATGGCTCTCAAACTTGACCACGCATCAGCAGCACCACCCTCCAAGTTTGCTAAAACTCAGACTCCTGAACCCCAGCCCCAGAGTTTCCTGATTCAGCAAGTCCAGAGCAGGCTGAGAATTTGTATCTTCTACAAATCTCCAGGTAACACTGAGAGTTGCTAGTCCAGGTATCACATCTTGAAAACTGCTAGTCTATATTGATTTTCCCCACAACCCTAGATGGTAAGCATTACTGTCCCCATTTAGCTGAGGAGGAAACTTAGGTTCAGAATGCTGGCGTTTCCAGATGCCCCAGGAGACCTCTGGGAAAGGGGTACATCCTCTATGAGCAACCACCAGGTGCCAGGACATCCTGCCATTTAGTCGCTGTCATAATGCTCCTAGGTAGAGCTCAGTATTTGTTTTATGCAAATGAAATGGCCGTGGGGAGGCTCAGTGATTGGGCCAAAGTCCCCCAGTAGGGGACTGTGGGCTATTCAAACCCAAGCCCGACTCTTGAGTCTAGAGGGCACTTGGCACCTAATGAGCGCCTACTGCCTACCAGAGGCTTCACAGTGAGCCTCCAACACCCCTGGCTGGTGGATGGAGCAGGGGATTTAAACCCGGTCTTCCTGGAAGGGAGGGCCAGGGACCCCCTCAGCGCGTCCCTCCCGTGTCCACAGGTCGGCGCGCTGCAGCTGTGGTGAGCGAGTCCCCGGTGCCCAGAGCCGGGGTCTCCTGGCGGCGAAGCGACGAGGCGCTGCGCGTGAACGTGGGCGGGGTGCGGCGGCGGCTGAGCGCGCGCGCCCTGGCGCGCTTCCCGGGCACGCGGCTGGGCCGCCTGCAGGCTGCGGCGTCGGAGGAGCAGGCGCGGCGCCTGTGCGACGACTACGACGAGGCGGCGCGCGAGTTCTACTTCGACCGGCACCCGGGCTTCTTCCTGGGCCTGGTGCACTTCTACCGCACCGGCCGCCTGCACGTGCTCGATGAGCTGTGCGTCTTCGCCTTCGGCCAGGAGGCCGACTACTGGGGCCTGGGCGAGAGCGCGCTGGCCACATGCTGCCGCGCGCGCTACCTGGAGCGGCACGTGGCGCGGCCGCGCGACTGGGACGAGGACAGTGACACGCCGAGCAGCGTGGACCCGTGCCCCGACGAGATCTCTGACGTGCAGCGCGAGCTGGCGCGCTATGGCGCGGCGCGCTGTGGCCGCCTGCGCCGCCGCCTCTGGCTCACCATGGAGAACCCGGGATACTCGCTGCCCAGCAAGCTCTTCAGCTGCGTCTCTATCGGCGTGGTGCTCGCCTCCATCGCCGCCATGTGCATCCACAGCCTGCCCGAGTACCAGGCCCGCGAGGCGGCGGCCGCCGTGGCTGCGGTGGCCGCGGGCCGCAGCCCGGAAGGCATGCGCGACGACCCGGTGCTGCGGCGCCTCGAGTACTTCTGCATCGCCTGGTTCAGCTTCGAGGTGTCGTCGCGCCTCCTGCTGGCGCCCAGCGCGCGCAACTTCTTCTGCCACCCGCTCAACCTCATCGACATCGTGTCCGTGCTGCCCTTCTATCTCACGCTGGTGGCTGGCGCGGCGCTCGGCGACCAGGGCGGCGCGAGCGGCGAGGATCTCGGCGACCTGGGCAAGGTGGTGCAGGTGTTCCGCCTCATGCGCATCTTCCGCGTGCTCAAGTTGGCGCGTCACTCCACCGGGCTGCGCTCCCTGGGTGCCACGCTCAAGGTAAGGCCTCTGAGGCGGAGTTGGGGGTCAGGGGGAGGTGGGTATAACCATCGGGCTGGTTAGCAGGTGAACTTACAAGCCTGCTGTGTCCAGGCGCCCAGTGAACTGAGACGACATTCTTTGTGCCAAGCACAGGGCTAGATACCAGGTGTACATTTCATATCCAGTCTGACCTTCCCAACAGTCATGTAAGGAACGGCTTTCTGGTATTTCTGTTTCCCAGGGGAGAAAGAAAAAGGCAAAGGTCATTTTTGATCTATCTGTCAAACGTCAAATAGTACATAGCACAAAATATGCGAAGCAGGATGCTAACTGCCTTCTCCGCTGAGCCTTTCCTCTGGCATTATCAGGAGGCACAGATAGCATAGGTCACCCTTAATAGGGTAAGTCCAGCAATAGCTCCAGAGCTAACACTTCCTGAGTGCTAGTTCTATGCCAAGTTCACATCATTATTGATTTCGTCCTCAGGACAACTTCCTCAGGAAGATGCTATTATTTATTCCCTTCCCGTACATGAAGAACCTGAGATTGGAGGCTTGGCCTTTGTAAGCCTGGTTGCAATTTACTGAGCACTCTGCTTGTGTCAGCCCTGCCCTGGGAGTGAGTCACTGCCCTGGCAAGCTTACCCTCGAAGGAGTGAAATTAGCCTGCTTTGGGGAGGGGGGAAATGTGAACAGCTTGGACAAAGGCTCAGAGAGAGAGCAGGATGAATGCTGGGAGGGGACATGGAGGGAAGGGGGTGCCAGCTGATGAGGTTGAAGAAGTGAGTGGGACAGGGTACTGAAGGGCTGTGAACTCTTGGCCCTCAATTTTGGACCTGATCCCCAGGGATAGGGGAGCCTGTGAGAGGTTTAAGCAGGGGCATGTGTTATTGTCACTACTTTGCAGATGTGGAAACTGAGGCTCCGAGAGGTGATAGGACTTGTCAAAGGTTCCTCGGTGAGTAAGTGGCAGAGCCCAGAGAAGAGCCCAGCTGTGCCTGACTCCAGCACCTCATGCTCTTTCTCCTAAAGCTCCGTGCAGCCCTGCTGAGGATCCCTAGAAGGCACTGAAAGATCCCTTCCACCCGTGGCTTAGTAAAGCCTTTTCATGCCATCATGGCAGGGCAGCCAGGGTGCTGGGTGCAGGCAGGTGACCTGGGCAGCATGCCAGGGCGATGGGCAGGTACAGGGAATTCCCGTTAGCCAGACCTCGTGAACTCAGCATCTTTCTAGGGAAGATCCCTCCGCCGCAGAACTCTGCCTTGCCTCCACCGTGCAGGGAACCAGAGCCTGATGCTACTAGCTTTTTCTGCAAGGAGGGAGAAGAGTATTGATTGAAGCTCCCAGGGTCCAAGACACAGGTGTAAGACTCCAGATGAGAGCCTTGTTACTCAAAGTGAGGCCCCTGGCCAGTAGCAGCTTTCTCATTACCTGGAGTCTTGCTAGAATTGCAGAATTTCTGGCTCTACCCCAGACCTACTCAGTTGGGTTTTGCCTTTAAACAAGATCCCTACATGATTCCTCCACACATTATAGTTTGGAAGGCCCTGTTCTAGACTAGGGGTTCTCAGCCTCGGCACTATTGACATTTGGGGCCAGATAATTCTTTGTTGTGGAGCCGTCCTGTGCACTGTAGGATGTTTAGCAGCATCCCTGGCCTCCACCCACTAGATGCCAGAGGCACACCTGCCCCAGTTGTGACAACCAAAAATGTCTCCGGACATTGCCAAATGTGCCCCAGGAGGCAGAATTGCCCTATTTGAGAACCACTGCCCTAGGGCTTGGCCACACCCATAGGCAAGTGTATTCACGGGGTGGTCTGTCCTCTCAGTTTCCTTGAGGGGCAGAAAATATTTTAGTATTTATCAAAAATGTGATAGAGCAGTTAAAAGTACATGAAAGCAACTCGCATGGTGGAATATAAACTGTGATTCTCTCTTGGTTCTGCAACCATGTAAAAACCACAAGCTTTTCATTACCTGGCTGGTGCCACCAGTGCCCCTGCATTAGAAGAAACAACTGTGGCTTAGCAGGCACCTTGGACAACAGAAATTAGGCCTGTGTTCCGTCCCAAGGGGTTTGCTGCCTATTGTAGTTGAGAGATCTTAGTTTGGAGTCAGGGGACCTGGGTCTTGGCACCAACTCCACCGTGCTCTGTGACTTCAGACCTGTCCCTTCTGCTCTCTGGGCCTCAGTTTCCCCATATCCCCAATACCAAGTCTGTAAGCACCCCCAGCTCTGACTTGACTTATTACCTTCTCTTCCAGCACAGCTACCGTGAGGTGGGCATCTTACTGCTATACCTGGCCGTGGGTGTGTCTGTGTTCTCCTGCGTGGCCTACACAGCTGAGAAGGAGGAGGAGGTGGGCTTTGACACCATCCCGGCCTGCTGGTGGTGGGGCACAGTGAGCATGACCACCGTGGGCTATGGGGACGTGGTGCCAGTCACCGTGGCTGGCAAGCTGGCAGCTTCAGGCTGCATCCTGGGGGGCATCCTGGTGGTAGCGCTCCCCATCACCATCATCTTCAACAAGTTCTCCCACTTCTACCGGCGCCAGAAGGCTCTGGAGGCCGCCGTGCGCAACAGCGACCACCGGGAGTTTGAGGACTTGCTGAGCAGCGTTGATGGAGTGTCGGAGGCATCTCTGGAGACATCCCGCGAGACCTCCCAAGAGGGAAGGTCTGTAGACCTGGAGGCCCAGGCCCCCAGTGGGCCTCCACGCTCTCAGATTTATTAAAACCAGGGCTCCATATCCCCCTTCCCACATCCCTTCGGTCAGCTGCAACAGAGCAGAGATTCCTCCCTTGCTTAAGATCTTCATGGTAGCATGACCTCTCAGGATCACTCACCCTGGCCTGAGGAATGAGACCCAGAGGCTGGGTCCCTTTCTCCAAAGGCCCACGGCAGCATAGTGTTACCGTAGATTCTGTGAGCCTGGAGAACAGCCCAGAGACCTTTATAAATGAACCTCCATGCCATCCATGAAGCAGGCATGAGCCAAAGGGAGTAAGTTGAAAGGATGCTGACAATTCCTAAGCATCTCTCTGTTAGCCATCTCACGTTTGGCCCTATGTTGGAGGATGAGAATTATCCCCATTTCACAGATGAGGAAACTGAGGCTCAGAGAGGTGCAATGACTCGCCCAAATGTCAAACAGCGAGAAGTAGTGGAGCCAAGTTTGTAATCTGCATTGTTGGTCTTCCAAGACCAATGTTCCTTCCCCTCTGTCTTCCTTCTGCCCTCACAAAGTTTGTCTGTGGTTTTAGGGGGTTCATGGATCCCCAGAGTTGATCCATAGAGTTAGAACCCTCTGTCAGAGCTAGAGAAAGGACCAGACAGGGGATTCAGAAGTAGGAGCCCTGGACCTCAGCTGTGGTTCTCTTCCAGGAGCTTCCAAGAGGGGTAAGCTCTCAAAGATGAAGTCTGGGAGGAAAGAGCTGCCTTCTTAGCTGATATGCAAGATTTGTTAAGCAATAGTCTCCTGCAGCTTCCTCTCAGGGCTGGCTTGAGATGCAGAAAGTCTGAAGGGGCCCTAGCCTGAGGCCTGAGGTCTAGACCGAGCTCTGCTAGGACCTGATGTGTGAAGTGGGCAATTCCTTGCCCCATCTCCAGATTTCAGCCCATTGTCACAATCTGTGCCCCAGAGGGAGATGACAGCCCAGTGGAGCAGGGAGGCACTGACTTAAAGCCAGCTGAGTTCTGACATGTTGGTGGCAAGGGGCTGCCGTGCATGGACACCTGTCCCCCATGTTGGATCCCCAAATCTGACCTTGGCAGTTCCCTTCTGTGCACCACACAACCTCCAGCTGTACCTTGAGTGACCATCCAGGCAAATGCTTGAGACTCCTCCCCTTTTGGCCAGCTCCACCCCCTCATCCTGGCTGGGGGCGTGTCTCTTGTACTCCCCTGCTGTATCTTCTCTCCACTTGCTGAGAAAGTTGGGAGGGGACGGTTCCCATAGCCCTTTTCATGTACTGTTGCTTGAACACCCATCACTGTATTGTCATTACCTGACTGTGGCTCTGACGGTCACACCACACTGAGCTCAAGATGGAAGACATTGAATGGTTGAACCCAGCCTTGGGGAGGAGTAGGTATTTGGTAAATGTTGAATGGATCAACCAATTTGTACAGCCTACTGTGTGCCAAGCACTGGGGAGAAAGAGGAAATAGCCAGAGAGAGACCTCGCCTTAGAGAGGGTGTAGACAAGACTGAAAAGGAGGTCCTTTCATTTCTGCCCTTCTCCCTCCTTGCCATTTGAGACTTTTACAGTGATCCTTGTAGATGCTTCACTCACTCATTCAACAAATATCTTTTGGAAGAATCATAAGCTGGGGCTTCATGTGAGGCCTGCAGACATGTTTTATTTAGCTGAACAGTATTTTTAGTATATTTTTTTAATTTGAATGCCTTTGGGTGAGGCATGCACTCTCCAGTTCCCCATAGTGTCCTCCCCCCACCCCACACACACACAGACACCACTGTCTTAGCCCCACCACTTCTCAGATTTACTTTACCCACGTGGCTTCCAATTTATTGACTGTTTACTGGGTTTAAGAGACATGATAGGGAACAAATATATATCCCTGTACTCGTGAAGCTTGCAGGCTAGTGAGGGAGAGGGATTTTAATCTAATAATCACATAAATATGTAATAGTGAGCTCTACTAACTACAGGGGACTAGAATAACCAAGAAGGTCAGAGAAGACTTTCCTGATCAAGCGACAATTTAACCTGCCATTATACGGATAAATAGCTAATTAGCCAATGGGGGTTCCAGGAAGCATATTCCAAGCAGAGGGAACGGCAGGTGTGAAGGTCTTGTGTCATACCCTGGTACATAGTCGGCCCCCACACGTGGTGGATTCCAAGTCTCCAGATTGGAGCAGAGACTGGAGCTAAGCCAAGGGGCTGCTCGTGAATTCACCACGCACGCAGCAGCCCTCCTGCACGCTCACCTCATAATGTATGGGCCCAGCTGTGCCCAGGTCGGGGCACAGAGACCAGGAGGGCTGCATGCACCACCCTTATGGTCTTGCTGAACATACCAAGGAGCCCGATGTTCCAGACTCTCTGACCCCACAGACAAGTCCCTAAAGCTGTTGTGGGGAAAGCTCGGGAGAATCGTCCCCTGCGTCCATCACGAGGTTGTGTGTGGTCCTGGTAGAAAAGCAACAACTCACTCCCACTCCCATGCATCACTGAAAACCATTATGCAAATAAAGACGCTGGGCCCAGGGACCTGCTTCTGCCTGTACGGAGCTGGCTGCCTGGTGTGCTTTCTGGATGATTGGGGAGGGTGGGTGATATGTGGAGGGACTCAGAATCCACATTTTCTGATTCTAATCTTGGATTTGGCACAGGTTGCAAGTGACAGGAATCCAGCTGGAACTAACTTGGTCAAAAAGGATAATTCATTGGAGTAAATAATTAAAGTGATGAACAACTGTTATAGTTAGGGTTCTTTGGTTGCAAACAACAGAAACTGACTACCTTAAGAAAAAAGTGAAGGCCAGAAATCCAAAATCAAGGTGTCAGCAGGGCCACACTCCCTCCAGAGGCTCTAGGGGAGAATCTTTTCCTTGCCTCTCCTAGCTTCTGGTGGCTGCTGCCATTCCTTGGCTTGTGGCCGCATCACTCCAATCTCTCCCTCTGTCATCACATCACCTTCTCCTCTGTGTGTGTCAAATTTCCCAGTGCTTCTCTCTCATAAGGACACCTGTGGTGGCATTTAGGGCCCATCTGGATAATCCAAGATGGTCTCATCTCAAGATCCTTAATCACATCTGCAAAAAGACCCTTTTTCTAAATAAGGTAACATTTATGGGTTCCAGAGATTAGGATGTGGACATATCTGTGGGACCACCATTCAGCCCACTGCAGAAGGGTATTGGTGCTGTTCACCCATCAAAGGAAAAGCTGACTGGCCAGGCCTCAGGAAATACAGGAATGAGGGAAGCTCTAGGACCCTCCGTAGCAGGACCCATGAACCTTCTGTTTAGGACATTGCCATCCAAATGACCCGCCTCCAATCACCTCCCTTCCCTAGATCTTTCTGCTCACAGTCCCAATCCCAGGGGAGAGGTTGATTTGCCTAGCTTGAGTCATATGCCTCTCCCTTGGTGGGGATGGAGGGCAGGGTACCTGGATTCACATCTACAACAGACCAGGTAGGGTGGAAGAAAGGTATTTACCCAGAGAAACGGCCGTGTGATATCACCAAAATAAAGGGGAGGGATGTTAATAGGCAAAAATAGCACATGCCCACTACATTCCAACCGTTGGCTGCCCAGCACACCATATGCTCACATCTTCCCATACACAGTTTTATAAAGGTTCCTAACATGAGGAAACTATCTCGTGTATAACCAAAAGTACTCTTTCTGCTCTCCAGGCCCTATTAATGTGATTTAATTAGTGTAGTGGGTTAGTTTGATGTCTTGTGGAATAGGGATGATCAGGGAGTTGAAGTGTTTCTGGTGCAGAGCTGGAGAACTGAGTTAAATAGTATCCTGAGTTAAATAGTAAAGGAAGACTGTTATCCCTTCCAGCTCATAGCAAAATGCTTCCAGTGGTTTCTGTTTCTTGGAATCAAACCAATAAATGCATATTAGCTCCAGGGACTGTAATAAGAAGTACATATCTAACACAGCAGCTAAATTGGAATTGCCGCTTGATTAAAATAATCCACCGTCATTTTTCAAGACATCTAATTTGCACCAACCAAATAGAGGAAACTAATGGTGTTTTGATAGGAGTCATCACCCTGTAGGGTCTTTGGTGAAGGCATTAATCTCTACAGCCTCCACAAAGATGTGGTACCGCTATTGAGTTTTCTATTTTGAAACAGTTGTTCAATTGGATTCTATTGGCCTTTTATATTATAATGGCTCCATGGGTCAGGGAGCCAATGTGGGGATCTTCTCCAACTATCACTCAGAAACTGGAGATACAGGATAGGTTTGGGATCCCACTAGATTTCCAGTGACATAGAGAAAGGTCAAAACGCTATTTTTCACATGATTGGTGGACCTACAGGTACTCTTGG